>NW_012155284.1:1990835-2051422 GCF_000956105.1 Propithecus coquereli
TTAGTTGTCCAGATCATTTCTTTCTATTTTTTTGGTAGAGACAGAGTCTCGTTCTTGCTCAGGCTGGTCTCAAACTCCTGACTTTGAGCGATCCACCTGCCTCGGCCTCCCAGAGTGCTAGGATTACAGGCGTGAGCCACTGCGCCTGGCCTTGGCTGTATTTTTGAAATGAGTACAACTTCCTACTCATTTTTTAAAAGCTACTGATTCAAAGTAATCAGGTTGCCACAATAATGCTACATTCTTCCTTAAGTGGGCTCAACAGAGTGAATCAGATAATTAAAAATCATCTTCTCCAAGCTGTTCCTTTTATGATGTGAAAACCAATGACGACAAAGGTGAGGGTGAGTCGGCAGAGTCGGAGGATAGTGCAGGTTTTCAGACCAGCACTCCCATCTTATAGCTGGATGTTGCCTTAGGAGAGCAAAGACCTTTAGATAAACTTGGATGAAGGTACCCAGATGGGTTTTTATTCTTTAAGCAGCAGAGTGGTCTACTTTCTTAGGTCCCTGGAGTCAGGGGCCACACGCACACCTCCCCTGAGCTGCGAGGTGTGCCCAGAGTCAGTGGGCACGTCAGGCTATGCCCACTGTCGGTGAGAGGAGGCAGTGGCCACACAATGTGGTTCCCAGCACCATAACCTGAGACCAGCTCTGTCTATTCCAGCTGTTTACCAACCTGTTACCAAGAGCCTGCCCGGGTTACTTAGACTGTCCACTGTGGAGGCCGAATGACCACCAGGTGGCCAGAAGCCAATCAGTAAAGGGAAGGAAGGAAACCTGTACACTCAAGCCAGCAAAAAAAAAAAAATGCCCCGAAGCAATGGCCAATAAGTGGAAACGTAACAGAAACGTCCTGTGCATTGTCATGTACTTGTACAGAGAGGATGATTGAGAACTCGCGGGGATGAGGAAGGCGATAGGATTTACACATGATGAGGTTACACCAGGACACAGAAACCAACCACAGATCCCCAAAGGCCATTCGCAGATGCGGGGAAAGTAAGAGAAGACAAATGAGTTTGTGGTGAGAATGTCCTTGGGCACATCAGCGAAGTAAACAGCCGGGGTCTGTACTTTATTCAGTGGTCAGGGCAGAAGAACAGACCAAACGCCTGAGCGGTTTATACCACTCACATGTGCCCCTCATACAGAGGAGAGTCCGAGGAGCTCACTGCTCAGAACTGGAGACAGAAGTTCTTGCTCATGTGTGAACACAGGTGAAGTCACTTGGGTCCTAACGCGTCTGAACTGCCTGAACAATTGAGCTGTCAAACAGTTCAGATGCCAAAAGCTTACATAAAACTCCTCATTGTAAGTGAGGGGCTCAGTGCACCAATCTCTCTTCATCTGTGAGTTCTCTTTAGCAAAAATCAAACAATCCCAGCATATTGTCCTTCGCTTTGTGGTATTTTTCTAGCTACTGTAAGAGTTATCCAGGAATTGGGAGGGATTCTTGTTTGAGATCATTAGAAAAAGAGGGGACCAGGGGCTGAGAAAGGGTAAGTAGGTCTGACACGAAAGCCAGTGGAGGGTTCCTGAGAGAAGATCTGGAAGCGAGGAGGGGAGCCGAGGCCAGGCACACCCAGCGCTGGCACACTGGTGCGTCTCGGCAGGAACCGGCTGTGGCCACGCTGACGCCGGGGAAGAGAACCTGCTCGGCCTTGTCTAGCGAAGCTACTGCACATGTCAGAAGCCACTGTGGGCCCCAGGAATCAGATGTCAAGATGCTGGGTAAAAAAATACCAGAGAGGACTGGGATGGATAATCAGACAAGGGAGAAACCCCTTTACCGTGCTTTATCTGTGATGAGGCAAAATGCATTTCCCAGAAGCTCACTGAGATTACCGAGAGGAGAGACTGAACATTTCTAATGAGCTAAAGATGAGTCTTGGCATTTGAGTCACATAAGACCCATTTTTATTTATTTAAGAAGTTTTATGGACTTACTGGTGGTGAGGCCCAAATCCCACTTTTCCTAATTAGTAAATTCTCTTACCACTGGGATGTCAGGAGCCTGGCCCTTGTGGTGACCCTATCGAATACGTGGTCATTACCAAGGACCGTGCAGCAGCCCCGTGACAGCCTCTGAGAATACAATAAAGACCCAAGAGCACCTTCCCTTTTTCTCATATAATGTGCGATACTCATTAGCTAGCCCGCAATTTTATATGTTCACATGTTCTGATCTGAGCCATGCAGGGCTCCATTCTCTCTCTCCAAGCCTCTCCTTGCAGCCGTGGTCCAGGCGGGCCGGCCTGTCTCTTGGCAGCGGGAAAGAAAAGCACTGTGCATGCATCGAACCAGCGAGGCAAAATGGGGCCTGACTTTATTTTGTGAAAGGGCTATAAATTCTACAAACTTGCACGCAAAAACACATAAATAGATAACATGTGGGTGTCCTGGCAGTGTGACACAATTTAAAAACAGTACTAGGAACCAAAACATCAAAGGGCCTGAAGCAAAATACCTCTTCAATGAGAAAACACTCCCTGACCAGACACCAGAGGGTCTCTAGCTGCCAAGCGTTGTTTACATCCAGGGGGTACCTGCTGTTTACCTCCAGGGGACACCTTGAAGTTTACCTCTGGGCGTTGGGGAGGGGGACCACTGCAGCTGGTGACCTCTCAAGCACAACTCCACTTACAGAGAAAACCCTACGAAAGGTGCTCCAAGGCGGCACAGGACAGGGGCCCCACCATGGCTCTAGTGCTCACAGGTGGTGCTGCTGCCTCAGAGGGGAGAGGAGCCCTGGTTGACCCGGCCATGTCATTTGCAGATCTGAAAAAGTGGATGCTGGCAAGACATGAATGTCTGCTTTGATCTGCGTGTCTATCTTACTTGCTCCCTTCCTACGTTTCAGTTTCGAGGTTTCAAACTTTTAACTCCAAAGAATCAGGAGATATTTTACATGTGTAACGACTTTAAAAAAAAAATCCTTGAAAGTAACGAACGAGGCCACTGAATTACCTGTGCGTGCTTTGAGACCCAGTGACGGAGGACGTTCAGTACTCGATTGGTGGCTGTTCTCCGTATAATAAACTCTTTGTCACATGTTCTCTCGGTGTTGTTAAACCCTTAGGAGGAAAAGAAACACACACATGTTGTAGTTAAAGCCAATCCCCAGGGACCTGAAAAAAAGGTCACTTATTTTGGGATATTGGTTGATGCAATTCACAGATGACACGTTTTGGCAGAGAGGTGCAAGCGGCTTCAGACTGTTGTGAATTTCGCTTACCTATTATACTCCCAGCAGCAAGGCCACCACGTAGTTACAGGTACAACTAAATGAATAATGTGCACACATTTATTAAAGGACAAGATTAAAGCTAAAGCTGCTCTAATAACGCTTCCACGTATGCCTGCCTTGTTCTATAATATAAAGCCAAGAAGGAATTTTAACAACGTATTTGAGTCAGCATTAATTTATACTTTTGCCCCAAAGTGATTATGTAACCAATAACATTTTCAATATTTGCAGATAGATGAGCCCGTATCTTGGTTCATGGATGATACAAATACTTTATCGTGCATACCTATATTGAGAAGCAATATGGCACAGTGGATAAGAATGGTGTATTTCAAAACTACTACAAGAGTAGATTTTAAATATTTTCACCACACAAAAACAATAAGTATGTGAGGCGATAGATTTGTTAAACAAAATACAATGTAAACATATATCAAAGCATCACATTGTACCCCATAAACATGTAATATATACAATTATTACTTGTCAATCAAAAGTGAAATAAAAGAATTTAAAAAAAACACATGGATTCCACAGCCAGACTTCCTGGGTTCAAATCACTGTTCTCACACCCTGGCAAGTTAGGTTATCTCTCTGGTGACCAGCTTCCTCATGTCCCTTATGGGATAATGAGTATACGCACCTCATAGAGTTGCTGTGGGATTCAGTTTCCTACTACATGTTAAGCGTTTAGAATGGCACCGGCAGCTCGATAAACGTTAGCTACGATTATAGTTCAATATTGGTTCAGTGCCTTTCAGTCCTCTCTGTGCCAGGCTATGTCTCTGTCTTGGCGACCTTTTTTTTCATTACCAAGAAACCATTTCAATATTTTTCCACTGCCTCCCTGTTTTAACAGATTCTGCCTTCCAATCATAATTAAGTGATATATTTCCTTTAAAAATTTATTAAGGCCTTATATAACTTCACTGGCAAACTCCTTGAAAGACCTGTCTCTACTCACTGATTTCATCTCCTCAGCTCCCACTCTCTCTACATCCTACTCCAAGCTTCTCACCCTGTGTCACCACCGAAACAGCTCCCATTAAGGTCATTGGTAACCTCCATGTCCCAAGGGATCATCTATAATCTCTTGCTAGCAAGTCTCATCTAGGCCCACCAATTAAATGATTACCTATAAGCAAATTACTCATGTGTTTATATCCCCAGATCTCTTCTCTGAGTACCAGACCCATATATCCAATAGCCTCTTCAGCTTTTCCTGCAACATGTTTCAAACACACCTCAAGCTTGATATGTCCAAAAGAAAAACCCATGGCATTTCCACCAAACTTCGCCTGATTCTAGTGTTCCCTATCTTAGCAAAGAAATACCACCATCCATCCAGTTATGTAGGCCTGAAACTTTGGAATTACTCCTGTGCCATCTCTCTGCTGCTTCCTAATAATTTTACCTGCTAAATAAATCTCAAATCTGCCCATGTCTTCCCACCTACAAAGCCAAAACTGGGTTGAGCTACCAGCAACTCTCAGCTGGTCTAGCCTCCCAACTGGTCTCCATTCTCATTCTTGCCACATCAAATCTGTTTTCCTCACTGAAGTAAGAAAGATCTTTTACAATCTCAGAAAGAAAATTAGGATGTACCGTTCCAGTGTTTAAAGCCCTTCAATGGGCCAGGTGCAGTGGCTCACACCTGTAATCCCAGCACTTTGGGAGGCAGAGGTGGGAGGATCGCTTGAGGCCAGGAGTTCAAAAGTTGCAGTGAGCTATGATCACACCACTGCACTCTAGCCTGGGTGACAGAGTGGGACCTTGTCTCTAAATAAATAAATAAATAAAGCCCTTTGATGGCTCTTACAAGAAATACAAAACTCCTTAACACAGATTACAAGGTTTTCCATGGTTTGGCCTTAACTCCTTTCAGCATTTTCTGGAATCATATTTTTTCTATTTCCTCTTCCACCTTACCACCTTTCTTTTAGTCCATCATCCTTACCCCAGGCCCTTTGCACATACTGCTCCATATCTGGAACAATTATCACTCCCCTTTCACTCGGTGAAAGCCACTCTTGCTACTTATTTCACTTCTCCAAATGAGCCTTTCCCAGCTTCAGTTAGACAAATCTCCCATTACATATCTCACAGCACCATACACATTTACTCTGTGCCTTTACAGTTTTACACTTATTTAGGTGATCATCTGACCAATTTCTGTGTCCCCCATGAAGACAGGAGCTAGTGTGCTTTTTGCTGAACACAATCACCTATCTGGCATGGAGTAGACACTGTGCACAACATATATTTGCTGAAGAAATGAATGAAAGCCTGACAGTAGGAACTTACTGAGTATTTACGGAATGAGATATGAACGGAAGGATAATTGAGCGAATGACTGAATGAGCAGCTCTCGGAGCTGAGTGAGCTAGACATAAAAAAATTCTATAAGTTTCTAAAGGACAGAGTCCCCTTCTCCTCACTCCTCTTTGAATGTGGACAGGCATCTTCCACCCACCAGTAGACATTTAAATTCTCTCAGATGATGGTGATGATGTTCTCTTGGCAGACAAAATATCTTCAAAACACTCTTTCGTTATTAAAAACTTAGAAATTCTGAGTAAAACATAACAAGTATCCTTCTAAATGCACAGCTGAGTTCTCAAGAAAGCAAGGAATTGTTCAGGGTAGACACACAGAAGGATCTGAAAGCCAGAACCAAGCCTCCGCACTGCCCTGAGGGAGCAGAGGTGACCAGTAGCATGGTACCGGTTCAAGAGAAGCCCTAGGGCTTCATGAAGTGGGAGTAGGTGGATAGGAACTGAGACTCTTCACTGAAAGCTGGAACTCTCAAAGGACCAGCCCTTGATAAAAAAGTGTACCAGGAAAAAAAATTTCCTTCTCAAAAGTAGAAACAACTAAGGTACTTACCTGCCTCAGCCTGGATAACAGTGGGGCCAGGGGACAAAATCAGCCTCCCTGAGAATTGACAACCACAGTCCACCTCATGGAGGTCTGATGCTCAGATTGAACCACTATTGTGTGGTCTGCTCTCCAGATCAGAAGTCAAAATAAAAAGTGGCTCAGGCCAGCCATCACCCTGGGGCCCCCAACCAAAGCACACACAAAACCGCTCCAGAGGGACACACACTCAACCTCAGCTTGGACCGGGTCCCCACTGAGAAAGCCCCTCAAAGTCCAAAATTACAAAACACACACACCATCCACATAAGCAACGAAGGGTAGACACATGGATCGGGAACCTGACACTCCCCACCCCGTCCCTCCACCACTACCAAGAATTTCAGACAGGAGAACTGTTAGATAGTCCTAGTCTCAACAGCCTATGTTTAGACACAGTATGTATTCCAGATGTGTGATATTAGAAAATAGATTCTCCTAGTGTATGTAGAGTTTGGTTGCACTGGTCATACTTGACAAGTGAAAAATGTTGAAAGCCCCACAAATATTTGCTATTTGCTTTTCCAAAAACTGGCACAAGGACTCCTTGGGGGTGGATCTATGATCCTAGGACAGAATGGCTTCCACATGGTTATGGCCACCAATTAGCTATGTCATTTATGTTTAAATTCAGAAATTTAAATTCAGAAATAAATATTGTCCAAGCAGCTCTCAATTTAGATGGTGGGGTGCCAGGAGGAAATCTGGCAAGTTGTAGAAAATTGTTGCTCTGATAATATAGCTTTATAGACTGTGAAACATGGTGAGACAAGTGTTAGCGTTACTTAGAATGGGAACCCGAAAAATAGCATAAAGACTGTGAAACAAAAGCCGCAGGAGTCTGGATAGTCCAAGGTTATAAATCTAACTTCAACCACAGACAGCTGCAGCGACACTAGCACTCCTATCCCCCCTGATAAGGACGAAGCTACCCTCCTTTCCTGTCTCTGCAGGTGTTACTCACTCCCCCCAGAAAAACCCTCTATAAAACCCAAGGCTTTCCCCTCCCTTGGGGTGGATGTTTTTCATCTCCACCCATCAACACCCACATGCTCAAAATAAATAGCATTTTGCTACACCTAAGGCTTCGTGCGTCTCTCTCTCAGCTCCGAATCTAACAACGAGCATGTCTGATTGGAAGCATGTTGGCATGCACCTTGATGTCTATATTACAGCAAGAACACATGATCATCTTTACACACGACAGCACAGTGAATGAGTATACAGCAGCCCCTTTTATAAAACTTGATCTATCAGGGTCTGCTATACATATGCCCCTCAGATAGATGATTCGTGTATCTGGTTTAGGGCATGTCCAAATTCTCAAGTGGTTTGAATAGAATTGAGAGCGTATTTCTCTCTAAGACCAAAGACCTCCACGTGTTGATCAAGCAGTGAAAAGGGTTCTTCAGGAAGGAAATGAAGAGTTTGATGTACATCAGATCTGTACTGTTTCCAGTAACTGTGCTCTCATGTGGGAAGTCTGTTACCCTGCAATTCCTGACTTTCCAAATTATGCATATTCTTTCCATTTTAGGCACTGGTCAGCTAGCTAATTTTTGCAAACCAAGCCATCTGAAAAAACAATAAGAACTGAATCACCATACGTGTGAATGTAAGAATGAGATTTAACTTTATGAACCTTGCCCCAGACACCCTGTGAGCCATTCCACCCTTTATAACCATCTCTCTTCTTAGACTACACACTGCTTGATGAAGAGATTTTCTCTGCGGACCTGTCAGCTTTACACATAGCAGGCACTTGGCAGGCATTTTTCTTAACAAAAATTGCATTGCTCCCAATAAAAGCTATTTGAAAGTTTCTGCAGATGCCATATATCTAAATAAAGACCATTCTTTCACCAGATTGCCATGATGACTATTTATTTGAAAGCTATCACAAACAGAAAATACAGCAAATAGTGGGAGGAAGGTAAGGGGGTTGAAAAATAGGGAAAAGAAGGGAAATTTTCATTTTGCTCTTCAAATGGTGTGATCCTCAGCCAACTTCCCTGCCTACTTTGTCAACGGCAAGTAGAAATAACGGTGACATGGAAATAAGATTAAACGCAGGTGGATTAAGGGGCTAGTCTAGTTAGAGCCACCCTGAGGCAAACTGAGGAAGAAACTGTAAAAGAAAAGGAATTCTCGAACACAGTGCAGTATTTTAACATCAACAGTAGATCACCAAGAAGTGGTCACAGAGCTATTATCAATGCCAACAAAGGATCTTCAAGCCATCTTTCTGACTTGGTAAGGAAAGTTAGAATAGAATCAGTTAGAGACAAAATGCGAAGGGATAACATTGATATCAACGGTCCATAGTGGTGGGCTACCTGGGGCAGGGGGACATGAACTAGTGGTTAACTTAACTATACTTCTAGAAATTGGTTTGTGTCGTGTCTTTATCCCCAGTACCTGGCATCATAGGTGCTTAATAAATTTAGGCTTAATGAACGAATGCATTGTGATCATTTTAATGGTTCTGTAGGTGGGGGAATTAAGAATAATGCCATTTTAGTGATGCATCATTTTTCATTTTATACAAATGAGACATAATATGACCAATAGCATCAATGTTGTCAATGTGCTTTGCTTTACCCAGTGGACATTTTTCTAAAAAATTCTGTGTAAGACAAAAATCATACAACTGTTTTGTATACTTCTTTGAACTTGGATTACGGCTCTACTTTTACTCTTTGGTTGCAGTCATGGAAAGATCATGAATATTTATTGCTGCTTTGTGCCAGGCACTGTGCTAGAAGCTTTACAAATGGTCTATAATTTAACCCTCATCACCACGGATAATCATGATTGTTATTCATCGCATGCGCCCCAAGTGATAAGTATAGCACAGTAAGTAATGTGGCTTCTTCAACCGTAACAGCAATCACATAGGGTAAATGTTGTTATCCTCATTTACAGAAAAAGAAACGGAAAATCAAAAAGGTTAAGAAACTTGGCAAAGGTCACAGAGCTAATAAGTGTCAGAACCAGGATTTGAGCCAAGGTTTGTCCATTTCCAAAGCCAGAGTGCTCTTAATTACACCCCCGCCCCCGCCAGCATCCAAAGTTGAAGCCTGAAGTTTCTCTTCAAAGTTGTTAAAACAACACTTAAGATAGAAGAGGAGACGCTATGTGTTTGTATGATATTTGTGGAAAGTAAACGCTTTCCTTTTAATTCTATCTGTCTTCTAAATTGTGAAGTATGAGAGCATGACACCCTTAGAGATAGATATGTTTCATACTGTCATGGATTTTAAGGAAAAACCTTTACTTGCCTTACTGGAAATTAAATTTCCTCAACATGTGCTCTTTTCCCAAACTCATCATATTTCCTACATGACCATTATATAGACCAGTGCTTTTTAAACTTTCAACCATGACATATTAATGGGGACTAAAGTCAATTTAATGTGTTTTGATCAGCATTTTAAAAATGAAACAGATGAAAACTGTCTGAGTGAATTGCACATGGTGAAGGTAAGTATTCATTAGGGAAACTTCTGTTTCAATTGTACGTGTCTGTGTGTGTGCGTATCCTGGGTTATATTATAAGATGTATTTCTTAGAGCTGGAAGTCAACCTACTATTATATTATTATAGTAGGGTTGCAATAAAAAAGTTTGAAAGTGACTGACTTAGACAATTAGCACTTGTTTAAACAGCCTGCATTAATTTCCCAGAAATCCTAGATAACTAAGTCTGTGCTTTACTGACATATGTCAATGCTTCTCCTCTTGTCATTTTCTCTCTTTGCTCTGTCACTGAACGTGCTCCTCACTCTCCCCCCATCCTCCAGTCTGTCCAGCTCTGCCTCAATTCTCGGTGCCTCCTCTCTTCTTGAGCTGACGCCATTCAGTTCTCACTCCCTTGGGGACATAATCCTCTCTCAGGGTTTCTCTATGCCCTCCAACCTGACACCTCCAGTTCCAGTATTTCCCCAAACCCCTTATTTCAGGCTTCCTGCAAGACATTTCCACATTGACACATTCTCCACTCATAAGAATATTCCGCCAAATCAAGTTCTTCTTTCCCTCCAACTCCTTCCCCATCCTAACTTTCCCATCGACTTCATGGGATAGCCATGGTTTCAGCCTTAGGTGGGAAACCTTACTCTTCTCCATCTCTCCTTAGTTTTTTCCATTCAGTCGACAAACTGTTAACTTCTGGTAGCATCTGTCAGGTTTATTTTCCTGGACATGAAGAGGTTAAGCAACTTCTCAAGGTCATATATCTAGTAAACTGAAAACAGGTCAATGCAGACAGCAGGAGATTTGCCCATACGCTGCGCTGTACATCGTGGCAACAGTGTTCACTGAATCTATGAATTGACATACTATTTCTTGAGAGATGACCTAGAATAACGGTTACCATAACAGAAGCTGAACTTTAGTCTGGATAGGGTAGCACATCTGGTGTAGTAATCCACTGGCACGTTCAACTGCTTCCATTTTAATGGAATATCAGTTAGCAATCTTTTGTTATAAGGGACAGAAAACTCAACTCCAACTGTCTTAGAGTAAAAAGTGAATTCTGTTTCATATATCTGGAGAGAGTTCTAGATTCAGATCCCATTTGATTCAGAGGCACATGATGTCATTTCTGTCTATTTGTCTTCAGTGCTTCTCACTTCCAGGTAGCAGGAATGGGTAAGGCCATGGTAATCTTAGAACCTCACCTCATCCCATCCAGAGGATGAGAGGGCATTCTTCTTGGTAACTTCCACTGAAGAGAGAGGAAGTTTCTATCTCAGAGCCCCCAAAAAATCCTTGCTTTTTATGACATGAACTGCATGGTGTGCCTTCCATGAACTCATCACTGTGGCCGTGGTAGGGATGGGGGAGGTAAGCTCTCACTCAGAGCGCATGGCCGGAGTGTGAAGGGGCAGCTCCTTAAAGGCGCCATTGGCAAGATGCTAATGAGGCAATGAATCAATAAGACAGAGTGAGTTTTTTTGTTTGTTTTTCTATTTTTACCTTTTTATAAATGTGTCCTTATCCTTCAGTTTTTAAATTCTTCTCCTTACTCAGGTTAACCTGAGATTTTCTCTAAGTGCAATTAACTGTAACGATTTAAAAAACACAACCTTGTAGACTGAGGAAAAGAAGTTCAGCAGGTCTATCACTATTTGTGATGAAAAATACATGAAGAATGGTAAAATCAATACCTTTTTTTCTTGCTTTCATCTTTCAAGGAAAATCAGTAACTAAGACTGTCAAACGAATTGTTCTTATAGATTTTTTTTAAAAATGTGTGCTGTTTAGATTCTTAAAGGAATAATTATATATTGAGTTGAAAATAAAACTTACTGGGAAACTTTGTGCATTATTTCTTTTAATTCTCACAATTCCACAGAATATATTCCATGTTCTTCAAATGAGGAAAGAGAGGCTCAGACAGTCCAACAGCCACCTAAGGTCACAGACGGTAAAATCAGAGCCAGGATGTATGGCCAGATTAGCGACTCTAAAATGCAGGCTCTGCCCACTGAAACACACCACCTGAATGTCTGTCCACTGGGAGCAGCAACTTGCTCCTGTGCTGACCGTATCATTTTCAGCCCCCACCACTGCTGCCAGCAGCTTTTATGCTAGTGTAGAAATGCAACAAGAACATACCGCCGGGATGATGGGCGAGGGTGACTTCCAGCAAAGCAGAATGGGGGCATCTGAGGGTTAGATGAGAAGTAAAGCCACTGCGTGAACAAGTTTAAATGGGGCAAGAAGGAAAGAGATAGGTTAGAAACAGAAAGGTGACGACAGATTTGCGGGAGACAAGAACATGAACCAGCTGGGAAGCTAAAATAAAGCAATTTTTTTAGAAGTTCAAGAAATATAATATTCCTGGGCAGAGTTTCTTGACAGCAAAAATCAGTATTACTCAGAAAGGCCTTTGAAAATACAGTGAATGTTCTAGAAATGGTTAATACGAGGAACACTAAAAAAAAAAAAAGGAACAAACTTTATATTTCCTGATCATTTTCTTTTCTGCTCAACTTTATAATCAACATCTGAAAAAGGAAGGGAAGATTTTTCTGTACATTAGCTTGAATTCCCCGGTGGGCATTAGCTGCCTCCTCCGGGTACGACGTGACACACGAGCCTGATGTGGAACAATATTCGCGTCCTTGGCATTAGGTAAACCTTCCCCACAAACCAAAACAATAAGAAGTTTAAAAACCCTTCTATATTTCTTTCTACGAAATCCTACACACCCTCTGGAAGTGCTTTCCGTAGGAATGGGCGCGGGAGGAGTGAGTGACAGGTTCCTGTAGAGAGGGAGTGTTGGAAGTGCGCGAAGTTGCCAATGAGCGCGCGCCTGTGTACGCAAAGGGCCTGGGCAGGGGGCGAAATTAGCTGAGATATTCTGAAGAAGCCAGAGCAGAGAGTTTTATAGGGGGCTGGGAAGGGAGGATGGAAACAGGCCATTTTCGCCTCCTCCATTGTCAGTGTATAAGAATTTATACAAAAAGGTTTCGGTGTCTAAAACCGGTAGGTTTGACCATTAGAAAATGAAACGTACCTTGCTTGGGAGGGAGGGTGGGAGCCATAGAGCCCAAAGCTAGCCCATCTTAGTCAGACACAAATTGCTCACTGAGCATCTTTGTGCCGACCACTTTTGCAGGAGCGAGAGTGTGGCGGTGAGCAAGGGAAACTAATTTGCTGCTCTCGGATCTACATTCTACTAGAAGAAGACAGAAACGATAAATAATGAATCATGTCAGTGATACTATCATCTATAAGCAAAGAAGTAAAGTAAATTCAAATATTGACAATACGAAAGGTGAACAGGCTCACGTGGAGAAAGGGCACATTAGCGAGGTCGGAGTGGGGAAGGCCTTTCTAAGGAGGGGACGCAGAGACATGATGTGAATGATGAGAAGCAGGTCATTGTGTGCAGATTTAAGGGAACTGTGTCAGGCACAAGGAACAGGGAATGAAAAGGCTGGGACAGCTGAGCCCGACCGAGGGACGGAAAACAGCCCCGTGTGGCTGGAGCCCAGTGACTAAAGGGGCAGGAAAAGGGAGATAAAGTTGGAGAGCAGGTAAAATTGCCCAGCATCTTTCAAGCCAAGTTAAAGAGCTGAATTTTATTCTCTGGTATTGGGAAGCCACCAGAGGGTTTTGCGCAAGGGAATGGTATTGTCTG
Source organism: Propithecus coquereli (assembly GCF_000956105.1). NCBI lineage: Eukaryota > Metazoa > Chordata > Mammalia > Primates > Indriidae > Propithecus > Propithecus coquereli. Next base: position 2,004,153 of record NW_012155284.1, read on the forward strand.
ATCTGCATGTTGGGAAGATTGCTCTGGCTGCCAAGTGCAATGTCAGGAGAGGCCAGGAGTGAGGAGGTGATCCCAGTGATCCCAGAGATGCAGGTGATGCAGGTTGGCAGCAGCCAATGGTAAGACTTGCTGGAGGTGGAGGGGCTAAGCCTTGCTGATCAATCAGGCGTGGAAGTCTGTACTGAGTTGCATAGTGTCCCCCCAGAATTCATGCCCACTCATAATCTGTGAATGTGACCTTATTTGGAAATAGAGTCTTTGCAGATGTGAGCAATTTAAGATGTCAAACTGGATTAGGGTGAGTTCTAAATCCAATGACAGGTGCTCTCATAAGAAGAGGAAATTCAGACACGGACACACCAAGAGGGATGGATGAAAGCCATGTGACGATGGAGGGAGAGGTTGGAGTTTGATGCCAAGGAACACTGAGGATTGCCAGCAAACACCAGAAGCAAGGAAGAGGCAAGTTTCCCCTAGAAACTTCAGAAAGCACAGCCCTACTGACACCTGGATTTTGGACCTTTAGCCTATGGAATCGTGAGAGAATGAATTTTTGTAGTTTTTAGCCACCCAGATTGAGGCAATTTGTTACAGCAGCCCTAAGAAACTAACATGAGGTCCAAGGGAGAGGAATCAGGAATGGTTCCACTGTTTGGGAACTGGGCAGCCAAGTAGATGATGATGCCACTTCCTGAAATGGGGCAAGGGTAGGTTTTGGGGAGAAAATCAAGAGTTTGGTTTTAGACATAGTAAGTTTGAGACGTCTTCCAGACATGTAAGTGACCACACTAATGGTGCAATTAGACATAACAGCCTGAAGCTCAAGTAGAAAGGTCAGACTGGAAATGTAAATTGAGAATATCAAGCATTTAAATGGTACTTAAAAATCATAAGTCTGGATGAGCTTGCTTAGATAGAGACTGCAGACAGGGGAAAAGACCAGACAGAGCCCCGGGGCCCCACAACCTGGAGAGATTTGGTCAAAGAGGAGCCAGCAAAGGAGACCCAAAGGGGACGAGAGCAAGGCAAAAGGAAAACCAGGCACGTGTGGTCTCACGGAGCTCAAGAGGAAACGAATGTTTCAACAAGGAGGAAGTGACTGGCTGTGTCAAATACTGCTGAGAGGCTGAGTGAGACAAGGGCTTTGGCTTTGGCAAGATGCCAGTCACTAGTGACCTGGATCAGAGTCATTTGAAGCATGGCAGAGGCAAAGTCCAAGAGAATAGGTTGAGGGGAAAAGGGAGGTGATGAAGTGGAGACATGGAATGTGGACAACTTGTTCAAGACAATTTTGCTTTGAAAACAAGCAGAGAAATGGAGCCGTAGCTGGTAAAATGGGCTATGCTAAGACAGGTTGGCATGCCGCAGGGGTGGTTGAGTAAAGGGGGAAACTGGTGTTGAGAAGAAAAGGGTAACTGCAAGAGAACAGCTCTTGGGGAAGTGGAAAAAGACGGGATGAGATAGGGGCAAAGTGGGGGTTGACCCAAGAGCAGTGCAGGGGTGATTCTTCCAGAGCCACTGGGAGAAAGCAGAGGATGAGAACAAGTGCAGGGAGCTGGTGAAGTCAGTAGAGGAAAGAGGTCATCCTTGACCATTTGTAACTCTTTTCACTGTGAAATATGAAATAGGATCATCAGCCGAGCCTGGAGAGGGATGTGGAGATCTGAGGACAGAAGACAGAAATGGTAGTCCCAGAGCATAGGGACATGACTACTAGGATTGTCTGTGAGGGCAGGAGACCCATATGAGATCTGCAGTCTTAATGTGGGTCCAGGCAGTGCAACTCTCAGATTCTCTCCAGAGAATGGCTCTGCTCTGTCTGGACACCAAGTCCATCTGATTCCATCAATGGACATCCGTAACGTCAGTTATAGTCTTGGTTCTTCCATACTCCGTGACTTCGATCCTTCCATAGGAACTTGCCAGGGGAGGCGGCTGCTTTTCCTCATGTGCCCTGGAGGTGCCCACAGAGAGGAGGGGCTGAGGGTCAGAATGAAGGCACCTGTGCCTGCGGCTGCACTTGGGGCCTTTCATTTTAAATCCTGTGCCCTGCTGTGAAACTTACAGAAAGCCCAATAAGGAGAATGTCACTACCATCGATTGTGTGCTGAAGTTAAACCTATCTAGGATTTCAGACAGACCCTGACCAGCTTGCTGTATAATTCTACTCAAGAGAATTAATTTAGCAACAAATGACAGATAGATGATTCTAAATTCGAAGAATCTCTTGGTTTTGCATTTTCTCTTGCTTGTGTCCCTACTAGCAATGCTATTCTACCCCTGCCCTGAGGCTGCTTTGGGGCAGGAACAACACTTGCACTTTAGCATTGAGTCCCCAGGACTCATGCCTCGAAACAGGGCCTGGATAAATGGCTGCTGCGTGTATGTATAATATCACAACTAGTTCTCTAAGTGCATAAGTAAAAATTCCTGCTGAGAAGTCAAGACTTGGACACCCCTGGGTCCCTTACGCCAACAGCTTTGGACCCATCACTTAATCCGCTGAGGGCAATGTGAACCCCCAACAGTGCTAACAGCTCAGTACGGTGATGCTCTCACTCCACACTGCCAGGACAGCCCATCCCTTCTTGCTGAGCAGCCCTACCCACCTACTACTTGAAGATTAAAGTCCCTTCATGAGGGAGACTGGAAGATACCCTACTCCCCTTCCTCCAAAGTCTCACTACAATTTCATCCGCACTCTCTTCCTTTGCCCCTGGGAAGAGCCACAATATGTGATGGAAAGAACATCTTGGAGTGGACTGGGGATTTTTTAATAGGCTTATCTCAATGCATGGCCTCAGAAGAGTCCCATCCTCTCTCAGGTTTGCAGTTTCCTCCCTGGTCACACAAGAAGCTTACCCAGATGCCTCCAAGGTCCCTTCCATAGTGTCCTCTTGGACCACCATGCATCCAACACCCTCCCTTCACTGATGTCATTCATAACGGGCCCTCCCCTCCCATCCTTCCTCTAGCACCTCAGTCTCCATGGACCCTCCCATCTGCTTACAAAAGGCCCCTCCTCAACACTGCGGCCCTCCCCTGTGACAATGGTGGCTGTGTCTCTCTTGCTTACCTTAGGTATCCTTAGCGCATGTGTAACCAGACAGCCTTTCGGCAGAAGTAAAGTGTCTTACTGCTCGCCCCAGTAATCCATTGGTGCTTTGGTCTTAGTGCTTCTTAGTAAAATCCGGTGATGCCAATTCATCTGATGGCATCTGTGAGTTTATATAAGGCCCCCTGAGTGGAAATAGACCACACTTCATCTCGTTTCTTTGGGGTTCAATGACACAGATGTGTCCAGTGGACCTATGTTGCACAGAACCCGGCCAGACTGTAGGAAAGGATGATGAGGTCTCCTGAGAGTCAAGTCACCAGAAGCAAAGAGCAGTCTGGACTGGTGCCTTGGAATTCTTAAAATCCCCAGGCCTTGGGGAAGGTGTAAGTCACGTGGTCTGGGAAAATAGCAGAGACATACACCAGCCCTACTCATGGAGACAGTGGGCTTCGCAGAAGCATCTCTGGAGCTTGGCCAAAGCTTTGGCAACAGCTGCAGAGGCGCACAGGGCCGGCGGATGATGTGCTTAGGACAAGACATCGGGCCTAGAGACGCAGCAGCAGCAGGCAGGCAAGGTCAGGTAAAAACAGAGCCAGGAATTCTTGGAAATATTCCCAAGGAATTCTTGGAAAGATGGACTTTTCAATGATGATCCATAACGCTTATAAGGCTGGGGCAGCAGTTATGAAATTATTGGGATTCAAGTATTGAAACAAATCGGGCCTCATTTTGAGGTCCAACGCTGGAGGCCTGGGACACTGGGTTACATTAGACCTCCCTTCACACAAAGGGCCTCACACACAGTAGGTACTTGGTCAAACTGTTCAATTGATTTTATTCTTTAAAATCCCAGATTTTTAATTCACTTTTATCATTCGTGGATAAATATACCGACACAGACTGGTTCCATTTATTGGAAGACCTTGGTATTTCCTGAGTCAGGAGGTTCCTGAACCTCCCTGCTTTGGAATTTACCACACGTCTCCTCCGACCGCTCCTCCCCGGGGTCTTTAACCACAAGGCTTGAGGCATTGTAAAGCACTTTCAGTTTAGCAGCTGAAGACTCAGAAGAGAGACTTGTACACAGTTGTGAAAACTTAGGTCCCGGGAAAACGCCCTCCATGCGAGGGCGGGATGCCCTGCGCCCCACTCTTGGGGCACCCTCCACCCTAGCTGCCAGGGGTTGGCCCGCCTGCCTCCCATGTCTCCGCAGAGTGTTACAGACAAGGTCTATTTGTAACATTTCAATGGAAAATGGCTGCTCAATGTCTCAATGCTCAACATTGAAAACTTTCAATATAGTTTACTAAAAACTCTTAAAACGTATTTGAGAGCTTCAAAGTTCCTCTTTTGTCCTGCCCTGATAACTTTACCTATCTACATAGGACTTTAATTCCTATAGGGGAATTTCATCATTCTTCCCTCCAGAATCCATACTTTGTTGATCAGGCCAACACTTACAAATGGTTGTGCGACTGCCAGAAGGCACCAGAAGCTCCCCAAGAATTCCATTCCCTAGGTCTGTGTTACCATCACTATTCATTAAGCTAAAGAAAGTCCTTTCTCAAAACCACAAATTCTGAAAGTATTTTCTATTTAACTTCCTAAGAAATGATTCAACAGTCTAGAAATGATTGAGCAGTCTACCAGATACTCGTACAAAACTATCTTCTATCAAATCAAGTCAAAGTATTTGGTTAATATAAATATGAATTAATGAACCATATTGATTCCTAAACTTCATGAGGGTTGACCTATTTTTTTTTTTATCAAACTTGGCCCAATGTTAAGGGCAGAGACCTTAATAACCACAATGAATAAGTATCATTTTGGTTAGAAAAATAACTTTCCAAAAGTAGACTAACCGCTTGGACTTGAGGTCCTATGGAAAGGCTATAAAGCAGTCTAAACCCATGGAGTGAATATGCAGGTAGCTGAGAAAATGCTCAGTCCTCAAGAAATGAAGATGGCCTTTGTACTCTTCTCTCAAATTCAAGCCAGCAACTCTGTCTTACTCTTAAGAGGTAGGAGACCTCTGGGTTTAAAGGCCTAGGAAATATACTACATTGAAAGCATCATTTTTAGAATTCAAACATTATGATTATTATTATTTTATAGCTAATATCATCCAGTGCTTACATATACCAAGGATAAGCTCATTTAAGCTTTACAACAACCTTATAAGTTATCCCCATTTCATAGAAAATATAATACAATAAAAATAATAATACTTATATAATGTTTATTATACGCCAGACACTGTTCTAAGCAATTTACACATATTAACTCATTTAACCCCACTCATTACCCCACTAACCTCCTAAGGTAGGAGAATTTTTGTATTGCACAATGCTACCACGTACCGTTCACATCTACTATAGATGTGACTACAGCAGTCATAAGTTCTAATTTCCCTATCTTACAACAATTCTCGAATGAGCAAATACCTCCTGGTGTAGTCAGCCAGTCTAGCTCTCTGAGTACACAGCATCTTAGGCTGGGACACACATCACGTCTGTACTTTCCACAGGTCAGAAAAATAAAGGGTCACTTATTCTAAGCACAGAACTTGATGTACACTCATATGCACATAAACTTGGATCCCACAAGAACCCTCTAATTGCATGTTTCTTTTGTAGCTAGACCACATATTGCACAAAGCTTTCTTTGCCTGAAAATATTCTAAATTAGTGAGTTGGGGGGGGTCAACAGAGTTGCATTTACATCTGTAAAACATCTTACGTCTATTTGACTATTTCACTATGCACATTCTCCCAATATATTTAAATCTGTATTTGAATGAAGATGGTTAAAAATGGACATTTTCTTTCATAAGTATAACTGATGATATGTAAAAGGCTAAGACAAGGAGATGTTTCTCCCTGTACTCTGGGGCTTGAGGACTCAAAAGCTAGAAATTACACTTCCCTGGCCCTCTTGAAACTCAAGTTGTGAATGCAAGTAGAGCATCAAGGCCCGGAAGGTGGCAGTGAGAAGGTGGCCCGTCTCGGCTGGCAGGTGTGATCGTGGAGGCCAGGATTCTTCTGCAGTGGCATGGCAGCATCCCTGTGTGGGGGTAGAGAGGCAGCCTCCCAGTCACCAAGTGCAGCTAAGTCAACGTCTTCTTGAAGTCAGCAGTTCCGGCAGGGATGTCCCGCTTCCCCAGCGCCCCCTACTGCAGAGGCAGCAGCCCTCTTGATGGGCCAGTTCTACATGGTGAACCAGACAAGATTCCTGGAAGTCCAGCCTGCCTACTCCTCCAGCCCTTCCTTTCTATGTACCGAATTCCCTGTAACAAATCTCTTCCCAAGGAAACTAGCTCATTTGTTCCTCCAAAGCAAACTTTAACGGATAACAGTTAGCAAGTGCCCAATGCCAAATGCCCAGGAATTAGCTCACGATGCTCAATGTTTGCACTTAGAAACCAGGAGCTACCTTTCCTGTTGGATTTCAGAGGCAGATGAGGGAGACAGTGCCTGAGCAGGTCTTGGCATTCAATTAAAACAGCACATTCCACAGTCAGAGGTACTAGCCCCAGAGGAATCTTCAGATCTGCATAATTCCTACTTAACCACTCATACTTCTCACAACCAATTTCCCACCACCATCCCCACCCCATAAAAAAGAAAAAAAAAAAAAGAAGAAGAAGAAAGAAAGAGAAAAAGAAATCCCAGCAGAGCTAAGGAGACTTTGTACAGAAGCTTCTCTCTCAACCCTGAGGTTAGTCCTCAGAGAATCAGGCACTCTTGAGTCCATCTTTAGAAGACAGTTTGCCCATGAGAGTTTTAAAAGTCTGCCTCAGTCTGTTTGCCTGGCGGAATCTGACCTCCCAGTTAAATGAGAACCAAACCACTGCAAAGAATCATTCTATAGACTCAGAGGAAAGGACTGATTGACAAAATAAAATAATTTAAATAGAAGATGATAATGCATGTAGGACCAAGACACTAGCAATGAGTCCATTGGTGCTAATGATGTTTATAGTAATATCTTCATTATGAGGATTTCAACAAGATATAAAATCATTTGCTCACTAAAATTCATATATGGTGATCTTTGTATATAAGGTGGAGAGAGGTTATAACAGGGATAAAACAATATTTATATATTGTCTAAGAGGTCCTCTCCAGCTATAGAATGTCTAGTAATACTAGTAAACTATAAAAATTCTAAGAGTGGTAAACAGCATGTTCTCCTGGGGGGATACACCGTCACCTCTGGCTCCTGAAGATTCTGAGAATGGGCTCTCATACTCAGGTCTAAGGGCAAGGATTTAATACCATCTCAGTCACACAGAGAGGCCATTCATTAGCGCTCATTCTCCATCATCAGCTCAGGGGATCAAAAAGCCTATTTTCTTTCAAGATCATGCCCCCAAAATGCTCTCTAATGAGGGAAATGAAACCAAATCACCAGACCACTGCACCAGCCATCAGGAGACCCTCTTTCTCTCAGTATGACCAATTCTGTCACCAGAAAGATAATTTTCAGCTCAATGAGAGCTTGCCTATGTATCAAAAATGCCAACAGTTCTGTACTTTACTAACTTACTGTCTTGGTAAGATGCAGTGGGCAATTATGTAATGATCCCAAGAAGGAATGTGGATTGAGTCCTGGACTCATCTGAGGCTGGAAGCCCATGGTGTGAACACAGAGATCGCAGCCAACAACTGGCACACATAAATGCTCTTCTTAGCATAATGTAATCCTCACAAGGCATGGACAGTCCCTCTGGCATCAGATAAATTAACCTACTCTAGTCTAGGTTGGATATTATAATAACTTATATATCTGGAAAAAATACACAATTAAAAGCTCCTTTTGTATCTACCTCTAAAACCACAGTCCTTGGCATTTAATTCCGGATAGTATAGCATCGAGGTTGCTACAAATCTCCTTTCAGAGATCTAACTAGAATTTTCCTTATAATAAGATCCCTGGGTGAGGGTTCCAAAAGAGCTCACCTAATGGGTATCAACTTTTGTTCTAGAGAGAATCCAAAGTTCCAAGGCACTTATAAAACTCTCTAGGCACTGCTCTTAGCTTGGACACTAGAGTCACTAATAAAATAGGTTTTTCACTGAAGATAAAAGTGAGGAGGCTAATAATATGGACATAAAATGGCTAAGCCAGTAAAGCAACAGAAAGTACATCTTATTTTTAACAGGTTTATTGAGATTTAATTTGCATGCTATGAAATTTACCCATTGTAGGAGTGTAATTCACTGATATTTAGTAAATTTATAGGGTTGTGCAATCGTAACCACAATCCAATCATTGAACATTTCTATCACCCCAAATATCACTAGTGCCGATTTGCAGTTATTCCTTGTTTCCACCCCCAAGCCAGGCAACCACTAATCTGTTTTCTGTCTTTATTGATTCACTCTTTCTGGGTATTTCATATAGAGGAACCATACAGTATGTGGTCTTTTGCATCTGGCTTCTTTCCCTGAACACAGGAGTCAGCAAACTACCTGCTGCCTATTTTGTAAATAAAGTTTTATTGGAGCACAGCCACAACCATTCACTGTCTGTTGCTTCTTTAGCACGAAAAGAGCAGAGTTGGGACGTTTGAGGGAGGCCATCTGGTCCACAAACCTGAAATATCTACTACCTGACCCTTTATAAAAACATTTGCCAACCCCTGATTTAGCACAATATTTTTGAGTTTCATACATGTTGGAGCATGTTTCAGGCATAAATTCCTTTTTACTGCAGAATAATTTTTCATAATATATCACAGTTAATATATATGTTTATGTATTACTGTATCACATTTGTATTAATGTGTATTAATACATCACACTTGTTTATCCATTCATTTATTGATGGACATTTGGATTATTTCCAATTTGGGGCTATTATGAATAATGCTGCTATAAACATTCATGTACAGGTCCTTGTGTGAACATATGGCTTCATTTCTCACCTAGTACCTAGGAATGGAGCTGCTGGATGCCATGGCGAGCTTATGTTGAACCTTTTGAGAAATTGGCAAACTGTTTTCCAAGTGGCTGTACCATTTTATGTTCCTACCCACAGCATACGAAGGTTCCTGTTTCTCCACATTCTCACTGCCTCTTGTTATTGTCTGTCAATTTTATTACAGCTATTCTAATGGGTACGAAGTTGTATCTCATTGTGGGTTTAATTTGTATTTCTCCTAATGACTAACGATGTTAAGCATCTTTTTATGTGCTTGTTAGCTATTTGTTTATCTTCTTGGATGAGATGTCTATTCAAATCTTCCACCCATTTTTACTTAGGTTGTTTGTCTTATTACTGACTTATAAGAATTCTTTATATATTTTGTAGCTATGCCCTTATCAGATATATGATTTGTAAATATTTTCTCCCATTTTTCCATGGGTTGTCTTTTCAATTTCTTGATGGTATCTTTTGAAACACAAAAGTTTTCGATTTTGATGAAGCCCAATGTATCACATTTTTTCATTTATAGATCTTGCTTTTGTTGTTGTATGTAAGAATTGGCAAATAATACATCACAGAATCTTCATCTGTGATAGATAAAGTCCCCCCTATTTCTGAATCTGATAGCTTTGAAGTGGGAAAGGAGTAGTACATCACCTAAAATCCTACCTATGTTGAAGGAGAAAGGAATAACTTAAATTTGTAAATCCTTCTCTCTTTTTAGTTGTGTTAAAACATCCTCTGGCAAGAATAATATTGAAGTAATTGATGACAACTTCAAATTATTAGCAATAATTGTCCAAAGGCTGAGTGTACTATCCGTAATCTTCATTTGAATTTGAACAAAAATAGCTCTCCTTTCCATAAATTCAATATTAGCTCTAAAGATCTTTCTGACTATGGAAAAACCCAGTGTGTTCAGTACAGCCACATAAATAAATAATTATAATCATTGTCCATACAAAGTAATCAGGACTAAAAAAAATCATAAACTGAACCGAACCACATTGGAAACTATTCTGAAACACATACCTGACCACGGCACCAATATGGCTGAGTCTAAGCCTGGATATGGTCCAAGATTGTTCCTATGGAAATTAGCCCCAGGAATGTCAGTCCCAGCAGCTGGGCTCATGACATACTAGCAAGGCTGGAGTAGTGTCAGAGGAAGTCTCAAGGAACCCTTGCATAAAAAAAATACTAGAACTGATCACAGTAGGTGAAATAAAGCAACTGGGAGCTATTTAGGCATCTTGGAGATGCTTTCCTCAATCCTAACCTCACTGCCTTTCCATTCTCAGAATTCTCTAAATCCAGTAGCACCATCTCTTCCTGGTACAGGTCAGCCGGGCAGTAAGAGTGTTAACAGACAGGAAGCAGCCATAAATAAATCCTAGGCACCAAAAAATGGAACTTAATCCCACTTGCCATCTTGCAATTCATACAACAAATCCGTCCTCACATAGCACTTTTCCACTGTGATTATCACTGTGCTGGGGGAAAAAAGGTTAATTCCCCAAGTCTCCAATATGTTAGATATTATTATTCCTTTTTTATGATGAGGAAATTGATGCTCAAAAGAACTAGTAAGTGCCTTAATCTTGAACTTCAAGCTGTACATAACAGGAAATCAAAGCACTCGTCCCTCGAGTCACTGAAAGGTACAGCCAGTGCTCAAAAGCCAAAGCCATGTCAGATGACCTTGTCTTTGACAATGACAACAATTTGCACAAGATACATTCATTGAGATGTGTGACACTTCCAAGAGAGAAGGTTGCAAGTGTAATTTTCATTATTAAGACACCAGTTTCCCCATGGACTGAAAACTCATCCACCTTTGGACTCTCTCTCCAGAATGGAGTCCACATAATGCCTTCTGACTCTCAATGCAGCCAGAGATCTGCCTCAAGAGCTTTCCAAAATGATGTGAGACATAAATTACCAAGCTCAAAGAATGCTTCTCCAGAAGTCAGAGGGCTGGACAGGCTCATTCCGGAAGTACTTCTAGTCCCCTCTCTGTGGTTCTTCCCACTTAGGTTTCTTGTTGACACCTAACACTTAGCTAATTGTGAACTGAGATCATTATTGTATTATTAACTTTATCTTTCACAGTTAAATTGTGAGGCCTTACACTCATCTTCATTGCTTCTTTTTCACCATCAAAAATATATTTATATGTAGTCCATGAAAAATGTCTACACTAACATTTCTCAGACTCCTTCCCCTTCCTGAACAGTCCCAGGGGAGGTCCTCAGTATCTCCTCACAACACTACCACAAAAACCTACTGGCAAGTTCCCTGCTCTTCTCTCCCCAGTTGTCTGTCATACACAGTGTTGTCTGTGGTGAACACCAATACATAGCATAGATTCATTTAACAAAGTGATTTCTAGGTCTCTTGATGGTGCCCAGAAATTACACTCCTTTCATTGGATTATCAGGGGATAACACAACTAATACTCCTTTGCAGTTATTTTACTAATTCTTGCCCAGGTAGCAGTCCATCTGGGGAGTAGTACACATGTGTGTATGTGTGTGTTTGGGTTTGCATGCACGTAAGTGAGTCAGGAAGAGACGGAAGGAATAAATGGGTGATGCGGGAATGCATCTATTTCAATCCGACACTCTGGTCTGTCATGAAGATAGGGGCTGGAGATCCCGTGATGAACAGTCCCTGTTCTCCAAAAGATTATAAATTGAGTAGAGAAAACAGTCAATGATAACAGCAGGAAATATTCATTGAACCCTTAGATGGTTCCAAATACTGAGCTAAGAATTGTTTATGGTTCACCTCATTTAATCCTCATGACAACTCTGTGAGTTAGGTACGATCATTATCCTCACTTTAAAGATGAGAAAAATGAGACTTAGAGAGGCTGCCCTAGGGTCATACAGCTGGATACGCAACAGAACTCAGAAGCAGGGTTTTTTGACAGCCAAGTTCACGCTCTTGACCACTCTTTAATCCTGACTCCTTGGAGAGTCATTCTTCACTGCCCACACAGATACCCCATCCTCCCTAAGGCCATCATACCCTATGTTCCCTAAAAACATCTTTTCCCACTGCCATCATCAGTCACCGGCAAGCTGAGGCTTGCCCTTGGGAAGCAGTGCACAGCCTCTCATTCCCACCCTCAATGTAGTAAGAACAGAAGTTCCAAGGTCGACTGTGAACTCCCAAGGGCGAGCGGGGCTGTCACAGATCCTGAGGGTACTGCTTTCCACAGTAGGCAGCCTGGGTGTTTTCAAAAATCAAGATTGGAAGTCCGCAAAAGATGGCAGGGCAATCCTAAGAACCATTGAATTTCACACTTTCTGTGGGAGAATTGTATGGTCTGTGAAATACAGCTCCATAAAGCTGTTTAGAAACGAAAGTATGACAGGGCAGCCAATCTCTGAGAATGAGAAGCTTCTCTCCCTAGGTCACCATCAAAGGTTGTTGACTGTGCTCAATGTATTTCAAAGAAACTCATGGTGGGTAGATTTTTTTTTTTTTTAATTTTTAATTTTTTTTTTTTTTTTAAGACAGAGTCTCACTCTGTTGCCAGGGCTAGAGTGCCATGGCATCAGCCTAGCTCACAGCAACCTCAAACTCCTGGGCTCAAGCGATCCTTCTGCCGCAGCCTCCCGAGTAGCTGGGACTACAGGCATGCGCCACCATGCCCGGCTAATTTATATATATATATATATATTTTTAGTTGTCCAGATCATTTCTTTCTATTTTTTAGTAGAAATGGGGTCTCGCTCTTGCCCAGGCTGGTCTCAAACTCCTGACCTTGAGCGATCCACCTGCCTCGGCCTCCCAAAGTGCTAGGATTACAGGCATGAGCCACCGCGCCCGGCCAAGGTAGATTTTAAAATAAGGTAAATAAATAAAATCTGACTGGTGAGTTCAGGGGTTTCTTCTACTTATCATAACAGTTCTATTAATATTATATGTTTATCTGAAGAAATGTTTATGAGGACAAAGAAATATATTCAAATCCCTAAAGATGCCTTCTGTGTGTCAATCAGTACCTGAGAACCCTGCTCAGGAATGCTTTCCTGCTAAGACCTGAGCCCTTCTGGGAAATTAAACCCGAATTATGAAATACACAAAGGAAATAGGGAATAAAAGGCAGTCCTTGAAATTTTATTATGTACAGGAAATGACTGAATCTGAGAGGGAAGGAAGTTGAGATTCATATTTGAAGCTGGTCAGTAATTAAAATCATTGGATAGGAAGCGCATACCAATTAATCGTTCAGCTGTCTCTTGAAATATCAGAGGGATATGGCTCTGAAGTGCCGCTTAACAAAAGCAATCTAGAACATTATATTAGGAGACCAGGCTATGATTCATAGCTACCCTTGAGTAAGTCATCTTCCCTTGCTGAGCCTGTTTCTGACATATACATCAGAAGAGGAATATAATACCTGCCCTCCCATTTCACAGGTTTGTTGTGATGGACACACAATGCCATTCCTTATTTAAGGGCTTCAAAATTATAAGGCAGCATACAAATGTAAGGTATAGGATGAGTTCTTTATAAGTCCATAATGCTGGTACAGAGAAAAGGGAATGAGAACATCACCTGCAGACCTTTCGCACTGCAGCGAGGAAGCTGAGGAAGGCAGAGGCAGAAGACCGTACGTAGCCTTTGCTGGGACTGTCTGCCATTGGCGCCTGCCTCTAACGGAATACACAGGCCGCAGGAATTAAGAGAACTGGCTTTGGCAGGGGAGATCTCTGGCAGTGTAACATTATTTGCCAGATGAAGGTTTATCCAGACTAAGATGCTCTGCTGTTTTTAATTAATTCTGAATTGTGTACAGGATCTTGAAAATTAGAAGCAAGAACAAAGAAAAATCTGTACAGAGGAGGAGGATTACAGGCAGGTAACATCTGTGCTGTTGCCACTCAAATGCTACACATAATTAAACATCTAGCCTCAGAGTCCTCGCAGCTGGTGATCCAATAATATCTGAAAAAGGAGATGGCTGGTCCCCCGTGGCTATTTGTTACATTGATTTTTTTAAAAACACATCATAGTACTATTATTTTACTCTATTTCAATTAGGCTATTTTGGGTTTCCTGTAGGTTTATGACTCTTGACTTTCAAAATCAGCGAAATATAATTTGCTTCCATAAAAGCCTTTCATCAATTGTCATTATGATGCACGTGTAGAAATCCTGGCAATATTAACTTAGTCCAGTGCAACAGATGCTGCCTCCACTTAATCTAATACCTGCTAGATGCCGCCGACTGTTACAGAAACCAGGAACTGCGCACCCGTAAAGAATAACTTGTAGATCCAAAAGAAAAAAGTGTTTTAACGTTAAAAAAAAAAAAATCTGCTGCCAGAGAAAGCTGACTAATTGGAAGAGTATATGAAATATTTTGAAACTATATTAACCTATTCTTTCAGGGTCATGCACTGAAGCCTCATTATTTTGCTAATGTGACAGTTTCTTTTAAAAGAATTTTAAATTTCAAGTCCAGTGTTTAACATGGCCAATAATTATACTGATTTTGATCGGTATTCTGGAGTTTATATCTTGATCATTTAATATTTACTTTATGCCTGTTCATCTAATCTCCTCAACTGGATTGTCAGTTCTTACAGATTATTGCCTGGCATTTCATTTTTATCTTTCTGCATTACCTGGTATAGTGCTGGGTGTGCACAGAAAGACCTGTATAACTAATAGAAGATTAAACAAAATCAAGTAAACTTGTGCGTAATTTAGTCTACAGAGTGGGAAAGAATAGTACCTTTAATTTGGGCAGTGACTTTGGAATCTGGATACCAACCTCTCTGATGAACAATCAGATTTAGACTTTGTGTTTAAAAATTCTAAGCAGCTGACATTTCTGGGAGCCTTTCCAACGGAGCAGGGTAGTGAGGTTGGTGGTGGCTAGACATCCCACATCTCGCACACCCCCAAAGGTTTTGGAATTCCCACTTCTCTGTAGCCTCTTTCCTAAAATCATTGGCCCAGTTTCTAGTCACAACATCCTAAGAGCCAAGTTTTCAGTCCCAGAGTCACAAAGTAATATATGATGAATACAAACCACCTGTTTTCCTACCAATGAGGAATTTACTAGCTTCTTTCCAGCTTTTTCTTAGACTTCTAAATACCCCATAATTCCAAGAGACCAGCTTTTCCACAAGGGGCCTCAAACTGAGCTAGTTCCAGCCCTTGGGCAACTGAAATATAAGCGTAATATGTCACATAGGCCAGCTTCAATTTTATCTTAAAATGATCATTACAATTTAAATGCAGCGTTACAGACAGACAATACCTAAACAGGGAGGCTCTTCTCGGTTTGCAGAAGAGAGCGGAGCCATTAAGTTCCTTCCTATTGCTAAGCAACAGTTGTGTTAAAATCAAACTGCTCTCAGCTCTCAAAGAGCAGAAAAATGAATCTATTCAATTCAGGGCACTACAGGTGAAGGGAGAAGAGAAAGACTGTTTGGAGACCTTGAAATATAAGGTAGATTTAAGCTACATGTTAATTTCAGATATATTCTCTCCATTTCAAAATATTTGGTAGAATATGAGCCCAGGGTGCTCTTTTCCACAGGGAACAATCCAGACATGCTTCTCTTTCCAGAATGAAAATATGCTCCTTAAATCCAACTGGATGAAGAATAATTTGGGTGAAGGTTACTGGCTACCATGATCCCACCTGTATTGGTTACCTATTACTGCATAACAAATTTCCCTAAGGCTTAGAGACTTAAAACGACAAACATTTATTATCCCACAGTTTCTTTGGGACAAGAATTCAGGTCTTAGCTGGGTGGCCCTGGCTGAGGGTTACTCCAGATGTCCACCAGGCCTGCAGTCCTCTGGAGGCTGCACTGGGGCTGGAGGACCCGCTTCCAAACTGACTCACAGGGCTGCTGGCAGGAGACCTCCTTCCTGCTTTCTTGCCTTGTGGGACTCTCCTCGTGACACAGCAGCTGATTTTCCCCTGAGCAAGTGATCCAAGAGCCAGATTAACCAAGATGGAGGGTCTGTGGTTTTGATGACCCAGCCTCCAAAGACACCCATGGTCACTTCCATTTTATTTTATTCATTCAAGTTACAGAGTTCAGCCCACACTAAAGAGGGGGGAAATTAAGTTCCACTTCTTGAAGAAGAAGTATGAAAGAATTTTTTGGCATATTTTTAAAACCATCAGACCACCTGACAGAAATTTTCATGCCTCTTTCTAAACAAAATGGCGGCATTACTGGAAGCACGAGACCAAGTTCCAGCTCTGCCCTACATGTGCCAGGCAGAGGCTGGGATTGGTGACAGATCCTGTAGGCCCTTTCTTCGTTATTTTCTTAAACATCAAGTGCCCATCGGGCCAAGATAATAAAGTACTGGTGAATCCAAGCAGGGTGGGGTGGTGGTTAGAAGAGCCAGAGGACAGGATTCAAATCTGCCACTTTGTACCTACATGACCTTAGGTGATTCACTTAACTCTTTGTATCTCAATTTCCTCCACTAGAATGTGAGCATAATAATATCATAATAGTAAGTACTTCAGATATAAGCCAACATATGTAAAGCTTAGAACAGTGCTTCGTATATAGCCTATGGAAGTATAGAATGCTAAATTAATATTGTCATCGTTATGTTGATAAGTGCAATCACTCAATTTGCATACAGAAATGTCCAACTGGACAGCACAGGAAAGGAGTTTGCAAGATGTGGGTGAGACTTTGGGAGGTCCTCTGTAAAAGCTGCCCACAATTGCTATGTAGACACAGTCAATGGAAGAGGCTAATTGCATGTTATCAAGTTGCCTCCTCAGGTCTCCCCAGGACTTGTGAAGCTGGAGGCTACCAATGCCAGTAAGCGTGCAGCCCGTATCAGTCACATCTGCTGCACACAACAGGAACCTATAGTCTAAGGGGATAGTTTCCTGGCAGCTGAAAGGCCCCTTTCTCCCTTAACATAGACTTTAGAAGTTTTAAGGCTCAGTTTACCCTCTGTTGATTTCCACCACTAACCATATAAAAGCAGTATATTTCTAAAATTATGTTGAATATGATATTTAATCTTTGACTTGGTAGTTTGGAAAATGTTATAACTAGAAGCTTATTCCATTCTTTTAATTTATGGGGCTAATGAAATGTTACATAAGCAAAACGTTATCATGGATTATTTCTCCCCAAAGAAAATTCACTGAGAAGTTTCACTTTCCATTGCATATTGTTTTGTTTTGCTTTTCCACTGCATACTGTTGAGGCTGTCTACTATTTCTAACGTTCCGGAGTAATGATTCTCAGCTTTGTATAATAGTGACATGCCTATTGTTGTTTATTTGCCTTACTGTATTTATCATAAAGGTTCAAATAACCAAAAAGTCCAGGAAACCAGAATGCTTTTTAGTCTTATATAATGAAAGTTTTTGTTTTATGATTGTTCTTAATCATCATTAGATAGTGAGAGCCTTTCTGACTCATAAGAGATTATGTTCAGCATTCTTGCATTGTTAAAAGTATTTTATTGTACATTATTTTTTTGAAAATTTGTATTCTCTTCAGAAAAATCAGGAGTCCTATGTTTAGATATTTTTTTCTCTTCCTAATTGATCTCTCTCAGCCTAAGATTTTTCACCTTTAAAATAAAGGGACTTTTCTTCTATGAATACACTTTTCTCCATAGAAAAGTTCTACAGAACCAGGATATAATCCTAGAAATGCATCGAAGGGCACATCCTTCAATGGGACAGCAACTCCCTACAGGACCCAGTAGGATGCATTAGGACACTACTGGGCACTGACCAGGCTGCAAGAGGCAGGGCCAGCTTCATGGTGTGCAATCTGTGTCACACTGGGCCCTTGCTTAGAAGAGCCCATGCTCTGCTGTCACTGTCTTGAAATTCCTAATACTATTTTCAACAAGAAGACCTGCATTTTGATTTTGCACTGGGCCCTACAAACTATGTAGCCAGTCCCAGCAAGAGGACATATCTCCAGGAAATAGATGCGGAATTCCAAAAGGTGAGAACATACCAAGGACAAAATGCAGCACGATAGCAAAAGAGGACATGAATAAAAAATAAGGCAAGGGTGGGTTGCCCAAAAAGTGAAAACATAGTGAGGGCCCCATGGAGAAACATTACATGTAGCCAGCGTTTTGACCTTAAACTTCCAAATGCCATGACTAAAACAGGTTAGAGGGCCTATTTCCTGCTATCCCCTGACTAACTAGGAAATAGAGAATCGGATGCAGAAAGTGAGCATAGTGTTTTTAGGGTTGGCACATAGGACAGCAGTGATGCTTAGCCTTATGTCTGTTTTCACACCATTCACATGTGCGGCGCATTTCCATCAATAACATCTCTTCTTTGGAGTGCTCGCTTCTGGGAGGCTGCTCAGAATCCTCAGGGGGGCAGGTGTACTTTACGGAAGTCCCTGTTCTTATTCCCCAGGATGCAGTAGGCTGCATAAGGAGACTATTGGACTCTTGACCAGAGTGCAAGAGGCACCCACACTCCACTGGGAATCAATGCACTAAAACATCTACATGCTATTAAGTTTCTGATTTTAAAGCATAAAGTCAATGTGTAATCCCTGCCTGAAGTTTCAATTTTAGCTTGTAATGTAGACATTGGATAAGGCCCAGATTCTGTGCAGATAAGCTATTTAAACCGTGCTGAGTGTTCTCACTAATCCTGAAAGAGACTACAGACAGCAGAGTACATATGTGACACCAACTTGATTCACAGTATTCAATATCGTACTGCAAATTTAATCCATTCTCAATACAGAGATAAATGCTTCCTCTAACCAGATCATACCATTGCACTAAGGCCCTGGTTTCTGCAATCCTGTGAAAAATCACAGACCCCTCAATGCCAACTGCTGGCCAACTAAGAATCCACACACCGACTACTAATTTCTCATCCAGCTCATCTCTCTGGAGGTCCCAAACTGCTATATCTGTCACCTAGGGAAAGGCCAGGTGGATACAGAGGTGGAAAAAAGATAGAAAGAAATGAACATGCTGCAGACAAAGACAGGAGCGAGAGTCAATAACAAAATGAACTAATTCAGGTTTCCAAGCTCTTGCTGTTTTTGATGTTAATATGGGATTAGAGGTGATATCGGGGCAAAGAAAGCAGCAGTTCGGTGGCAGATAGATCTGAGACTCATTCTCAGTGACTATGAGAACGTGGGCAAGGGCCTTCACCACGCCAGGTCCCACACTTGCTTCAGAACCTATAAAGTGAGGAGACGAAGAAAGCAAGTCCCCACTGTGTCCCTTCCATAGTGGCGGGTAACAGTGAGGCATCCCTTAGGTCTTTGAAATAAGGTTACCCTCTGAAAGCAAAAGTGGTCAAGCACAGCGCACGAGAAGAGATCAACTTTCTGTCAAATAGCCCAGCCAAAGAAAAAGAAGATGAGCGGGGGTGGCACTGAAGAGATCCAGCAGCCACTGCCAATATTCAGGAGTGGCCCTGGAAATCTGAGCTCTATCAACCTACCACGCCAGCTGTAAGTGATTACAGTAAATCCGAGGTCACACACTGGTGGCTCACAGCCAAATATGGCCCACAGAACTATTTTGTTTGGCCTGGACAGTGCTTTTTAAAGAGTGTGAATTCACTTCCAATATTTAAAAACAGAAGATTTCACATAAATATACAGATTTCTGCCTTTTCTTAAAAAAAAAAAAAAAAAACAGAGAAAACACATCTGACAGCCCTAGTCCTGCAGTCCCCCCTGGCAGCAATCAGCAGGAGCTGAGCAGTGGCTGTCCCCTTTAAACGGGGCTTCAGCTCTCCATTCCAACTTAGGGTACTTGCCTGGCCCTGAACTGGATGAAACTGCAATGCAATCAAGCAGCGATTAAGCAATGTGAGGCACAATCAACTGTATTGTACCTTTGCTGAGGAGAGATGGTAATAGAGGAGAATGGTCTGCAGGGAGCCCAGGAAAGGGCAGTGCAAAGAAAGAGAACTTGGCAGTGTAGCACGGTCAGGGACGACAGTGCTCAGGCCATCTGGAGCAAGGATTTGGTCTGCTTGGAAGGCACAGCAAAGACACATCTGTGCTCTAGCGTGCTGCGTGGCATCTCTCCAGGAAGAGAATGCAAGGCCCACCTGCCTCGCTGCTTTGCAGGCTCAGAGCTGCACTCACACTAGTCAAAGATGTAGCTCTTCAGTTCCACAATTCTAATTCCAGGCAATAGGCAAGCATGTGAGTGTGTATGTATGTCTGTGTGTGTGTTTAAAAATAGTACTTGGAATTACTGTTAATTTAAATTTGTTTTGCCAAAGCTCTTTATTTTTCATTAACAATAGTGATAATAATATTTGTATTTAAAAATATAAATTAGATATATCCCATATCTTATCCCCAAAACTTCAACTAGCTATCTTTGGTGAAATAATTAAAAAAACAGTTTTTACATATTTTGAAAAAAACAATAGGAAATATATCTCAAACTAAGATACCCTCCAGTAGGAAAAAAACAAACACAAAGACATTCTGAATCTGTTGAAGAATGAGAGAAAACGGGTGAATGCAAAAAAAAAAAAATCCCTAGAAGTTTTTGTTCAGAAATTACCCAGTGACTCTAGACAACAAGGCTCATGAAGATACAGCTTATCTAGTTTCAAAGTTTGAATTCCAATAGGATGTATACAGGAAGATCTTTATGAGGTTATTTTGCTGGGTGCCTTTTGTGACCTGGTTGTATGTTGACATGACTATATTTATTACTGTAAAAAAAAAGAACACCAACTATATCAACACCATTGTAGAGTTCCCATGCCTACCAAAGACTTGAAAGGAAGCACTGGTAATTCAAAATATAGGCTTATAAAACTTAATGTTAGTTTTAGCCAGTGCAATAAAGCAAGAAAAGAAATAAAAAGCATACAGATTGGAAAGGAAGAAATAAAACTATCTTTATTCACAGATGAAATGATTCTATATGTAAAGAATCCTAAACAATCTACAAAAAAAACCCTAGTATAACTAATAAATTTAGCAAGGTTGTAGGAAATAAGACAGTGTAGAACAATCAGTTGTATTTCTATATATTATATTAAGCAACAAACTATCTAAAAATAAAAGTAAGTAAACAGAGCTATTCACAATAACACCCAAAAAGTCAAATACTTAGGAATAAATGTAATAAATCAAATGCAAGACTTACATGCTGAAAAATATAAAACATTGCTGCAATGACAGGAGATGAAAGTAAATGAAGAGACATTCCAAGTTCATGCATTGAAAGACGGAATATTGTTAAGATGTGCAGTTCTCCCCAATTTGACCTATAAAATCAATAGATTACGATAAAAATCCCACCATGTGAGACTGTGAGTTTCAGCTCTGACTTGTAAAGAACTTGGAAATTATCACATTCACCTAACACAAGAAAAAGCTGACTGACTGAAAATCAACAACTTTTCTTGGACACATCAGAAAATTAAGGTTGCTGGGCAAATAGCCATCCCCCAAAATCTGGAGAGAAAGGTATATCCAGGGAGACATAGCCAAGATCGGCTTACCTGGAGCGGAAGTCTCTGGAGCATAAGCCGGAAGCAACACTTGAATGGTCGTGTTGATCAACTGCTGGAGGCTGAATGTGGACCAGCCTGAGAGTGGGACACTCACACATTCACGGGCTTTGTCTCCAGGAACCACACCAGGCCCTCACAGTAAAGACCGGGGAAAGATTTCTTCACAGCTCTTGCAGGGAGAGGGGCAGAGTAACACTGTGAAATATGTCCAGAGCCTTCTCCACAATGAAGGCCCACTCTTCAGGGACATAGATTTTGCCCAAGCCTTACCCAGCTTGGGAAAGGGCATTTCTTCCACTCCCATCCCCTCTAGCCTCCCTGTCTTACCTTACATGGTCTATAGGGATCAGGGATGCAAGGAAATAAATTGGGAATGCCGCAGCCAGGGAAGTAGGGGACAGTGGTAAAAGAAGCCATCAATGGAGAAACATTTGTAAAGGCCACAGCTTCAAGACATGAATCCCTTCAAACACTGAGATTTCACGGAATGATACAGAATACTCTCCCTCCCTACCATGGCCCCACCCCACCAGCAGAGATCCAGTATGACAACAGTAGATTACCACAGAAAGAGCTGGAAGGCGTAGATTCTCCCTGTGGAGGCACTCCTAGGGAAGCCCACAGTCAAGAGGAGAAACAACCAGAAGCACACTGAAGGAATCTAAAGCCTCTGGTTCCTACAGCTACAGCAAACATCAAACTCAGCACCAATTCTAGCCAGATTAACACAGCTCTTCACACTTAAAGGCCTATTTATCTCAGCCTCTATTACCTGATACAACTTGTCCGGGGCTCAACAAAAACTTCCAAGGCATGCCAAAAGCCAGGAATAAATACAGTCTGAAAAGATTGTATGAGTTTGCTCAGGTTACCATAATCAAATACCACAGCCTGAATGGTTTAAACAAAACAAATGTATTTTCTCACAGTTCTGGAGAATAGAAGTTCAAGATCAAGGTGTCAGCAGGTTTGGTTTCTCCTCAGACATCTTTCTCTGGCTTGCAGATGGCCATCTTCTTTCCGTGTCTTCACATGGTCACCCCTCAGTCTAGATGTATGTCCTAATTTTCTCTTCATATCAGGCCTACCCATGTGAACTCACTTAACCTTAATGACATCTTTAAAGACCCTGTCTCCAAATACAGTCATATTCACAGGTAATGAAAGGATTTCAACATATGAATTTGGGGGAGACACAACTCAGCCCATAACAGAGACAAAGCAAATATCAGAACCAGGCTCAGGGCTGGGCGTGGTGGCTCACACCTGTAATCCTAGCACTTTGTGGGGAGGTGGAAGGATCACTTGAGGTCAGGAGTTTGAGACCAGTCTGAGCAAGAGCAAGACCCTGGGAAAAGGTCCCTTACCAGAACCTGACCATGTAATAGTACTGACTCCATTTTAAGTCCCCAGCATATTAAAGGAAAATTTTACTTGTTCAAGTTTAAAAAAAAAAAGAGCGAGACCCCCATCTCTACAAAAAATAGAAAAATTAGCTGGGCATGGTGGCATGTGCCTGTAGTCCTAGCTACTTGGGAGGCTGAGGCAAGAGGATCCCTTGAGCCCAGGAATTTGAGGTTGCAGTGAGCTATAATGACACCACTGCACTCTAGCCTGGGTGACAGAGCGAGACCCTGTCTCCAAAAAATAAAATAAAGAATCAGGCTCAGATATAAGCTTGGAATTATTAGGCAGGGAATTTTAAATAACTATGAT
Organism: Propithecus coquereli; assembly: GCF_000956105.1. NCBI lineage: Eukaryota > Metazoa > Chordata > Mammalia > Primates > Indriidae > Propithecus > Propithecus coquereli. The sequence continues at coordinate 2,027,384 of NW_012155284.1, forward strand.
TTCAGATGATCCTCAATTTACGATGGGGTTATGTCCTGAAAAGCCCATCGTAGGTTGTTTGAAAATATCATAAGTCAAAAATGCATTTAATACACCTAACCTACCAAACATGATAGCTTAGCCTAGCCTAACTTAAGCATGATCAGAACAATTAGGTTATAATAAAGTGCTGAATATCTCATGTAATTTATAGAACACTGTACTGAAAGTAAAAAAACAGAATGGTTGCATGTGTATTCAAAGTACAGTTTCTACTGAATGAGTTTTACTTTCACACCATTGTAAAGTCAAAAAATTGTAAGCTGAACCATCGTAAGTCAGGGACCATCTCAATACGTTAAGGGCTCTAATGGAAAAAGTAGACAACATACAAGAACAGATGGGCAATGTAAGCAGATAGATGGAAACGAAGAATCAAAGGGAAATGCTAGAGGCCGGGCGCGGTGGCTCAAGCCTGTAATCCTAGCTCTCTGGGAGGCCGAGGTGGGCGGATTGTTTGAGCTCAGGAGTTCGAAACCAGCCTGAGCAAGAGCGAAATTAATCGGCCAACTAAAAATATATACAAAAAAAAAAAAAATTAGCCGGGCATGGTGGCGCATGCCTGTGGTCCCAGCTACTCGGGAGGCTGAGGCAGTAGGATTGCTTGAGCCCAGGAGTTTGAGGTTGCTGTGAGCTAGGCTGACGCCACGGCACTCACTCTAGCCCGGGCGAAAAGGGAAATGCTAGAAATAAAAAACAGACACAGAAATGAAGAATGGCTTCACTGGATTCATCAGTAGATTCAACACAGCTGAGGGAAGAACAGTGCGCTTGAAGAAAGGTCAATAGAAGTTTCCAAACTGAAATGCAAACAGAAACAAGAAAGGGGAAAAAACCAACCCCAAACAGAAGACAACATACAAGAGCTGTGGGAAAATTTCAAAGGTATAACACACACATAATTAGAATACTGAGGACTAGAGTAGAAGAAATATTTGTAATAATAATGGCAAGAACTTTCCAAAATTAATAACAGATCCAGGAAATTCAGAGAACACCAAATGGAATAAATAATCAAAATAACCAAACTTAGGCATATCATTTTCAAACTGTAGCAAACCAAAGACTAATTTTTGAAAGAAGTTGGAGAAAATAAACACCTTACCAATAGAGGAACATGAATAAGAATGACAACATCCATCAGAAAACAGGCAAGCAAGAAGAGTGGAGTGAAATAGTTCAAGTGTTGAAAGAAAAAACCCACCAAGCTAGAATTCTATAGTCAGTGAAATTATCCTTCAAAAATGAAGGAGAAATAAAGACTTTCTCAGGCAAACAAAAGCTGGAGGAATTCATTGCTGGTAGACCTGCCCTGTAAGGAAGGATAAAAGAAGTTTTTCAGGCAGAGGGAAATGATAGAGATCAGAAAATTGAATCTATATATAAACAAAAGAAGAGCACCAGAGAAAGAATAAATGAAGATGAAATAAAATCTTTTATTTTTCTTATTTTTTAATTGATCTAAAAAATTACTGCTCGAGTAATAATAATAACAATGTATTGGGTGATTTTACCTTATAGCAAGTGAAATAAATGCCAGTAATAGCAGAAGGGAAGGATTGGGACTACTCTGTTACCAAATACCTACAGCACACTGGAAGCAGTATGGTGTTACTTGAACGTGGAGAAAGTGGAACTCTATCATACTGCTCATGGAAATACAAAATTGTATAGCCACTTTCAAAAACAGTTTGACAGTTCATTAAACAGTTAAACATAACTTATCATCCAACCCAGCAATTCCACTCCTAGGTATGTACTCAACAGAAATGAAAACAAACATCCACACAAAAACTCGTAGATGAATGTTGATAGCACCATTATTCATAGTAGCCCAAAAGTAGAAATAACCCAAATATCCACTAACCGGTGAATGGAAATAAAATGTGGAATATCCATACACCAGAATACTCTTCTGCAAAAAAAAGATCAAGTGACTGATACATGCTACAAAAATGGATGAACCTCAAAACATTATGCTACGTAAAAAAAGCCAGTCAAAAAAGGCCACATATTCTATGATTCCATTTATATTAAATGTCCAGAAGAGATAAATTTATAGAGACAGAAAAGAAATTAGCAGTTGCAAGGGGCTGGCGGAAGAGAAAAATAGCAGTGACTACTATTAGGTAAATGGTTTTTTGTGGAGGGTGATGGAAATGTTCTAAAATTTATTGTGAACGTTGTACAACTCTGGGGATATATGGATTTTAATCCATTGAACTGTAGACTTTAAATAGGTAAGTTCGTGATATGTGAATTATATCTCAATAAAGCTCTTATAAAAATGTAACTGGAGAAAAATTACTACAATGGTTCTATTACTTGAGATAAAAAGATTTTCTTTCTTTTTTTTTTTTGAGACCTAGTCTTGCGGGTTGCCCCAAGTAGAGTACAGTGTTGTCATCATAGCTCACTGCAACCTCAAACTCTTGGAATCACAATCCTCCTGCCTCAGCCTCCCAAGTAGCTGGGTGCACACCACCATGCCCAGCTAATTTTTCTATTTTTAGTAGAGATGGGGTCTCGCTCTTGCTCAGGCTGGTCTCGAACTCCTGAGCTCAAGCAATCCGCCTGCCTTGGCCTCCCAGAGTGCTAGGATTACAGGTGTGAGCCACTGGGCCCAGCCTAAAAAGATTTTCTAACATGATGCAGAACTCTAGGCGACCTTCCATATTTTAAATGATAAAGAAGAGTGAGAATTTAAATGTGCAACTTGAAACAACATCAATTATCCATACTATGCAAGAGCTATCAAAAGATAAAGGTTGAATTATATATAAGGTTTAGGAAGAGATAAAAATCTAGGTTTTTCTTCTGGATAGTAACAGGGAGCCACAGACTTTTAAACAGGGAAGGGAGCTCAGACATTAAACTAGTTCACTGGTTCTCAAACTTTTATGTATCAGCATCAACTAAAGAGCTTGTTAAAATATAAATGCTGGGCCCCATCCCCAGAGTTTCCCATTCAGTAGGCCTGGAATGTGGTCTAAGAATTTACATTTCTAACAAGTTTTCAGGCGATGCTGATGGTACAGGCCCAGGGATCACACTTTGAGAACCACTACACTATTTCAACTCCCACGCTTAAATCATGAAATCTCAGGCCCAGAGGGATTACATAAATTGCCCAACGTGACTCACGCAGGACTCAGTCTAGCTCTCCTCATAGCCAGCCCACCAGCCTTCCATGATTCTACACCTAAAACACTGAATACATACATTAATACTAGACTGTGGAATGCAATCAAGCCATAGTTACTAAACTGCCTGAGGGAGTGAGTGAGGATCACACAACTACTTCTACTGAATTAATCAAACAATCACAAATCCATCTATATCCAGATCTAATACGGAATTTGGAAACATCCAGATTTTCACCCTTAACTGACCTCAGTAAAATATTCACACACACATACACAAACACACACACACACACACTCCAGTATACACACCTCCATCTATGTGGTTCTTTCCACATTAGCATCACTTGGGGCACGTTAAACAATCCTGAATCCCAGGATATACCCCCAGACCAGTCGAGTCAGAATCTCTGGGTGTGAGAGCAGATATCGATATTTTTAAGAACTGGTCCAAACTTAACTCACATCAAGCTTAGATCTACTATTTACTATACAAGGCATGACTGGTTTTACAGAAGAGAAAACAGATTATGAATTATCTACTTTACAAGTACCAGGTTATCATCAATAAAGGATTCACTATTTCTCTAAGCAATTGCGCCAGTGCCATTAATTTTCCTGTAAGTGCCTCGACCATTCTTCTACTTTGTTAATTTACTGTGACTTGCACGGAACAGTAAAACATATAATCTGCTTACCAACAATCAAGAGTTGCTTACGGTACCTCCACTGCCATTATTTCTACTCCCATAAAAATAACCCACCTCTCACTTTCATACTTCATTTTAGATCATTTCATAAACTCTATTAATTAATCCTACAGCTTCAGATGTATAGCAAGCGCCATGATCTGCCTTGACATATTTATTCATTGAATTTGCATTTCTATTCACATCATAACTACATCCAAACCGCACGTGCAGATTCCCAGTATCATCAGCCATTTGAAATGCACACATTTTAATTTCTACTCTGTGCAGAGCTGTTAAATTTGAGCAGAGGCCTGCAAATACATTTCAACCAGTGTAGTGGCACACAAGAACACCATCAACTGTCCTTTGTCTCAATCTTCTACTATACAGCATTAAAGTCCCACTGCAGAAAGAGGGGGCTGAGCTGACATTGGGGAAGGAAATCAGAGTGGCGACATATATTAATACATTATTCTGCTCACCTGGTCAACTGTTCATTTTCAATGTATGGTGTTTTCTGCTGTTTTTCATTATACCATCTAACTTTGGACTAATTTAGAAGAAAGATGGCTAGTGACTGATTAACGATCACTGGTACTCTCACCTCCACTCCCCAACACACAAAACTTCCCATAGCTGTTGTGATTCCAAGAATTATCTGGATTGGATTCAAAAGCAGATTCATTAGGAAGGTTAAGCTTCAGGGCCTCTTAATTTGCATGGGCCTCTTCCAAAGCCCTGGGAGGTACCCTAAACGTTTATATTTGCAATTTTATATTTTTTTCCTTCAGGTGGGCCTCCCCAAATTGTATAAGCATCAGTCCCACAATTCTGCATCCATCTGTAACTGGGCCTAATGTAACTTGTAGATCGGTGATGGTACCTCTATTGGAGAGAAAGAAAAGCCTGCTTCTTTGGTTATGACTGCAACACAAAACCAATTCTTGTTAATGTCACAGTATGAAGCTTTACCAGTTTAGTTAGTGCTTGCATTCTTTTTTTTTTTTTTTAAAGATGCCAAGGGAGAGCGCAAATGCCCTCCCCCACTATCACAAATTATGCAGTCACGTTTCCCACATTTGGGGAATCTCAGGGGTCAGCACATCTGGAGTGCAAGGGATAAGCCTCGGCCTAGGAAAACCACCTTCGTGATCACGGTATCTCCCCTGCCAGGTAAGTGCAGTGCTTGCGTTCTGATTGGCAGCCAACATTTAGCGTGACCCTAGGCCTCAGGTCTAGGCATGTCTCAAGGACTTTCCAATCTCGAGTGTGAGGGAAAGTCTTATATCAGATCAAGACCAAGTCAACAAGGTTGATTTAGGAGCTGACCACATGCTCAGCTCCGGGCTCTGGGTATCCAAAAAAGTGGTACTAGGCACAAGAGAAACTCAGAAGCTGCTTGTTGACTTGAAGGGACTGATATCACTTTCCCAGGTCAGTCAGAAAAATGAGATCAAATCATTTTGCCATAGAAAAAATAAGAAAAAATAACAAAAACATCCAACAATTTAAAAATACCACAGCACTGTAAATGGATGGGCTGGTGTAGTTTTTTCTTTTTTGCACTGAATCTTCTTTATTATAAGTAGGAGGATTCAGTCTTTGGTTCATTAATTCATTCACTGATCATTTACTATGTGTACAATACTATTCTAGATATCAGGAATACTGCAGTATAGAAAATAGACAAAAATCCCCACCCTCATGGATCTTATATTCTATTGGAGAAATGGAAAATAAGCAAGACAAATTAGTAAAACATACAGTATATCAAACAGTGATAAGTGTTGAGGAAAAAAAATAAGGCAAGGTTAGAAAGTGTGTGTAGGAAGTTGAAATTAATCAGGAAACACAAGGGATCATAACACTTATGTGAAAAGATACATTCCTGTGTTGCCTGCCTTTGCCAGAAAAACACTATATACAAAGGGAGAAGTAACATTGGAAGCATTCACAGAAACATCATCATTAATTGACAGTTATAACCCAGAGTTGCCAGATTCCTGTGTATTTTGATGGCGATGGGGCTTGGGGGTAGGGCTGGGAGAGGACCAAAGCAGGAGGGAAACTGCAGAGGAACCTGAAACATGGAAACCCACTCCGCAGACCACATGGCTTGGCCAGGAGGTCCCCCTTCCTGTGTTGGGCCAGAATACAGCAGAGTTACACTTCCAGGTATGCTCATGCTGCAGCCAAACAAGCAGACAGGAAGCCTGCAGAGACTGATGAAAGTATGAGGTGTTTACTTGTCTAACAACATTCCCTCCTGCTTGCCTTCCTAACTCATCAGGTTCTAGGGTGCATTCAGGTTGGCAATTCCCAATTCATAGAAAAGACACAAAGTCTGTTTTGAGAGTTAACTCTTATCTAGCACTCCCTTTGAACACCTGTCCAGCAGCTGGGTCTAGCCCTTCCCTGGGCAGCATCATGCTCTCCCTGGCCAGCCAGCGAATCCAGATCATCTTCCTCACACTTCCCTGTTTCTGCTCTGAGTCAACAAGGTTTATTTAGGAGCCTTCTGCTCTCTGCCCAGTTCTCCCAAGCAGGTGGAAGCCCCTACGGGGCCAGTTCCACTGAGTGGCTGAGCCCCAGGAATGCACTAGGCTCCACTCCCAAAGAGGCTCCCCTTGTTACTGCCACTAGCCACTGAAACTGACCCATGGGCAACTTGCTGCCTTTATAGCACTGTCCAATCCAATCCCTTATAGCCTTTACTTCTAAAATCAAATCATGTGGCTCCAGACTGCACACCAGGTACCATAACATAGTAAAAGAGCAGTCTGATCATCCAGGATTCAGGCTACCCTGCACCTAGCAACACTGGCTTTGGGCCATCAGCAAGTCCACGAAGCATAGCCAGAGACTGGCTCGCTGAAGACAGCTTTCCTCCTAGGGCCATTTCAGCTGCAGGGAAGAAGTAGAAAGAAAGGCAGCAGAAGCAGCGGGCATTCAGAAAAATGAGAAAGACTTGGTTCTTTTGGCTACTTTTTCCTTCTGGCCCAATGTGCATGGACAAGCCAAAGTCAGAAAGACATTTATTTCATAAAGTGCACTAGAATGGTTCAATCTCCACCACAACCTCAGGTGAAAAAACAGATCTTCCCTTACCCAGCCTCCAACAAATGGGAAAAGGGCTTGTCTTAAATGAATCCCAAAGTATTTCCCCTCAAAAACCACACTTAAATTAGGAAATGTGTGATGCTCTTGTACTTCACTTTTTCCAAAGACAGACTAGCTTGCGAGAATGGAAGACAGGAGATGTTAGCAAATCACAATTGCCAACTAACCCTGCCGAGAGCATAGCAAAGACTCCCTTATTTCTCCTCAAAAATGTTCATTATTATATTATGTAATCAACAATAGAAGTCAACTGGATTGACAAAACACCAATATTATGAGCATTATAGGCTATTTTGAGTTATGCTGATGGGACTTTTGAGGGAAGGGTTTAGGAATATTTGGGCAAAGAACACCCGATTTGCCTGACCACATCCAATAAAGTATGTATGGCAAAAAATGTTGAAGAAGTAGAATGAGGTCAATATGCAAAATTTTTATGTAGATGGGACATATAAGATAATATATATTATACTATATAATATATAAATTACTGTGGTAGTTCATGTTCATTATAGAACATATCTCTGTGTTTTTCAATTTAGAAAAAAATCATACAGATGATACCTACTAGTTAATATTGTGAATATAGGTTCGTAGGCTTTGGAAAAGGACTCCTTTGTAAAAAATGACTAGCTAACAAAATACACCATCTCTCATGGTGCTACAAATCATGATGACTGGAACTCATAGATTTAGTTTAGGTGAAGACAGCAACAACGCTATTTTAACCACTTACAGATTTATTTTAACATAATGTCCTCCTTGCACGTGAGAGAAAAGGAAAGAAATAACGAATATAGTTTTCATCTATTAAAATACTGTGTTTTTATTTTAAGTACTTCTTCTTTACCCTGAAAATTAACTGACAGCAACTCAGAAAGAATCATGGAGCTACTGGAAATGAATTATGAGTCAGCTAAAGCAATGGTTCCTCTCCTTCCTTCCCCCACTCCACAAGCTTCCCTCCCACCTTGTATATGCTTTTAGCATTGTACTCAATTAAAATGGAAACATGTTCTCAGTAATTCAGCTAAAAAGGTTGAATCACTCCGTAAAACAATGTGAGAGAAATAACATATCCTTCTCTGATGCAGAATTTCTCAGAAGCGTGACACACAGACCTTCGGTGAAATTCATCTGAAGGTGCTTATTGAATTATTTATTTCATTGATTTTTTTATTGTCTATATTTCCAGGGTACAACATGATGTTCTGATGTATCTATACATTGAGGAATGATTAAATCAAACTAAATAACACCTATCACCTCACACACTTATTCAGTTTTTGTGGTGAGAATATTTGAAAATCTATTTTCTTGGCAATTTCCAAGTATGCAGTACATTATTTTTAACCATAGTCACCAGGCTGTACTTAGATCTTCAGAACTTATTCCTCCCAACTGAAATTTTGTATCCTTTGACCAACATCTCCCCATTTCCCTCCCTCCCCACTAGCCTCTGGTAACCACCGTTCTATGCTCTACTTCCTTGAGTTTGACTTTTTAGAGTCCACATATAAGTGAGATCCTGCAGTATTTGTCTCTCTGTGTCTGGCTTATTTCACATAACATGTCTTCCAGGTTCATCCACGTTGTCGCAAATGACAGGATTTCTGAAGATGCTTATTTAAAAGACAGTGTCTCCCCAGAAATATTGACTCAGAATAGGAGCTTGGAATCCGCATCCTTAACAAGACACCCAGTGAATATATCATCAAGACACCAGCAGTCAAGGGCCACCAATTTCACATACATTGTCACGTATCTGTGCTTAGCTGCTCCCCCACTCACCTGGTGGACTCCCATGTCCTGCTGCAGCTGTGGCAATTGCAAAAGCGGAAGCCGGTGAAACAGAGCAGTGGGCATTGTCAGCCGTCTGTCCTGGTTATTTAAAAAGAAACGACATAGAAAGGTGAAGCAAATGGATAATATTCTGTAATGAAAATTCTCATTTTTATTCCAGCGCTGGATGAAGGATTGGGCTAAATGCCCTGTATCGTCCCTGTTAACAGGCAAATAACAAGATTGCACATCAGCAATCCCACTTTGAGTGTGTAACCAAGAGAAATGAATACAGACATCTGCACAAAAACGTGTACATGAGTATTCCTAGCAGGTAAAAAGTAGACACAACCAAATGTCCATCAACTGATGAACAGACAAACAAAAACATGCTATAAGCTGGATAAACCTGGAAAACATTATGCTAAGTGAAAGAAGCCGATCACAAAAGGTCACAATTGTATATGAAATGTCCAGAGTAGGAATCTACAGAGACAGAAAGTAGATGAGTGGTTGCCAGGGCTGTGGGAAGATAGGGATGGGGAGAGACTGCTGTTGGGTACAGGATTTCTTTTCAGGTGATGAAAATGTTCTGGAATTAAATAGTGGTTACGGCTGCCTGACCTTGTGAGTACATTAAAACCACAGAACTCTACACTTTAAAAGGCTGAATTTTATGTGAACTATATTTCAATATAAAAAAATATTTTTTTAAAAGATACTACATCATGTTACCAATAGAATTTCCTTCTCAAAGCACCTTTAAAAGTGGGGAGGGGTTAAGTGTGGCCCTTCTAAAGTTGAAAGGATGCACTGAGAACCTGGCAGTCCCTCTCTCTCTCGGGCTGTACTTTACACATGGTATTTGGCGATGTTGGCTTTCCTCACTCAGGCTTTTAGTGAAAACAGTTCACTGTGATTCTGACCAGAGGGGTTTTTATTAGTTTGCCCCTAAAGTTATACAGTCATGCTTCGAATAAAAAATAAATAAGGGAGAAAGCAAAGAGTGGCTTTAATGTGCCCATGAAAGCATAAAATAGCTCTATCTTCTTTTTCTGCAGTAACCTTATAACATTTTCAGAACAAGGCGGCAGGCAGACAGAAGAACAGGCAAAATTTCAGCTAGACAGGGAGAAAACACGTGATACTGCCCTCATTTAGATTCTCCATATTATCACAGATTTCAGCCTCCTTCGTATGTTTCTATGGCTCTATGATTTAGTCGTATCGGGGAAGAAACAAAGGACTTAGTCAATCCACAAACAGGATTTGGATTTCCAAATAATCCTTAATAATAATTAAAAATTTTATCTGTGAATATAAATATATGAAAAGAGAATATAAAGTAGAGCTCTAATAATAGTAACAAGGTGAATAGCATGTAGCACTTGCCATGGTAGAGTCTCACTTCCAAACTCTTCCAGGTTACAATGAACTCATGGGGATCTGTCCTAGTAGCAGTGGTCACGGAAGTTGCCAAGACCTGGATTTGTCATATGACAAGCCAGGAGAGTCCAGCTTAACACTTTAATTTGCCAGAAACACCCAAATGTCGGGGTGACCCATAATTGACCAGGAGCCTAAAAGCTCCCAGGGCTAATATCCATCAAGGCAACTCTGACAACAGCCTGACCCTGACCCTCTGAGTCGCTCTTAGATCTGATGGCAATGACAACTGCTTCCACCGAGCGGCTAAGGCCACAAATGACCATTTGGAGCCATGCGCTTTATCTTCTGCTAAAATATCTCACTTGCAGCATGAGTATAAGAGTCAAAAACACCTTTACATTTTACTTGGAGGGACTCTAGTTTCATAATTGTATAATTTTCTGTTCTAATTGGAAATAATTGGTTTGAGAAGAAAAAAGCAAACATTTCAAAACAACTGTTATTTTAATATATTTATTTGAGCAGTGGGGAAAATGGGGAGATTTTCAAAAGATTTCTGCATTTTCCTCTGCTTTTCCTCCAATAAGAGGACATTTGTTGTGTTCCAGAACAAACCACAGGGTAATGCTTTACAATTTTCATGACTATATGAGAAAAAACATACGCCAGTTTCTGCCACTAGCAATAATAATGACTGGAGTCCCATGCAAATGGACCTTGTGTTTTAATAAGACTGCCCCCTCAAATCGTGGTGTCCCAGATGACTCTATGTCTATAGACCGCACTGGGACTCATGGTACAGTATCAGAGTCTAGGAACAGTTCGGTAAAACTAGCACTGAGAGTCTTCCACTAGCCATCATCTAAAGACACATTACTCCACACAAAATGCAATGTAATAATGAGATGGAACAAATGCTAGTTCGACTGATGACATATTCTCTAACTGTTTATTTGTCCACTACTTGGTGCTACAGTAGCAACACAGTCGCCCCTTGGTATCCACAGGGTATTGGTTCCGGGAACTCTCTTGGATACCAAACTCCATGGATGCTTAAGTCCCTGATCTAAAATAGTGTAGTATTTGCATATAACCTACACACATCCTCCTGTATACTTTAAATTACCCGTGGATTACTTATAATAACTAATAAAATGTAAATGCTATGTAAATAGTCATTATACTATATCATTTAGGGAATAATGATAAGGAGGGGAAAGTCTGTACACATCAGTACGGATGCTTATTTCCTCCCGAATATTTTTGATGGGTGGTTGGTTGGATCCAAAGATACGGAACCACAGATGCGGAACTCACGGATACAGAGGGCCGACTGTATTTGCTTCCAATTCATTTTCATAACTGAGACTAAAAATATTTTGGCAATGAAACAGTAAGGCAAGGGAAAGTTTGAGAAACTAGAGGTCACTTTTCACTTCTGCATTTCTATGTCCCTCCGTGAGCTCTCACCTCCAGGCTGGCGGTAGCGGAGGTGCCGGGGCGTGGAGGGGGATCTGCAAGGTGAAAGTTCCGGGCCGTCCGCTGCGGGGGAGCTTTCCGCTCCTGCTCGCTCACCTGGTACAGACTCTAGGACTGCTGCTTGAAAACATCATGAATTTTAACAACCAGGCCATGAATTCAAGGGCTTCTTGTCAGTATCATGCATGGAAACACAAAAGTTCATTGCAGGTAATAAGCATTTCACATCAGTCTACATAATTTAAAGGGCTTGAACATAAAGTCAAGTGCCAACCACACTAAATCAATATACGGATCTTCTCTAACCCTGTCTTGCTTGCTCACTCTGGCTGAGCCTGGCTGGCCCCTTCTGTCCAATGCAACAGCAGATGTTAAAAAAATACAGAGGGTATGCAGTGGATCCCCCACCCTTCAGGATGTTTTTGCTTTCTTGGAATGGGGAAAGAGGAACTTTTTCAGATTACAAACCCAATTGGAATAAAAATCGGGACTTCACTAGTTCTTTGCCTGGGTTGTTCCCTTAAGCCAACTAAAGTTTGACTTTCTATCAATGTAGCCCCCACCCCACCCCCACCCCAGGAAGCTCTGGGGGCTCCTAGGAATCTAGAGCTGCATTGTCCAAAACAGCAGCACTAACCAAATGTGGCTATGTAAATTTATTTTAACTCAAGTTAAAATAATACTTCAGCTCCCCACTTGTACTAGCCACATTTTCAGTGCTCAGTAGCCAATATGGCTAGTGGTTACAGCACTGCACAGCACGGATATACAGCATTTCCATGCTCCCAGAAAATTCTACTGGGTATCTCTTGGCTAGAGCTACAGATCAGCAGGAAGGAAGTCGAAATTTTAAAAGTGAACTGCTGGAAGGTTTAAGATCATTTGAGCCTCTTTGCTGCAGCTAGCCCGAGAATAAAAGATACATCATTCTAGGGTCACACTTAGGCTATTACTAATGACGCTTCTATACCCCTCCCACTGACTTATTAAGCAGGTAAAATACAACTAAGTGTATGTTCTTTCGAGAAAAAAATATTACAAAAATTTAATAAATTTCCAGTAATCCTTCCATTTCTTTTTCCTTGGGCTTTTCATTAACTTCCACTCATAAAAACTTAGAGTCACCACTACTAATTTTACATTAATCCTGTCAGCAGAACTACTTCCCTTTGCCATTTCATTCAAGATTTCACTCAAACTTTACAAAATCTCTAATGACTTCATATAAAGCCATTTTTACACTTGCATGTGATTTACTCCCTTAGAAATATGACAATTTTGCTCTTCTGAAACACAAAGGGGCCAGTGAAGGGAAATGGTTAGAATCTTTCCCTGAATGACATAATTACAGTAAAACCGGCGATGATGCAAGATGCAGACAAAAAAAAAATCAGTGCTTAGCTGTTAGTTTTATTATTTTCTAAATAACTCCAAAATTCAGTAATGGAAGGCATCTGCTCTGTAAGAACAAGCAGAATATCAAATACGGGTCCTTGGTCTGATTCAACCATTCAGTCATCTGAGGAAAATGAGAAATTTGTTAGTCAGCGATTACACTGAACCCAAAAAAGCTCCCAGGGAGAGCTGGACAGGACCCGAAAGTCCTGAAAGAACAGGAAGGCGAAGAATGATGCTGTAAGCTAGCAGGCACCTCAAGAGAAGAAACCATGCCAGCACGGTGGAGTGGCAGGGAGGGGAAGCATTTCCTTCTGGCATGTTCACTTTCTATCAAGCTCCGTGCAGACAGCTTTGCCTGCAGGACGAGTGGGCAGATGCGGGCTCAAAACAAATGCTAAAACTGGGAGCACTTTCAGCCCACAGGCAGGCAATTTTCAAACTAAGAACACAGAAACAGACACCAGCGCTGTGGGCCGTGCAGCAACACTTAGGCGGCTAAGCTGCACAGCCGTGGCCCCTTTGGCTCTCCTTCCTTGCCTGCCGTTGCTTTGACTTTTGTTGAGACCCCATCACTGGGTGGAATCTGGATATCTGAGTCATGGTGATATTTGTGTTTTTCAGAAGCACGTGGGGTGGAAAAAGATAGGAACTGCCTGGTAATAAGAAAAAAGGTCACTAGCGAATGTTGGGTGGGCCTGAAACAGACTTGGAGATTGGGTTGGACAAAAATTAAATTGCATTCCTTTTTTCCCTAAGAAATTCATTGCCTCGCTCATTTTGAGGTTTATTTCCTATTTCTCTTCTTTCCCTTCACATCATTTAAAGTTCTCTTGCCAGAAAATATTGCAAAGCTGGCAATGTCATTGCAATGACAATAAAACTGGACAAAGGTCACTAGTATTTTTCAAAGTGCATGCCCTGAAACATCCAGCTGGAGAGCAGCGAGGGAGACCCGTGATGTCAGCAAGGACCTAAGAGGCAAAACTGATATCGTGCAATGAGATTGTGTGGGGTTGTATCCTAAGTGAAAAGCAGAAAATGTATAAACTCTTGGCATAGGATTCTCATTCAAGTTTGCCAACTGTTTAAGCATTAACATTATGGGGAGAACATGCAAACATCTTTCAAATTAAAAGATCAGCATCTCCCTTTTCTTTGTGAAGACTAGACAGCAGAGTTAATACAGAGGCACTCTTGGCCCCTACAAGAGAAGTGTGTGTGTGTGAGTGTGTGTGTGCGCAAACTGAACTTTCAGACAGACACTGAAGTAAAATGTGGGGGTGGGAGGAAAAGATGAGGAGCAGCTATAAATACAGATGAGGCTTTGTTCGCTCGCCACTGCTCACCTCCTGCTCTGTGGCCCGGTTCCTAACAGTACACAGACCGATACTGGTCCGTCGCCCGGGGGTTGGGGACCACAGCTGCAGAGCACCGCACAGTATTCATTTGTTCACTAACTATACCCCAGGCCTCACATAACTGTTTCCCTTCTTTTTTTCCCCCATTGCTTGATTTCCTTATCTGTTTTATTTTTAATCCAGTGGTACTCTGTGTGTCTTTGAACTACCACATTAAAATTTTTAAGTATAATATGGAAAATAAATGCATTAAAAAGAAATTAGAGGATGGCTATAGAAAGCGAAAAAAGAAATAAAGATGCAAAGAAGTGGCTATGAATGGCAGGACTGAGGGATGGGGTCACGGTGAAAGTGAGCAGTGTCTGGAGAAGCAGGCTAGAGAGAGTCTGTATCGCCACCAGTGGAGAGTTTAGAGAATCTGGTGAGGGCTCAGAAGAAGAGAGTATCTGTAGGGAAGGTCTGCATCTTCTTAGAGATTACATAAGTGATCATGTTCAGAATGCTGGTAGAAATATGGGCGATAAAGACAATTCTGATCAGGTCTCAGATGGAAATGAGGAACAAGGTATCGGAAACTGGAGTAAAGGCCAGCCATCCTTGTTATAAAGTAGCAGAGAACTTGGGTGAATTGTGTCCATGTCCAGGGGCTTTATGGAAGGCAGAGAACTTAACAGCAATGAACTAGGATATCTGGCAGAAGAAATTTCTAAGCAAAATATTGAAGGAGCTGCATGGCTACCTTTAACTGCATGTAGTCAAATGCAAGAGGCAAGAAAGGATTTAAAGGTGGAATTGATAATTAAAGGGGAGGCAAAGTGAGAGATTTAGAAAAACCATAGACTGGCCATGTCAAGAGTAAAACGGCATCTTTAGGAGAGCAAAGTGACCGTTTGCTAAAGAGATTAGCATGAAAGAGATTAGTATAGAGAGAAGAGAGGCAGGTGCTATTCATTAAGACAATGGGAGAATGACTCCGAAGGCATTTCAGAGATCTTTGAGGCAAGCTAGGGACCTTGAGGAAAAGGTTTCCAGAAAAGAGCCCAAGGGACCTCAGCATTCACTGCCCAGGGCTGCCTTATCCTCTGCTCACCATGTTTCTGTGCAGTGCTCCTCAGCCACCCCAGCTGTGGCTCAGGCAAACCCAGGTGCCGCTCAGGCCATCGCTCCAGAGAGCATCGCTCCAGAGGACATTAACTCCTGGTGGCATCCACGTGGTGCTAATTCTGCAGGTCCTCGGAGTGCACAAACTGTGGATTTCAAAGGATCTCACAGGTAGCCTGGAGGCCCAGGCAGAGACTTGTCTTGGAGCAGAGCCACCGAAGAAAGTCCTCACTGGGGCAATGTCTAGTGGAGCCATGGGAGTGAAGTCATTGCAGAGATCCGAGAACTATGAGCATGCAAAACCAGTCTGAGAGGGCTGCAGGCAAGAGACCCCAATCCATGAGAGCTGGTGTGTGAGCTGAGCCCAGCAAAGCCATGGGGGCAGTGCTGCCTGAGGTTTTGGGAGCCCAACCCCAACCCAGTGTGCCCAGGAGGCAGCAGATGGAGTGAAAAGATTATTCTGGATCTTAAGACTTAATTTTGTCTGCCCTATTGGGTTTTAGACTTACTTGGGGCCTGTTACTCCTTTCTTCTTGCCTATTTCTGCCTGTCTCAATGGGAATGTCTATCCTATGCGTGTCCTACCATTGTTTTTTGACAGTAGATAATGTGTTTTAACTTTATAAGCTCACAGCTGCAGGGGAATTCTCCTGAGGGTGACTGTGCCTTGAGTCACACTCACATCTGATTCAGATAAGACTCTGGACTTTGGACTTTTCAATTATTGCTGGAACAGGTTAAGACTTTTGGGGCTACTGGGATGAAGTAAATGTATTTTACATGTGAGAAGGACATGAATTTGGGGAACCAGGAGTGGGAATGCTATGGTTTGGATGTGTACCCCAAATTTCATGTGTTGAAAACTTAATCCTAATGCAACAGTGTTGAGAGGTGGGACCTCTAAGAGGCAATTAGATGATGAGGGCTCTGCCCACCCACATGAATGGATTAACGCTGTTATCCTGGGAGTGGGCTCCTTATAAAAGGATGAGTTCAGCCCCTTCCCTCTCACTCTTTCTCTATCTTTCCCTCTCTTTCTCTCTCACTCATGGGATGCCTTCCACCATGTTATAAAGCAGCAGGTAGGCCCTCACTAGACATCAACACTTTGGTCTTAGACTTCCCAGCCTCCAGAACTGTGAGAAATAGATTTCTGTTCATTATAAATTACCCAGTCTCAGATATTCTGTTACAATGGCACAAAACAAACTGAGACACCCCAAGTCTAACTGTCTTCCAGTTTATTGCCCCAGAGAAAAAACTAATGATTTTACTCCATCGCAAGCAGATTTCGTGCCATGGCATTAGACCATCACTGGGTTTGGGCTTTGAAGACCAAAACTAGGGAATTTGGTGACCCAAGTGGAACATTCCTTGTGCTAATACTTAATCATGACCGACCATGGGCAGCTGGACTGGGGACCTCTAGAACTATGACATGTGTTTAGACTATATTGAAGAAAGGAATAGACTTTGCTTTTGCTTTTTCTATTAAAGGAAAAAAACCAATATCCATACTACTAGGCCTTAGCCAATATAAAATGCAGTCTCTGAGAAATTACAAAAAAAGAAGAAAGATTCTCATCTCACCCCCACTAGAATGGCCACTATAAAAGAAAATCCCGGAAAATAACAAGTGTTGGTGAGCATGGGGAATCCTTGTGCATTGTTGGTGGGAATGCAAAAGGGCAAAGCCACTATGGAAAACAGTATGGAGTTTCCTCAAAAAATTAAAAGTAAAATTACCACATGACTCAGCAATCCTACTTCTGGGTATATATGATATATCCAAAAGAATTGAAAACAAGATCCCAAAGAGATATTTGCACACCCATGTTCATTGTAGCATTATTCACAATAGCTAAGAGGTGGAAGCAACCAAAATAGTCATCGAGAGATGAATGGATAAAGAAAACCTGGTATATGCATACAATGGAATATTATTCAGCCTTAAAAAAGGAGGAAACCCTATCACATGCTACAACATGGATGAACCATGAGGACGTTTTGCTAAGTGAAATGAGCCAGTCAGAAAAGGGCAAATAGTGAATGATTTCACTTATACGAGGTACTTAAAGTAATCAAACTCACAGAGACAGAAAGTAGAATGGTGGGTGCCAGGGGCTTAGGGGAGGAGAAAATGGGATATTGTTGTTCAATAAGTATAAAGTTTCAGTTTTGCAAGATGTAAAAGTTCTAGAGACATCTTGTACAACAATGTGAATGTACTTAACACTACTAAGCTACACACATAAAAATAGTTCAGATGGTAAGAAGAAGGAGGAGGAGAAAGAAAAAAATTATTTAGGCGAGTTGTTGTTGTTTTCAAGTTTACTCAATGCTAGAAAACCCTAAGAAGGCTAGTAACGGGGTCTGCACTATAGGGCTGCCCCTAGTGCCAAAACAGGACAAAACCTGTCCCTTGAGAAGCAATGATGTCTCCTGCTCTCCGAAATGGCATTAACCACTGGTGGGTACCACTACCCCTTTGCCCAGACATTTGCCCTTCTTCTGCTTCCAACCCATATATCTATTTTCTTGGCTCATGTCAAAGACATTTACTGTTTCTGCTCAAGCAGATGTGATGTCCCCTTCCTTTCAGCTTCCAGAACTCTCTTATCTACACCTCCTGTACCATCTGCCCTTACAGTTATGTTGTGTCTCTATTATCCGCATAAGTACAGTGAGAGGGGTGAAGACACTATCTTAGTTACCATTATAGACTCTGTAGCTCACACGGTATCCAACACGGAGAAGAGCTCACTCAATCAACGACTTGAGTGGAACTTACCGTGTCCTTATCCCAGCCCCAGGAGCAATCAAACCACAGCCTCAGAGCCACTGATGTCTGACACTGAAATGCTTGTTCCTAAAGCTCTTCTAACAAAAAAGAACATGAGAATCCAGACTTATCTCCAGATTTCTCCTCTCCTACTTACTGCAATCCAATAAAGGAGGGAGAAAAAATTCCCATATTCTGGAAAATTCCTCTACTTCCCAAGCTGCTGTGCCTAGGAAGTACAGGAGTCATGCCCTCCGTGGAGGTTCCCAAGCACTGGATGGAACCCCAGATGCACTTGGCAGCTCGTGCACTACCTCATTATTCCCAAGAAGAATCCATCATGATTTTGCTGAAGCTTGCTGTTCTAATGACTTTTTAATTATCTTCCCCCTTTCCTCCTCTTTAGTTGCTAACTTGTCAATTTAAAGAATTTCTTGTTAAAAAGGGTGCTACTTTTGATGATGACAATCACTCCAGTTAAAATTCCATTAAGTACTTCAATCAGGAAGCTCATTTAAATGATCTGAGCTAGAAAGCACATAGGAAATTCAACTGGGTAGAAAAGCAGGGTACATTCTTCCATCTGGATGATCCTCCTTGAAATCTGGACACTTTGATTTATTGCCCAATTTTTATTATGAAATCAACAAATAAATCAATTATGCAGTTAACAAAAAAGCTCTTTGCTAATTTGGCTGTGAAACCATTTTTATTTTCATTACAGGAACACTGGATTTTAAAAGCAACAAGGATCACCTTCTCTAACCCCCACATTGTACGAAGCTGAGGAAGCTAAAGTGATGGGCTAGAGCAGTGGTCCCCAACTTTTTGGCACCAGGGACTGGTTTCATGGAAGACAATTTTTCCACAGACGGGGCAGTGGGTGGGGAGGACAATTTTGGGATGATTCAAGTGCATTACATTTATTGTGCAGTCAAAGCTCTCTGCTAATGATAATCTGTATTTGCAGCTGCTCCCCAGCACTAGCACCACCGCCTCAGCTCCACCTCAGATCATCAGCCATTAGATTCTCATAAGGAGTGAGCAACCTAGATTCCTGCATGTGCAGTTTACAGTAGGGTTCTCACTCCTTTGAGAATCTAATGCTGCCGCTGATCTGACAGGAGGCGGAGCTCAGGCAGTGATTCAAGTCATGGCGAGTGGCTGTAAATACAGATGAAGGTTTGCTTGCTCACGCACCGCTCACTTCCTGTTGTGCGGTCTGTTTTGGTTTCTAACAGGCCAAGATTGGTATGGGGTCCGCTGCCCAGGGGGTTGGGGACTGCAGGGCTAGAGGACCCTGGATTAGTTCACTGCATGTTTTACTTCATTCATTCCTTTAACAAAAGTTTACTACCTGCCAGGCACTAGCCAACACACTGAGGATACAGAGGTGAACAAGATAGGCAAGATGTCTGGTCTCACGGAGCTTACAAGGGGAAAGGCTGTCCAAGCAAAGGGAAGAGCAAGTGCAAAAGCCCCAAGGCAGGAATGACTGAGTTGTTTTTGAGACACAAAAAGGAAATCAATGTGACTGTTCCTAGCAGATGAGGGAGCCTGGCAGGGGCAGGGGCCAGGGAGGAAGACAGGAGTCCAGTACCATAGGATCTGAAGGCCTTGGGAAGGAGAACGTACTTTATTCTAAGTGCAATGCGAAGTCATTAGAGAATATAAGCAGGAAACCCTATGATTTAATCCACATTTTAAAAAACCATTTGACTGTGGCATGAGCAATTAACGCTGTCTCTGAGTTGATTTCTCTCTATATACCTCTGTTGTAAAATAGAGTGTTGCCCTCGTAACCAAACTGAAGAAGCCATCATGGTGCTTTCAGGCTGGGTCATCCTCCACAGAAAAAGGCTGGAAGCACACAGGTGCTTGAGGAAAACAGTGGAGGAGGAGAAAGCTCTGAGGCCCGAGCTCATGGATGAGGATGCCCACAACCTCTTTCCATGCAAAGCATCATGCTAGGCTCTTTAGCCAACCAGCCCTAACCAAATTCCAAGCCCCTCCCAGTAATACCATTCCATATGCTATTCTTCCATAGACAACTGGCTACCGTTAGCATTTTACCACAGTGGCATAAGGACAACTAAACTTGCCCTCTGTTCCACAAGGGGTAGAGGGGCAGTAGGAAAGTTGTAAAGACAGGGGACTGGAGTTTCAGGAGGAACAGTGGGGAAGCAGGCAGCCAGCAAACGTGGGGTGTAATCACATAAATGTGCTGGATGATACCTCTTTGAATACTTCGTTTTAGCTTGTTACACAGATCCACGCGGGGGTTATCTACATTCTCGTCTACAGATCCCGGGCTTTGTTCTGGAGAAGAGAGGCCTCTGCTAAGATCCAACGGTACTTTACCAGTGTGCGGCGGGGGGGACGCAGCGGGGCTATGGGTGGTGGTGGGACTGCCAGATGACGAGGAAGTGGTCAGGTCCAATGCTCCTATCCTTGAGTTCAAGGGAGAAGTCAAGGACAGCTTTCTGGCCCTCACTGGGGAGGATGTTCGGGACACAGCCAGCGGTGGTGGGGAAGAGAATTTGCGACACAGACGTGGGGATTTTCCATCCGCCAAATGTTCACCTCTGTTGTTCTGGCTGGTAGCAAAAAACAATTCCAATGACCTAAAAATAAGAGCAAAAGCTACTAACAGATTGTAACCAAGTGAAATGATTTCCCAGATGTCATTCAAGAACATGCTCCCTTCATTTAAAGGCCATAATATCATCGTGCTTCTCTCGCTGGCTTTTTCTTAATCTACATGCTACATGTATACCATGCACTTGCCAAAGAAGCACAGACATTTTTGGGGAATTATCTAATCCCTTGCTATTAAATTGTGGCCCAAAGACCAACTTCACTGGTATCTCTGGGGAGCTTGTTAGACATTCAGAACTCAGGCTCCACTCCAGACCTACTGAATCAGAGCAGGCAATTTAAAAAGACACATCCCTGCTCCAGCTGTTTCTTATGCATATTAAAGTTTGAAAAGCACAGTTGTCTGGAAGGAAGGAAGGAAGGAAGAAAGGAAGGAAGGAAGGAAGGAAGGGAAGGAGGAAGGAAGGAAGGAAAGAAGGGAGGGAAGGAGGTAGGGAGGGAGGAAAGAAAGAAAATCCTAAAGCAACAGAGTTAGATTGCAAATAATCACAGAACAAGCAAAGGCCACTTGGAGACTTCAGGGTTCTCAGCTTCTTCCCTGGGGAACTCTCTGTGACCTCTGCTTACCACTTCTACTGGTGGGGCATGGTAAGTTCAAGGGCAGGCTAGTGCTTCCTAGGAGCCGCTTTGCAGAGCAAGACTGCTTATCTGCATGGTGACTCAGGAACCAGGAGGACTACACTTTATCGACAGGCAAATCCCGGGCATACCTGACAGGGATGGAGGTGAAAGGCCTCTTGTATATGTCGGAAAGCTTCCCCAGCACCACAGTGGCCGTCGTGAAAATCCGATAGGTGTGCAGAAAGGTGTTGAGGAAATCGATACTAAGAAAGCGCAGGTCTGTCAGTCGCTCCAAGAGGCGCTCCACGCTGGCATACCGGATCTGGGGCACTTTGCAGGAGTTGAGTGTTTTACTGAAGCAAATGTCGGTGTCG
Source organism: Propithecus coquereli (assembly GCF_000956105.1). Classification (NCBI taxonomy): domain Eukaryota; kingdom Metazoa; phylum Chordata; class Mammalia; order Primates; family Indriidae; genus Propithecus; species Propithecus coquereli. The sequence continues at coordinate 2,049,260 of NW_012155284.1, forward strand.
TCTTTATGAAGACGGGCATCAGACCTATGTGCAAAGCAGGAACATGATGATAAAACCAGGAGGAGGCTTCCTCCCCAGCCACGGAGCATTTCAGTATTTGTAAACACACGCACACGTGCAGGCTTTCCACTGCACGTGATAGAAGATGGAGAAATTTACAGTCATCCCCCCCGTATCCTCGGGGCATTGGTTCCAGAATTCCCTCCACATCAAAATCCACAGATCCTCAAGTTCCTGATATGGAATGGTGTAGTACTTGCATATAACCTATACACATCCTTCTGTACACTTTAAATCATCTCTACATTGCTTAAAATATCTAATATAATGTAAATAGTTGTTATACTGTATTTTAAAATTTGTATTATTTTTCATTGTTGTATAGCTATTTTGGGGTTTTTCCCCCAAATGTTTTTGATCTGCAGTTGATTCAATCCGCAGAAGCAGAACCAGTGGAGACAGAGGGCTGACTACATATGTTGACATGACCTATAACATACGACAAGGCAGGGTTGTGAAAACATCAAGTATGCCATTATAATTTAGGAAGGTCTGAATCAATAACGGAGAAGGTAATAATTATTCACTTCACTGTGTGGATTCCTTCTCTCTCCAGTTCAGTTATGTCTGACTAGGAAAATGAAGCCAAAGCCTTCTTTTTAGGTCAGGGGGTAAGGGGGAAGCATTGCTTATGCCCTTAAAAAGCAGAATATCAAAAGTGTGCATAAAAAGTAGTGGGTGATACTCCCCCCAACAGGGGAGGAAAGACACAGATAGCACTGCTATATTCATCATTATTTCTTTTTCTCACTTCTAATTTTGTACATTTGTGCTTTCCCCCTTTTTTTTTGATTAAACTGACTAATATATTGTATGATTGGGTATTTTATCCCCTAGAACTGGTTCTTTGATTTACCAATTATACTGTTTTTCTATATTTTATTAATGTTTGTTCTTATTTTCTTCCTATATTTTCCTACAGTTTAGTTTCTCATTCTTTTTCCAGCTTCTTGAATTGAATGCCTAATCCATTTATTTTATTCTTCTTGGCTTATGAATGTGTTTTAAGGCTATACATTTTCTGAATACCGTTAAATCCATAAATTGCGTGACACGCTATGTTTTCATTATGTTTTCAATATTCTCCAGTATTAAAAATGTTTTCATTTTAAAAAACGTAATAGGTGAAATATATTCCCCTGAATAGGGCCCGCCGCTGCTGCCCTGCAATACACCCCTTTTATCATTCTGTACCATCTCCCATCTGGCTGCTCCTGAGCCCTCACCCTGAGGCCGTTGCACTGGCAGCCTGTCCAAGTGCACTGCCATGGCCGGTAGCCTTCTCCTCCCCTTCGAGATCCTTCATTCCCCTTCACTGCGGCATCTCAGAACAGACGATCAATGAAGCCCTGGATTTTATCATTTGATTAAAGGATGTGCTACAGGGTCAGTAACTTTCAGTGAGCCAACTGCTTGCTAACAATCAGCTGGCCTATTGTGAGTGCCCTTAATTAGCTCTTTCAGAACTTTGAGGGATTTTAAATTATATATTTATTTTCTTTTTGGATAAAAAGGAATCAATAGCTGTCTTAGCTTGCTCTTGGAAACTTCCCAACCCAAAGTATGCTTGGTGCAGGCAGAAGTACTTCATGTGCAGTCCCGAAAGAGCATTTTAAATGAGCTTACCCCTGCTGAGAACTGAGTGGCTTGGTAGCTTTAGTCACATTACTGATCTCAAAATACCCAAGTGCATCTTTTGAGATCCATGAAAGTAGTGTGGCTTTTTCTTCTACTTATCATATGAACCTCAACCAACTTTATTTTTCTGGTTCTTAATTTTCTTTTGTAAAAAGATTGGAGAAACTTTTGTAAATCCATCAGTCTGTCCAGAAAATGGCTGAATGAGAGAATCACTTTTTCTCCCACCATTTTCTACCCAAAATCTCTATTTTCTAAGAAAGTTGAGGTCAAATATTATTCAAAGAAAGAAAGCCTTGGCCTACATACCATTTAAAGAAATATTTTCAACTATTAAGTGTCACGATTTTGAATTTAAATTGTACTTTTGAGTTCTGCATCTTTTTACGACAGTCATTTAAAAATCTAGGAGAGGCCGGGCGTGGTCACTCACGCCTCTAATCCTAGCACTCTGGGAGGCAGAGG
>NW_012155284.1:2051937-2088130 GCF_000956105.1 Propithecus coquereli
TTCCTAAGGGAATCTCAAGAAAGATACAACACATTAACTAAGTCTCCCATGATAATAGCAACTGCTTTTTGGTAAACACTTCAAAAGCAATCCTGAGCGATCAAACCCAAATCACCTATTATAATTGGTAAATTTTAAAAGGAAATGAGTGCTCAAAAAGTGATGCTATGTCAGTAATAAGACACAGTCATGATAGGATAATTTTTTTCTTTTAACTCTGAAAAATGTTGGGATTTTTTTCATGGTATGTAGCCAAGGAGACAGATGCACAGGGAGGCAGGAATACAAGATTTACGGTAGAATAGGGCCATGAGAAGGAACAGAGATCGTAAAATCACACTCTTTCCTCTGATTAAGGACAATCAGGTTCAACAAGGCTGGGAGAAACAGAAGGAATAAATATATGAAACTTCACTCTGCCTTGGGAATACATCTAATGTACTATAGATATATTGGCTTTAATAGAAAATCCCTACAGCCCAAGATACAGGTTTCTGTTCCAGCAGGTGAGCAATTCCAACTCATTTAAGTGTTGCTCTGTGCACCCAAAGGCAGAAAAGTCTTGGTCTGCAAGTAAGTGGTTAAGCAAGTGAGACTGCACATGGACCCTGGTAAAACTGCCTTGGTCGGGGACAGAAGATACATTCAGGTGCCAGCAAAAATTGGTCAGGCACAAAGCTAAAGTTTTCATTAGTATTAATTTTAAAAGTCAACAAAATGTATGTGTAGTGGAGGTACAGCTGCCCTAGGGTCTGGGGGGTTATAATTTGGCTGTACTGTCTGATTTACACATTCTAATTCTAAAGCAGTTGGATGTCCATGGCTGTCTAACCTCCAAGAAAGTACTTTCAAAAAGAATGAAAATCATATATATCACTTTCTGAAACATTAAAATAAGAATCCTATAGTAGAAAATTAATAAGAAAACTCTAGCTCAATGATGGGAATTCAAAAATTGTCATAATTTGCATTTTTTGACTTAATATTTTATATTTATTCTTAATCTTAGCATCATATTTTTTACCTAATCTGGTTTTAAAAATTCTGCTAATAGAAAACCTAGAAAATTGAATGCAAAAGGAATCTTTGCTCTAGAATTTAAAAAGGTCCTACCCAAAATATTTTAAAATTTGACTAGTAATATAAAATATCATTCTTTCACGGTTTATATTTTTCTGTAGCAATGATGGCACTAGTATTATGTACTCTGCCTTCACCTGACACAATAATTGATAAGTCTTAAAACTTGCTCCACTGGGATGATGCTAACTGTAGTTAGTATCTATCAGAATGGCAAAGTCATCCTTCTGAAGTTAATGTTATTTATTGCCTCAGCATAAATAGTTCAGACTTCAAAACTGCCACATAAAAAGGCATGAAAGAGAAACATTTCTTAGTTTCAAGTAACTTATTTTTTTTTTAAAGATTGCACTGCTTTTAAAAATGTATTTTACTCTGGGAAGACACCAAATGAGTCTGCCGTATCTTGGTCCACCCTCTGACCTTGACACATCTGGCTGTCACTATTTTAATTTTTTATATTGAACCTGAACATCTTGATGGGATTTTGTCCTGAGTGAAGGCATACGTAACAGTATGAAATTGTTCTACACTACGAGTCAATAAAGTAAACTGTGAATCTGAAAAACCATTATGATAGTATTATTATATTTATGATGGCATAACATGAATTATTGTCTTACTGTCAAGAAACATATTCTCAATAAGAAGCAGAATCCTATTAAAGCAACATTTTATTCAAGGTTTTATATTCTCTGCCAATTTGAGCTTGATTAAAATATAAAGGAAAGGATTATTGCACTTACTTAATCATATGTGGCACAGTAACTTTGGAATTCTCTTCAAACACTATAGTCATTAAACCATTACATCGTATATTGTCCACACACTGTGAAATTAAAAAACAGGCAATTACAACCCACGTGAAAACCTAGGCAGATCATTCATTCCCAGAATTGTTTATAGCCAAAAAAAATTTCATTTTCTATCTCTCTCTCTCTCTCTCTCTCTCTCTCACTCACACACACACACACACACACACACACACACAAAGCAGCAGGTGAATACTACACATTGATGAACACATTCAATATCTGGATACTAAAACTGTGTACCAACCAAATGCCTGACAAATACCCGAAGACAGACTCAACAGCTGTATTTTCCTGGAATGTGTTTCTCAAGAATTCTCACCACAATGTCACTTCAACATAATTCTCTGGCTGTGCCAACACTACTTGAGAGCTTTAGGCCTTCTGATCGCGATTGCCCCTGCTATATTCATTTCCTGCAACCAGGGGGTAGTATGGAGTAGTTAGATTAGAAACGGTGGCTTCCTTGGATGGAATTCGTCTTCTGTCTCAATAGAAAGCACTGTGCCTGCTTCTCAGGTGTTTTCTGCCAATAAATTCCCACATTTTACTGGTATCTGTAACAGTTTTCATTGACACCATGTTGGTTTGGTGAGGGAGGGCTGTGTAATTTCTCCAGACTCTGGCCTGCTTAAAGCCCTGTATCATCTTTTCCTCTTTTCTAAGAGGAGAACTCAGAAACTTCTGCTAATTTTCTCTGCCTCCGTGTTTTAATCTATGCCTTATCAATTTGAAATTTTCCTCTGCAACGACTTTGGGTTAGAGAAGAATTTATTTTGAATTATACACATTCCCATAGAACAAAATAGCAAAATTTTAAAAAATAAAACAATTCTTAAAAACAAAAAATTGCTTCTGGTCACTAGGATACCATATAGTGCTTTGTGACTGCAACTGAACGGTACACAGAAGCTGATTGCAATGTGACCTCACACAGGTCCTGAACTCAGGATCTGCCTTAAACTTGAAGTTCTAATAAAAGGGCAAATATGCATATAAGAAACTTTACGTCATTGGAATCCTGACTATTCAGTCTACGTAGGAGATCAGCCATTTTCATAGTTGTTTTTCCTTAAAATTTTGCTATTCTCACATCTTATGCTATTATTGCAACTACCAGGTATAAAGGATACTAACTTATGGGGAGAAAGTGAATTATTTTAAAGTTCCCCTTCAATATATTTCCTTAAACTACAGCATCTGGAAATACTTTGAAGTTATGGTTTTTATATAAATAATTATGGTTATCTAACTATAAATTTGGTTAGATGTGTTTATCTGTGAATTTATACTCCATCTCGTTCACACAACCGAGTACAAAAACACATATAATAAGACAAAAGTCAAAATAAGCAAGAAAGTCAGAGAGGATTTAGACAAAGAATGGAAAACAGTATGATGAAGCTTTAAGTGGGTCTCAAAATTAGCTGGGCTATGGAGCAGCTGACTCAGAGAGGGGCATGGTTAGTTACAAAATTCACAGTTTAGTAGAAATCAATTAACCCTAGTCTGAGACCAGAGAGAAAGATTATCTCATGGGTTCTCATAAAAGAAAAATATTGAATAATGTAGTGAACAATGTCCTCAACAATATCTTTAAAGTACCTACAAGTTTTACCAAACTGTTTTGTATAAACTCCCTCAACATTGGTTGAAAGTACAATTCCAAACAAACAACCCAGTAGTGGCCCCCAAAGAATGCGATCTGGAGGTCCAGCCTCTCTGCTGGTCTGGCTCCCAGCACGAGTTTCACGCTCTCCAGAAAAGGGCACAGGCAGCTCTCCTTCAAGATCAATAAATGCTGCTTCTCTCATCCTACTTCGTGTAAGTGTCGAGCTGCAGGAAGTTGGAAATGGCGTTCTCCCCCAAATCCTGAAACCGCAGTACCCCGTGTGCCCTGTTATGTACTCAGTGTCTGCACCAGTGAGTCAAGCTGCCAGCTGGTGGGGTGCCCTGTTGGGCCAGGAGAAAAGCCACACCACCTCCGAGGGAGAGCTCTCAGTCAGGGCCGGATGAAAATATCTATCAAGGGCCCCATTTCAAAGTGGGAACACACGGAAGAAAGAAGAGATGGGCTGGCTGGTGCTTGTGTCTCCAATGCAGAAGAAAGTGACAGAGAGCACTGAAGAAGTCAGTTGGAGTCAGGAGGGAGTCAGAAGGGAGTCTTGAGTTTGGATTTTATCCTATAGGCAGATGGGAAGCCACCGAGGATTTCTAAGCAGTTCATTTATGTTGAGATCTGAACTGGCCTCATGGTGCTAAAGAGGGACGAATAAATGGAGACCCAAGGGATCAGCAACAGCAGTCTCCAACCTTTTTGACACCAGGGACCGGTTTTGTGGAAGACAGTTCTTCCACGGACGAGGGCTGGGGGGACCTGACCACCTCGGCTCCACCTCAGATCATTAGGTGTTGCATTCTCATGGGGAACGCGCAACCTGGATCCCGCGCATGCGCAGTTTGCAGCGAGGTTCGTGCTCACCAGATGGAGGGGGGTGGGGGGCAGGGCTCTGGCAGTGATGCCAGCGAGGGGAACGGCTGTGGGTGCAGGTGGGGCTTCCCTCGCTTGCCTCCGGCTGCGTGGCCCAGTTCCTAGCTGGCACCGGTTCACGGCCCAGGGCTTGGGGACCGCAGATCATCAGAACAATATTCTGAGTCAATAAATGAAATGATTTGTAGCTCCCCTGAGGCAGACTGTGGGAATGAAGAGGAAAGGGTGTGGATATCTGTTTTGAAGAAAGAAATGATAAAAATGGATGAGTTACTGAACAAAACCAAGAGAAAAAAACAAGGTAAAAATAAAAGATGACCATTGCTAGAAGGCAATTTTTAAATTTTCTGATGCAAATATATTTAAACTAATAAAGCATGGCCGAATGTTTTTTGAATGACCCAGAGTCTAACCCAAATCAGTCTGTCTTCTGGATTCTCAAGAGCATCAAGAAGATGCATTGGTTGTATGGCACTGGGGATTTTCCTCAACAGCTGTCTTACAACTGCATTGATTAAGTACTTACTACGTGAAGACACCGGGCTGAGTGCTGGGAGGTGAGGGTGGGAAGCGGGGCAAGGACATGTGGAGGAGTTTCGAAGATGAATAAGGCAAGTTCACTTTCCTAATCTCAGGAGCAAATGCATTAACCTTATCCCTGTTCTTACCACACACTATGTGGAGGGCAGGGGTGGGATGATAAGGAAAAGAGCTGTATGGGGTGAGGGGTTGCACACACGGGGAGAGGAGGGTGAGGGTATGTGATCCTTCACCCCAGTGGCCTTTCAGCCATTCCTTAGGCTTCTTTCCACTCTCAATGTTTCTGAAGCACAATGAGGAATCCACTTGGGTAACCAACACAGGAAGTGGGAGGGTGGAGATGGTGTTTGGTGAGACCTGTGGAAAATGAACACTGTTCCTTCAATTTCCTTTAATATTCTAAGCAAATGGCTCAGTTATACAGACAACAGCCTTAGGATGACTGTACAGTCAAGAACAGAGATGAGGTAATGACCTGGTGAGACCACCTACACTCAGCCCAGAGCTCCCACACAGCTCCAAAGAGACAGCCACTCTGTTCAAGTGGAGCCCAGACAAGGTGGGGGTGGGCACTGGAGGAGGCTAGAGACACAGACCTGAGTCACAGATGCCTCATCCTGGACAGGAGATGGGAGAGCAGAGATTTAACTCCTGTTTCTGAGGGATTCTTAGTCCAAATCCCTGGGGAATACAGGAATTAGGTTGGTACTAAGTCTGGAAACCCAGCAAATGCACCATTGTAGATGAGTTCAAGGGGCATTTCACACCACATGTGTCAACAGTCAGAGAAGGTAAAGACAGTGGTGTCCTGTCAAAGCAATGAGATACCCACAATCAAGGCATCTTAAGATGCAATTTTCTGTGGGCTGACTTTGCTCATTCCCCTCCCCTTGGTGACCAGAAGGAAGGAAACTCTTGCTTTTTGAAAGAGGAACCAAGAGGAAGGGGGTCTCCAGACCAGTCTTCCCAGTTCACTTGCCCAGGGCCCTCTGTAGGGTGGAAAGTGGTGCCAGGGAGACAATCAGCTTCCATAGTCCCCAACAGGAGCCATGATGTGTGATACAAGTGCCACGATTGGGAGATGAGCCCTCTCCATGGAGCCGAAATAGAGCTTTCTCTCCTGTCCCCAACATAAGAAGCAAGTGCTTTCCCCTCTGCCATCCCTCATCTACTGTGCCAGTCCAGGGTATAGTGACCCAGGACCTCAGAAGGCTTTGCAGAGAAACACAGAAGAGACACACTGAAATATTTTTGATTGGTTACAGTGTTACATATAAACAGCGTAGGCAGAATACTGCATGAAATTGGAGAGGGAAAATAGAAAATAAATCTCTGTTTTTTCCCTAATATGAATATACATTAGAATATTTCTTTGGCAAAAATAACATTTAATTTTTAAAAAAACACGTAATTACATAAAAAGAATTGGAATGAGAAAATAACATGTCAAAAAAATTAACTATCACAAAAGATTAAAAAACGAAGGGTTAATAATTTTAATACTATTAAGCTATTTATTTTTAAAAAAATCATTATTCATCTAACAAACAGAATGGCAAAGGTCTTCAATTTCTTTTCTCACCTCTCTCCCTTCATGAAGATAGGGATTCACCATTTGGAATTCAAGAGATATAGGCAGAAAGAGGGTAAATATAGGCTTTTATTTTTCATTTCAGTGTTTTTATTTTTTATGATGAAATACTTCAAACATACAGAAAAGAATGAGGCATCCATATACCAGCCACCTAGACCTAATTTTAATACTATTAAGCTATTTATTTTTAAAAAAATCATTATTCATCTAACAAACAGAATGGCAAAGGTCTTCAATTTCTTTTCTCACCTTTCTCCCTTCATGAAGATAGGGATTCACCATTTGGAATTCAAGAGATATAAGCAGAAAGAGGGTAAATATAGGCTTTTATTTTTCATTTCAGTGTTTTTATTTTTTATTATGAAATATTTCAAACATACAGAAAAGAATGAGGCATCCATATACCAGCCACCTAGACCTAATATTAATGCTCTGCCATATTTGCTATAGATCATCCTTTTTCTCTTAAGGATAAAAACACTGCACACATAGATAAAGCCCCCTCTTCTTCCATTGCAGTAGGCTCCTTCCACCCCAGAAGTAACCACTGTCCTGACACTGATGAGTATCCACTTGTCCTTCCTTCATTCCTTTTTTCTTATTTTACTATATTTGTATGTATCTGCCCATCGTAATATATTAATACAACATTATTTGCATTTTAAACATTTACACAGATGTTGGTAATCTTTTCATCCCATGTTGCTTTTAAGATTTGTTCATGTCTGTGTGTAACGTTCATTGATTCATTTTAACTGGTATCTATCCTAAGGTATAAACATACATAGTGCGCTTTATCTAGGCAATCTCTTCCATATGTGCATTTAAGAGGTCTCCATTCTTCTGCTATTACAAAGACACAGTGACTGTACTTACATATTTCTCCTTGTAAAAAAGTTTTTACCTTTCTATCTTTTAATTTTTCATAGGTAATCTGTCTTTCTACTTTTTGAGATTTTTCTTTTTGTGTTTTATCTTCCATAATTTCACCTCAATGTGCCTAGATGAGGTTTTCATTGAATAGATGCAGCTTAGAATTAAGTATGCTTCTTCAGTAAGAGCACTCGTATCTTTCATCCATTTTGAAAATTTTTACTCATTTTCTCTTTGAAGACTGTATCTTTTCTATTCTCTCAAATCTTTTTTTGTTTTTCTGGAATTTCCATTCAATGTATGTTGGACCTCCTAACTCTATTCTCTATGTCTGAATCTGTTTTTCATATTTGCCTTCTCTTTGTCTGTCTTTGCTGTATCCTAGGTAATTTCCTCATAGATATATTATCTGGTTCTTAATCTTCTCATCAGCTGTGGTTGATCCACTGTCTTTAATGAATTTCCAGTAAATTTGTAAGTTTGATGTCTATAGTTTCCTGTTTTAGATTTTCTATTTGGTTCTTTGACATTAGCCTGCTCCTTTTTACATGGTGATCTGTTTTTTCCTTCTGATTCCTTCCTCTCTTTCTTCCTTCTTTCCTTCCTCCCTCCCTCCTTCCCTTCCTTCCTTACTTCCTTTCTTTCATAGTTTTGTTATATTTTAAACATTCTTATTGTACTGTCTTTTCCAAGTTGTCACCCTATTATCTGAAGTTTTTGCAGTGCTAATTCTACAGTTCCCCCATCTGCTGAGTCTTGCTCATGATAGGTTATTTACTCATAAAATAGGTAATTTACTCATAAAATTTGTAATTTTTTATTTGAGCACATGTCATGAGCCTTGGATTGTAGAAATGTTGCTAATGGAGTGGCTTTGTGTTTGCATCTACAAGCATGTTTGGGATTTCAACAATTAAAAGTTACTTTTATAATTTCTCAGCTTGGAATTTTCACACTATGTGGCTATTATAAATCTGAATTTCAGATCTGTAGACCACAGACATATTCATTTTTTTAAAAGGAGATTTTAAAAAATTCAGAACCCAAGACAAAGGAAAACTTCCTTATTTCTTTCCTTGGGTCAATGGGTAGGGTTTCTTAAGTTCTTATTTCACAGAGGGAACAGCCTTCCTATGTCCAGGCTTTAAATAGGGATCTCAATTACTTTAATGGGCCCGAGGCTACCTCTTCCCTCCTTAATATGTTAAGTCTCCTAGGGCTTGGGACCAGTACGTAATCTAAAATCATTCCCAAATCTCTAAATCTTCAGCTTACAAGCTTTCTGCTCTGGCTTTAAGTTCCCTTGTTGTTTCTGGCAACTAGAGATTTCCTTTTCTATCTTTAAATATCACCTATGTATTAATTTTTTTTTACTGATTCTTCATGCTAAAAATTTCTGGTTTGGTAGCTAGAAGGGACCTAAGTCATCTCAGTCCTCCACATTGCCAGAATTGGAACTCGGGATAAATGTTTTATATCCAAAAGAAGAGATTTATGTGACCATTTTAGCACAACTCATTATCCAGTGTCAGGTCTCATTCATAAATCTTTATGATTCAGTGTGTGGAGCATTAAAATTATTAGAAATAAAAAGAAATTTGCACTTATACTTAAGTTTCACAAGAACAAAATATACATGCAATCTGAACCATAGCTCAAAAGACCATATAATGAAAAGTCATATTTTATAGCTATACAAAAAGGTCTTGGATAATTGGTACACAATCTTTAATTCATCCATAGGATGGATGGAGGGATAGATAGATTGATATTATGATACACTTATGTTAGAGGAGTGGTTTTCAAAATGGGCTTTTCATCCCCAGCCAGGCTTTAGGGACAACTTGGGTGTGAATAAGCAGAGCTCCTGGGGGCTCTGGGTCCACCAACTCTATTTTAATTAGGAATTCTGCTTTTATCTCACTTCCATTTGGGCCTTTGAGTATTGCTGCACTGATGCAAGAGTTCTGTGTATATCATATAGACATACCCACATGTATAAGTTGTGTATGAATATATTTATAGTGGAAGGTGTGATACATATTTATGATTATATAAGCATATACCTTGGTTGTTGAGATGAAGTCATGGAGCCCTGGGGAAATGAACAGAGTTCACTCAGTTACAAAGAAATATATTAAAATGAGCAGGGTATCAGATATCTTTATGTCATATTCAATTTATGTGAATTACAGCAAACTTTGAAATAACAGGATAATGAAAGCAGATTCCAAGATCATGGGTAATCTAGTTCAGTTTGTAGTGACTGGGGTGGGATCTGGGTATATCTATGTTCACAGAAGCCCCAGATTTTGATGCAGCTGGTCCCTGGACAGTGTTGAGGATGACTTCTCTAGTATGGGTTTTTGAAGGTCTTGCTTAAGGCAGTACTTGGTCATAGGTCAGTGGTCTACTGCGTCACCATATTTTTTACCTTCTCTATACTTCTAAGTAGTGGGAAGTAGTAGTGGGAAGAAAGATTAGATTGAATTTTTCTTTTAATTCACCTTTTTATATTAGAGTAGAAAATTCCTTCTTGAGTCCAGAGAAGCTATTTTCAGCACATTTTTAGCATGTCCAGTATGCAGCAAATCTGCCTACATAGGTCTGTGTTTGGCATATCTGCCCAAACCAAAAAGTTCAGAGGTGAATTTTAATTCTGCATGTTAGTTAATACCCATAATTATAGTGAATCTGTTTAATAAACCATTATGTGTGACAGTAAGACAAGCGCAAATGAATGCACTTTATTGAAATGAATGGTCAAATCTTCAGCCTCAAATCTTTCCCTATAAATAGATGAAAAAGGAGAATTATTGGTTGAGACCATTAGCCACTTGCACATTTTGTTGGAGGCGCCAACAGTTAATTACGGCCTTACTGGTGTAACTGACAGTGTGATTAATTATTCAAGCAATTGTTCTTTTTTAAAAATTACAGCTTCAGAGAGAAAGACCTGGCAAAGTTAAAAGTCTTAAATTTTCTGCAGAGTTCCTATGTGAAACTGGAATTGTATCAATGCTCAGGAATCACTTTATTATTTTAAATAAGAGTCATGTGTGATTAGTGTAACACAGTATAATAGTTTAGCAAGGTGACTTCAAACCAAGGCACAAAAAAACTAAGATTTAGAAAAACAGTGACAAAAATTAAAAAGACAAAATAATGGAGGACATATTCATTATTTAAATTGAAATAAAATGTCCATTTCTTTAGCCTGTAAGGATAGATCCAATGAATTAATGTTCATCTGGTATAAAGAGACAAGAAATAGAAATAGTGGAAAATGTTAATTTCATTGATAATTACAGAAATATAAATTAAAACCACTAGAAGGCAAAACCACTTTTCCATTAAATAGGAAAATGTGATAAGTGTGACAAATCTCAACATCGGCAAGACTTAGAAGAAAGGTACATAGATACCTTGGTGATGATGTAGTGAAATGATGAGTTATGTATTTCTTGAAGGAATTGTGGCAATCTGTCAAACGAGGAATCATGAAGTCAGGAAAGTGATCAGGCCCTCTGTACCTGCCTTATACTCTTTGGGGAATATATACCAACAAGGGACCTTAAAAGGGGGAAAAAACTCCTGCACAAAGATGTTTAGCACCACGTGATATATTAATCCTAAAACTTGGAAACAGCCCACATACTCAATGCTCAATTATTCAGAAAAAGCTATAAAAGTGGCAAATTAATGTGGTAGAATATATGTATACTATATATATAGCTTCTAATACCTATATATAGTTATTAGAAGAAACCAATATGAAAAGTTTGTAAGAATACAGGAAGAAGTAAATGAGGTAAAAAGCAAAAATGATGTATATATATACTGAGAGAAAAACTGTAAAATCATGTCTGTATGGCGGGACTGTGGAGACTTTAGAGATAGAAAGTTCATTCTTCAGAACAGAGATTCTGTAATTGCGCAAAACTGATCTATGGAGCTTGTTAAACCTAGGGAGTTTAGCGCGGCCTCTGGAATGTGGGTTCAGGAATCTGCATTTTTGAAAAATTCTCAGGTAACTCTCAGGTTATCTGTTGAAATACTCTGATAAACATTTTAGTGTGTTGGGTGTTGGGAATATTTCTAGTTCGATTTTGTGTCCATAACCTATACACAATGAAATAGTAAACAGTACATTTTCAAGCATTCAGTAAACTCATCTTATTAGTAATGAATACATCCAGAGATATACTTGAGAGACTGACAAATTCCAGGAATGTATATGTAATTTCTCCCATAAAATGAAAATGCTTTAAGCAGAGAATGAAGGCAGTTGCCACGTAGGCTGCTGGGCAGCAGGCTAGGCTCAGTCAAGAGCAGAGCACGCTGTCCCTACCACCCACCATTCACACCCAGAACACTCGCTACCTGACCGAGCCCTTGGCACAGTTGACACGTGTCCACTCCTTCCCCTTGACACTTTTCTTCTCTTGACTTCTAAGACGCCATCTTGGCTGTCCTCCTACCGCACTGGTGATTCCTTTTGGTCCTCTTCCCTATTCTCCCTGACCCTCTCTCCGTCCACACATGACTGTCTTCTCATTTCTATCTACGCTTATTCCCTTGGGGATCTCAACAGTCTCACAACCTTAAATATTGCCCAAATAATGTCGTGTCTCCCACACAGACCTCTCCCTAAACTCTGGACTTCCATAGCCCACTGCTTATTTGACAATTCCACTTTAACAGTCTAACAGACTTCTCAGATTCAACATATCCAAAAATAAACTTCTGATTTTCAAATCCAAATCTCTTTCCCCAGCAGACTCCTCCATCTCAATTAATGACAACTCCATTCTGCCAGTTGCTCAGGCCAAAAACTCTGGTGTGATCCTTGACTCTTCTTTTTCTCTCACATCCCAGATCTAATCCATAACAAAACCCTGCAGGCTCTACCTTCAAAATGAATCCAGACTCAGAACCCTTCTCTCCAACTCCACTCCTGCTGTGCCAGTTGGAGCTTTTAACATCTCTCGCCTGGGTTACTGCAGTAGCTGCTCACTCACCTCCCTGCGTCCACTCTTGCCCTCTGCCCTCAGTCTATGGTCACCGTCACAGCCAAAGTGATCCTTTTCAAACCTAAGTCAGATTGCAGCGTTCCTTTGCTCAAATCCTTTAATAACTTTCATCTGACTCAGAGTACAAGCCAAAGCCTCCCTTTCACTGGCTTAGAAAGGCGTCCCTGATCTGGCCCCTTTTACCTCTCTGCCTTCCTCTTTTTCTATTCTCCCTTTCACACGCTCCACTCCCGCCATGCTGGCTTTCACGGTATTTCTTGAAATGTGCGGCATCCTGCTTTAGAGCCTTTACCATCACTCTTGCTTCTGCCTGCAATGCCTTTTCCTCCATCACATATCCACATGGTATCTCCATCACTGACTACAGGCTTTGTCTGAATGTCTCCTTCAGAGTGAGGTGACCACCATTTCAAAACTCTACCAACTCACGTCTACCTCCAGCAGCCTACTCCTTCTTACCATGCCCTATCACCTCCTACCACAAAACAGTATGTACTTATTTATTATTACCTTTATCCTTTATTTTTGTTCTTCCCCACGCTAGGATGTAAGCTACAAAAGGTCAAGGTCAAGGAATCTTTTGTTGCTGTAGTCTCTTTTGTTCATGATATGCCATAAATCCCTAGAATAGTACCTGGCATAGCTATCACTGCATAAATATATTTGTTGAATGAATGAAACCACAAGGGTCAAAGCCACACAATGTCAAGATTCTAGTATTGAACATAGTAATTTCATGTGATATCATCATTACTGAAAAAGAAATAACTTTCTGTTAGCTACCTTCACCTGCAGATACAATCTAGTACAATTTTTTGCTAAGCCACATATTAGCCATAGCAGCTTAGGGAAATAAGGAGAAAATTGAATACTTCCGCCTCAAGGTGTAGTCTAAGCTGAGAAAGACTCACATGGATGTTTGTGGCAGGCAAAGCGCTGGGTACTTTTCTTTAAAAAACCAGGCACAGAATGATTCACATACTCCAAGTCTTTCTCTCTTAACAATGCCTCAGCTGGTACCCTAAGGAAGGTCTCTTAAACTTTTACCAACTCCGTGTCTTAGGAGCCCCAGATATATCACAAGGTAGAAGGTAGAGCAGCTGGAAAAACACCTTTGTCTACTCCTATTCTCCCCATTCTTCCTACTTGGCTCACAATGCTTACAAAATTTTGTTGCATGAAGTTTACTTCCTTTTCCTCCCTACAAGCCAGCCTGTCTTCTTGAAAGCAGGAACCATTGCTGTATCCCTGGTACCTGCACGATACCTGGAAGCACATGGTGATTCCTCCATAAATGTTCGTAGAATCAATGAATGATCCAGAGTTTTGTTAGATTAAGAGGTGCATTACAAATAGAAAGAGACTCATTACAGTATTAATTGATATAGCACAGAGCTAATGAAAGTATTAATAAATCCCCCCAAGGAGGCAGTTATGCAAATATGGAAGGTCCCATATTTTCATTTCTTTGTCAGCCAGAAATGAAGTGGCTTCTCTTCTAGCTATTTATTCACCATCAAAGCAGTCCTGATGATATGTAAGTAAAAATTCAGCATAAGGCACTCTTATAGAGGATGTTTAGAGTACTGAAAAAAAAGACCTGGATTAACTTTGAGTCCTGACTCAATGCAGTTAGGTAACTTGACAAATGCTTAGCTTTCCAAACCTCAGGTTTCTTATCTGTGAAATGGGACTAATAATATTTCTCTCTGTTTACCTTGAGAATATTATTGTGAGGGCCAAATGAAATCGAGTCTTTAAAACTTCTTTGACAAATAAAAATAATTATTATTGCCATTCATTCTCTATTTCTCTTTGGTTTTCAGTTGCTTTAAAAAAAATTAAGTATCTAAAGAACTATGATACAGTTCATGTTTCCACCTAAGTCTTACATATAAAGTATTAGGAGCTCTTCAGAAAAAAGAAGGCAATGAAATCTATGATATATGCCTTTTCCATTTGCCTCAATCTTTCTTAACAACTTTGAAAATAATTATCAAGACTTCTTTTAATATTTCCTTACACAGCATCACTTTTCCCCTATATTAGCAAATGGATCCAAAATTCACATGGCACCTGAATTTAGGAATGCCCTAGTCCAATCATGACCAGTTTTGACATATTTCTAAATCATATTATTGTCTGAACAAATGTACCAATTCCCTAACTGGGCATTGCTAAGCAAGGAAAGATAAGCAATTCTGTTCCCTAATTTTTCTCATATGAAATACAGCAGCTCATTTTCAGATTTCATGGTACAGATCGTGTCTCTTTTGATTCTTTAATTCTTGATTTCTCACTATAGCTCTTGCTAGCTCTTTTTGTATCTCTCACCACTTTCCTACTTCAGAAACAAACAAACAAAATATCTAGTGGAATCATTGGAGAATCTATTACTAACAGGGCAATTTCTACGCTGCTCGACCCAAGTGATTGCATTTGCAGCTGGTGCAAAATGCCCAGGAACTAAAATGCAACTACTACATTTCAAGTAAATTTTAATGTTAAAAAGAAAAACAAACAACAAAAAAGCAATCACAGCCTATCGAGATACAGAGTGGTGATGACAGGTTCAACAACCTGGATGCAATTTTTCAATAAAAATAAAAGAACTTGAAAAATCCTCTCTAAAAGTTTATGTTGTGAAATTTTTGCCACTTGCTTACCTGACTGATGTCGCTCATCCAGGCAGCCTTCTCCTGGCGTGAAGGTGCTAACAAGACCACGGTGAAGGAGGCAGCGTCGGGAGGCTCCACCACTATTTTAAAATCCAGGTGCCCAAACACTTGCCCAGAACCTTTGGCTTAGACACAATGTAAACCAAACAATTAGATGTGAATACAAAATCATGAGGGATAGCTGCTTTCCCGTAGTTCTATTACTATGATAAATGTGCATGCAAGTCCAGAATCTCGTTCCAGCAATATCGTACTTCTCGGGCACAGGAAAGACTTTATTAAGCTCATAAGTAGATAAAGAAGCTGAGGTCAGTAGGTCACTTGAGACTAGGATACTGGTTTCCTTTTCATTTCCTAGTTTTGCGTGTGTTTTTTTAATCCCATAATCTATAGCATTCCAACACTCTAATTCTACTTTCTTCTCTATGTGCCACTGAATAGTCACTATCATGAGACAAAAGTCTGTAAAATGTGAATTCACAAAGATAGTTTAACAAGGCTCATGGGCTAAATGGTTCTCAACAGAATTTTTTATATATAAATGACTTTAGGGAGTTTGTTCCCAGCAGCTTTCTTGCTTCCTTAAGCAGCTCTTCTTAACACTAAAAGCATAAAAACATAGAACTTTATTTTTTTTTTAATTCTAATATAATTCTAAGTCATAGAATATGACTTACAGTCATCATCGCTTGCATCGGGCTCCTCAATCAATGTACATTCTATTAGAGAGAGAACCCCACCTGTCTGGAAACAAAGCGATTTTTCATTAAGAGGCTGAAGGTCTGTGTAGATTGGGAAGCTCTGATTTGTAAACCTTATACTCAATTTGCCATAGCAATTCTGCTATGCATAAAAAATTTTTCATAGGGTCCAAAATTAAACTTAGATGAGTAAAAGAAATTGGATTCATTTAACTTCAATTAAATTCTTCTCCCCCACCCCACTCTCACTCCCAATGTTTATAAAATTTAGCAAGTCAGTACATGGGAGACCAGATGGCACCATAGCAGCTTTAGAAAGTAATGCAGCTCAGCAAAGGGCTGGACTCAGCCAACCAGAAAGTAGTTTAAGCAGTAGACAACCATCATCACAGTGTTGAATATTTTTAAGCAATAACAACAGAAGGTATAGACAGTCAAACTTTTTCTGTAAAGGGTCATATAGTAAATATTTTAGGCTTTACAAGCCATGTGATCTTTATCATAACTACTCAAACCTGCCATTTTAGTGTAACAGCAGCCACAGATAATAGGTAAACAACTGAGCATGGCTGTGTTACAATAAAACTTTATTAACGAAAGCAGGCAGTAAGCCATGGGGCCATAGTTTGCTGGCTCCAGGTACAGAGCAAGATAAAATAAATAGCATTTAGTAATTACAGTATCGGTACTTTGCAGTGATTTGGAGATTTTTGCAGCTCAGTAGTCATCAACTAGTTATAATTTTGTCCAGGTTATGAATTTAATTGTACTTCTTTATGGCAATGCACACAAAATAAATTTTTATTATTTTGAATACAAGTGGTAACAAAGTAAATGTTGGTAACTGTACACTACCTCACTCTTTATGGGATCAGGACAATCTGTTTTATAATAAAACCAAGAAAGTCACAGTTGAATTAACCTCAATACCTCCTAAGTGCTTGGAACATAAATCGAATAGTCATGGAAAACCAGTACCTTGAGCAGATGCAGTTTTCCTCCTGAACTTCTTGTACAAATTAAAAAGTGTTTTGTAAATAAGAAGCACTGTCTCTCTCCTTCCTTTTTCAAAGACAACGAACCCAGGCGAACTTTACTAAGTTTCCCCCTCTCAACGGAAGGTACTTGAATAAGAGAACCTGGTGATTACAAAAATGAAGAATACACAGCAATTAAAATTCTGTGAAATGAGGACCCTGCTGTAGCAATAAACTCTAGGGCCCATGTCCCAAGATACCAAGGATTTATTTATTTGATCCACCCTCAGAACAAGTAAATCTCCTACACTCTGAGCAGAAGAAACAACGCATTGTATTTTAAGGACTGAACTCTTTCTAATATTTTTGTGAAACACTTTAGAATTGATTCTTCATCTATAAGCTGGAAAATAAGTTTGAAAGAAGGTTAAATTGAATTCAAAGAATGGGTTACTTCTGCCATCTGTCCTTAGTGATGTGATTTGATCCCAATCAATTTATTTACTTAACATTAACGTACATATTACATAGTAATACAATAACATAATAAAAAGCAAATAGAATTTATTCTTCCTGAAGCACAGAAGGTAGATAAATATCATATTAACATAGTTTACTTTGTATTTAAAAAATAGAATGTACAATATATGTGTATTATAAAAATACATATATTATGAATATATAATTCAATGAAATTTAGTTAAGAACTATTCTTAAAGGGCAGCTATTTCAAGTTTCATTTAAAGTATATATGATAAAAATTCTTTGTGGAATCTAAATGGAAAATAAATGGCATAAAATTTATACCCAGAGCACTCCTATGAGCAAAACTGTCTTCCATTCAATGTGAGAAGCTATGCACAGACTTAATATAATACTGAGATCACCTTTGATTATTTCTAGATTTCACCCTAATAATGACCACCCCTCCCCCAAAAGAAAATTCCAATGTAAGTTAAATATCAAGCCAAAAAGCACTAAGGAAGATTCTTGCAAACATCTTGGTTGTAATTTCTGAAAGGCCTGGAGCCAATAATACTTCTTTTATTATTATTATTTGTATAAATATAAGGGGTACAAGTGCAATTTTGTTACACGGATATATTGCATAGTGGTAAAGTCTGGGCTTTTAGGGTATCATATTTCTTATATTTGTTTAATCCACCACCTACTTCAAATGTAGCCTTACACAGGCTCAAATCAGCCTCATAAGAACCATTAAATGCAATTCGACCCTTAAACATTAACAGTGGTCATCACTAAGAGACGAGATTGCAGGCAACCTTATTTTCCTCTTCATACATTTTCTGGATTTCCTGATTGTTGCAATGAGCACAGATTACTTCTGTAAGTGGAAACAAAACACTAAAGTTCTTTATACAAAGAGCATATATACAGAAGACAGTTAAACTATGACTTGTGAGTCACAAAATGTTCACATTAACATATGAATGTTCCAAATTGCATCTCCTTTTTAAGAGAGGTGCAAAGGTGTGCAGGGTGGCAAAGGACCCAAGTCCCCATGCCCGATCTCACACCGTTTATTAGGTGGGTGTTTCCGTGGGCTGCTTGACAGACACAGAGAAGGAGGTTGTTCCAGGCCTGAAGAATAGCAAGGAACAGTCCCAGGTGAGGGCGTGGGATCGGGGGAACAAGGGATCAGGAGAAGGCTCCACTAAGGAAGGAACAGCAAGAAGAGAGTGAATAAAGGAGGCAGGGTGGGTGGGAGGAGACTAGCAGACAGCCCAGAGCAAGGGACTACATCTGAAGAGTAGTGGGGGGTGTGGGGACAGCAGGAAGCAGAGAGGTTAGGGCAGTGGATGAGCAGCAACAGCAGCAAAAGGCTGTGCTCATGGAACTTACGGAGATTCAACACAAGCCAGCAGAGGCCTCTCAGAGCATCTGGTTCAGTGCCCCCCATTTCACAGATGGGGGGACTGAGGCCTGAGGCTAAGTATCTCTCCTAAGGTCACACCCGAGTGAGCGACATAGCAAGGGGATGGCAGTGGATTCAGCAACATAAAACTGAACCCTGGAAAGGGCACGGATAGGAAAAGACCATAAGTTCTAGCATCGCCATGGCTGGCCGTGAGGCATCAGGCAGATAGCAAGGGCGGAGTAAATTTATCCAGGGGCTTGGACAAATGTCTTAGGGGAAAGATAGGTTTGGGAGTCATTTTCAGAAAGGCTATAAGCAAAGCTGTGAAAACTCGATAAAAATGTGTTCATCGGTAAGTGCTTCTAGCAATTTAGTGATTCCCTAAGTCAGAAATTACAGAATACAAAAAATAAATAAAATTGTAAAAAGAAATTACAGAATACACTGTTAGCTCCTATATTAGCAATTACTGTGGATTTCAGCTTTGAGGTAAAAAAAATAAATAAATAAATGTTTCCTTGGCAACCACACACTAATATGCTTAATCTATAACTGTTTATCTCATATCCAAGCAGGAGAACATGGACATTAGGTCCATACAGAAATGTATGTATCTGAATTAAAAGTGAGAAATGTCAACATTATTGTTTGGTTTGTAAAATAATCATATTTGGAAAAAGCATTTCACGTGGATCTTTTTTTACGGTTCATGTTATGTTTGACGTGATGTTTCAACATAGCCATGAGACAGGAAGAAACTATTTCTCTGCAGTTAATACAAATCAGTGAAATAATTAGTATTAAATCAGTAATTCCTCAGTATTAGACCATTGCTATGGCACAGTCCTTTGCAGCCTGCTCATCAGTCTATCTAGTAATTGGGGTCAACTAACAACAAAATTTCTGTTATTTCAATGGCTAAACTGCATTGCCCTGGAATGGCATTCGAGACTGGCCAATGCCCTTATTGTTAATTCCACTCAGTAGTAAAAGAAGAATGAAGAACGATTTCCATGTTAATTGGGTTAGGCATTTGAGAAGGTATAACTATCTCTAGACCCCATGTTACAATTTCAAAGAGCACTGGTACACTGAAAGCACACGGTTTAGAGTCTGGTAATGATTAATGTACCAGAGTAGTCCGTGTCTCATTCTCAAAGCATTTCGCTCTGCATTCAGTCCCTTGTACTGAATTTTCCTGATTCCATTTCCACAAAGACACTGTTGACAACGCACAATCGATTTTGTACAAAATGTCAACCTAGAGTGCCTTGATCTTCTAATAAATATTCACATATATTTCATGTTATTGAAAATAGAAACTCATTCCAAAATTTGGATCTTGGCTTTTAAGGTTTATGTCATAATCTTGCAGGCACTAGTCCAGGTGGTTTTGTGAACATTAGTTCACTTAATCTTCACAACAATCCTAAAAGACAGGTCCTACTATTAACTCCAATTTAAGGAAAGGAAATTGAGGAGAGAGAGATCAAGTAAATGTCCAATATCAAAGGGCAAAGAAGTGGGGGAGACAGGATTTGACTTCCAGTGATACAGCTATATTGTCTTCCTGTTATTGCCTCAGACACTTAACACATTTACTCAACAAACTTTTAATAGATTTTGGAAAATAAATGACAATATCAGATCACTGCTGTGATGCAGTCCTTTGCATCCTGCCCATCTGACAGGGGTGTGGAACTGTGCGTCCTTAAGGCCACACGTTCCCCACCCAATCCGTTTACAATAAAACCTCTGTTGTTTCAATCACTGAATCCCCATCAGTTAACATTCAAAAGTGGCTATTGCCTTTATGCTGAAGTGACCTCTCAGTTGACCCAGACGACTTATTTTTTTCTAGTTCTTAGAATAAAAATTCATATAAGCTTGAGACCACCACGCACGCGTGCACACACACACATGCTGAAATAGACCTCATACCATCCCTAAAAGTAATTAACACAAATGCTAGCACACCATTAGAAATAAATTGTAGCCTGTCTCATAGAAATTAGAATTCTTCAAAATTTTAAAGAAAACAATTTTTAAAAACACACCTCAATAGATCTGAAAGTCTGTTAAGGGTATTAAGTAAAAGTTACGATTGGCAGAACCAAAGCAAAGCAATGCAAACTTTCCAAACTGTCTGCAACTGGATTACTTTCTACTTTCAGATTAAGGTCTGATTTTTAGAAACCATCTTTACTGAATTAATTCCTAAGCGGACTAACAAAACCAAACATGCAGAGAAATACTGCTGAAATGCAAATCAGTGTATTGACGTCAAAACAACAATATCAGAAATATCAACAGCTGACAGAAGTGTCTTACACACCTGGTACATAACAAGGAACAGATAACATACGGACATGAACCCAAGGGAGAAGTGTTCATGATTGTTTTTCTCCAATTGCAGTGAAAAAACAATGGTGTATTCAATATATTTGACCTTCCAGCATTTTCCACAATGGATATTTTTTCAAACTCAGACCAAAACAGTCTGTTTTCAGCCATATATTAAATGTTTATGGGTAATAATACTTTCCAATCAAAAGTCCTTTCAGAAATTGTATGCTAGTTATACAGACTTTTGTTCCATTCTCACATACCATAAAGACGATTAGTAGATATTTCCAGTGAAGTCCAAATACAAGAAAAATACAAAATAAGACACCTTACAATCATAATTGCAATTCAACAAATAATTCAATTTAATTCAACGCCCATTTTCCAGGTATCTATAATGGAAAGCATTGTACTAGACAAGGCATGGCAGAGAGAATTCACAAATGCTGCCCTTCAGAGTCTACCACTACAGGGAGAGACAGGCATGCAAACAAGTGCCTCTACACCAGAGGACGAAATACATGCACCAGGAGCAAAGTGCCTTGGAAACAGAGAGGAAGGCAATTCCATTCCAACGGGAGGGGAGGGGAGGAGGAGGAGGAAATTTTAAAAGGCTCCTTAGAGGTATGTGACCTAAGCCTGGTAGGACAAGCAGACCTTCAGTAGGCACAAAAGAGATGGGTGGGGGCATTGCCAGCCCCCAGGCTGGGAACAGCACAGGAAAAGGCACAGAGGCAGGCAGGCGGGAAGCCACTATGGGGACACGGTCTGTGCAAAGGCATAGAGGAGGAATTACAAAGTCCTGATGTTGTTAGTATTACATGCCACCATTACTTAAAGAAAAAATAACATCTAAAGGCAAAAATGAAAAAAGGAATCATTTCCTAAAATATACTTTCGAACTTTAACATATGTGTGGTTTCTCTCCTTGTAGATAAATAATGAAAAACAGAATGGCATGCTTTAAACTTTTTAAATATTCTGTACAAAAATTAATGTGCACGGCACAAATAATGTCTTGTTTGATGAGGTTAAAAAAAGATTTTTAAGCAGCACATGATGTAGGCAACGGCAATGCACACATCTTCAGATGATATTGGCGCATTATAAACAAAACATTCCACTCCTCACCAAGTTCAGAATGACAACTGTGTGTAATATGTTGTCTCAAACCAATTGCATGGGGCGTGCTCCCCTCCTCCAGAAGACCTAAGTACTTAAAAATCACTTGGGATGTGGTTTACTTTTCACACTTTCGAATAAGAGCCGAGGAGAAATATGCACTGTCAGGCTATTGCTTCTCCACAGTTCCTGGCACAAATATCTTCAACTCTTCAAAAGTTTGATTTACCGGGCGATGCCCCCAAAGCACACTCCACAAACACGAGAGCTTCGTGCGGCAAGGGTTGGACCAGGAGACATTGCCTCTGGCAACTGAAGTTACCAGTTGAGTCAAATCACATCATGGGGGGCTGATCCAGATGTGCCGATGAAAAATGGGAACAAGAGACAGCTGTTTTCACTTCGGACATTGTCCCCAGTCTTACGGGAAAGGGATTTGAGCAACGCAAGTTTCTCTTGGGCCTTTGCCTGGATATCGTCGCCATTCGGCACTGCCACTCTGATCGGCCAGGCCGACCCATCCTCCTTGGGGCTGCAGAGAATGTCCGGTCCACTGAGGAGGAGAGTCCAGTCAGAGTGTAATTGACTGCCCCACGCGTGCTTTACTATGATTGTGTTGCTGTTTTTCATGGCCCCTGAAAAGAAACAGCACAAAGGTGGGCCTCAACCACAGCGGGAGGAAGGCCGCGGGGTATCCTGCATGAACAGCACAATCACACAGCTAAAACAGGCCTGCTCCAAAATGCCTTCCTGGGGGTGCCAGAGATCGTGTGGCAGGTGCACAGAACACGTAGGTCATGAGTCTGTTTCACAAGGACTTACCTTGGCGGATGAAAGTTTGGCTGGTGTCCAGCAAAATGTCACAGCCCTCCACGATCATTCTTTCTATGGCAAGGTTTTTCCTTATGTTTTCAGTGTCGCTGACTTCATCGTGCATCACTCTGTCAGACACAGCACAGACAGGGACACAGTAAGAGAGATTTTCTGTTGCCATAGCAAGTGGGCAAAGAAGAGCTCTATCTGAGAAGCTCGGTTTTGAGCTTGTATCATTGAACTGGGGCTGCAGGGGAAGTAGACTGGACCTTCAGGCTTCAACAGGTCATGCCCCAAAGCAAAGCCAATGTGCATGAAGATTCTAAACGGTAAGTGGGTCAGTGATCCGTGTCCTGGGAATGCCTGCTTTTAAATGCAACAGAAAACCAACATACCATTTTATGGATAGCTCCCCTCATTCAAAATAGGGTGCCATTTCTTGGAGGCAGACTAAATTAGAGACCTTTATACCACTTAGTCCATATAAGCTAAAGGAATACAGACGTAAATAAGCACTTGTAACAACGAAAAGTCACTGAGAAACGCAAACTGTACATTCTCTAGCTTCTCGCCAAATGTGAATATAAAATGCAACTGAAAGTTATTTTTTATTATGCTGAAAGAAATGTGAACACTTCCAAACTTAAACCAAAGTACACCTAGTCTTCATTACATAAATTCACATGCTATAAGACAAAGACAGCTTCATCTCATGAGCTAGCATTGAACTTTAAATTTAAGGTGAAGCTGAGAAGCTGGACTTGTGTTTTGCTACTTGGTCCTTGGAACATATATAACATGTTTGCACAAGAAATTAACTTGCTGCTTTCCCATCCCAAGCTTTTATTATAAGTTCTCTGCGTACCTGGACAGTTCCTCTAGTTTTGATTTAGCAAACTCCAGACTTTTCCTCTCCACGTGCTCGTGGGGTGTATGAGCTAGGAGCTCATGCAGTGTGATGATATACCTGGGGATCTAGATGCAAAAAAAGGCCAGTGTGACCCAGAGGTCAGGAGGGGTGACAGGGACATCCTCTATAGCACCTTTATGACTTTAAGACGCTCATCTCTACTCTTACAGTTTTGATTGTTTTACAATTTTTTTAAGAAACACATATAAAATGAACTATGCTTCAAATTTCATGCACATCAAAAAAGAATTCACAGAGAACACATGAAAAGGTGCAAATAAATGAAATATTATGGTACAAAGAAACAACTGTTTAACTTTTTAACATAATCGTATTTTTTGCATCACAGCTTTTGAAAACTGGTCATAGAGAAACAGATATAGCCAACTATCATCAGGTCACTTGAGTCTATATTTTAGATATGTTCTTCTGTTTGCAAAATTTTTTAAAAATTGACAATCCTACTATAATTAATTCTCTTAAAGAATTAAAACTTGGGAGAAGCTACGTTCACCTTTATTACATTCTGTTCCTACTTTATCTCAATTCACCCCACTGCAGTAAAAGTATTGATTAATTAGATTATTAATTTATAGTTTGGCTTAGGAACAGACTATCTGAATTCTATCAAAGGCAGAACCTCCACCAACCATAGGAAGATTTTAAAAAACCATGCTAGAGATTTAACTCAAGGTATAGTGAGTCAACATATTTATTTTTTACTGGCTTATAAAATAGAGCTTTTTTAGAAAGCAGGGACTGTGGGCTTAATTTTAACAATATTATTATTATTAATATTATATAACACTGCCCGCTGGAGGTCAAACTGGGCGCCCCAGACTTTGCTCATGTGTCCAGGCCTCCAGCAACATAAGAATTATTTCCCCATTTTACAGATAGGGAAATAAAGTGGGAAGAGGTTCGGTAACTTGCCCAAAGTGGCCTCATAGCAAATGGCAGAGCCAGCTATGAGCCCGGCTCTGACCAGTGCCCTAACTGCCTCCCCCGAGAGCCACGCTGGTGGGTCTCTTCTGCAGGGACTCAAGTCTCACTCAGCACCTGAAAGGACCCCTGAGAATGAAGAAAGTAGAAACAGCTTGCCAGGGCCCCGTGTGTGGCTCTTGCCATTCCATCCTGAGGGGTTGGTGGCCCTAACTATGGATCTGCTTTTGCTCTCATGCAGGTGGTGGCCTTCACTGGGATGTTTACTAATATTTACTGAGTGCCTAGGTGTGTGCACTATGCACAGACGGCAGCCACCTTCAGCACAGACATCGAACTGCAGCGCGTACTCAGATCGTGTCCTGGGGAGTGGCATCAAGTTAAGGCGTGGGGAAGCACAGACAGCCCCCTTTAGCATGGGAGGGTGGGACACGGCAGACCCCACCCTCTGTGGGATAGACGGAGGAGATTTTCTTCCTCTCCATCTCATGAACTTCTCACTAAAACAGCCTTTAAAGCTGTCCCACTTGGTGAAGTCTCCTGGGGTAAGTGTGCTTTCAAATATCCCTTTTGTTGGCACAATCGCACGATCCATAAAAGTTTGCCTGTAAGTTAGTAGTTCCACAAGACATTAAGGCCACCAGCAGCTAACATACTCAATTTTTCATAGCAAAGGAGGCAGGAGTGGGAGAGCCTGACTACTTACAACGCCCTGAAAACCCACAAAACCGAGTTTAGTCAATAGCTTCATGATCCTCCCCCATTACTTAAATCTGCTTTAAAGCAGTCCCTGGCTAAGATTCAAGTGAATGGGTTTGAATTCGGTCACTGGCCCTTTCATACCACTTTCTGGTGGAGGAGCAAACAAGTGCTGAATCTGCCAAAAAGCAGGCCAAGGAAGTTCTGCAGAGAAGTGGACAGCCCTCCAAAGAGCTCATCTGTATACTCAAGAGCTGATTATAAATCTGTTCCCAAAAAAGCTGAGAATCATAGGAACTGTCTAAATGAATCATAATTCTGCTTTCAATTATGGAACAAATACTTGTCACTTCACAGACATTAATTAGCTTGCTCTCCAGTTACAGTGAATAAGTGGATAGAAGAGCAAGTGGCTGTTTCTGGAGAACATCTAACAGTACTGCTCTTGTCAGGCACAGATTTCACGATCGGCTTACTCACAGACTTTCAACACGTAATATCCAAATAAATAGATGAGCAGCTGAAGCCAATTTAAACAGGACCAGCCAAGCCACTGTCTTTGATAAATAAAAAGTATGTTAATGACTACATTATTTTCCATAACAAATTTCTTGGCAACACTTGGACTTACTGGTCTGATAGTTCAATTGGGGATAATTTTACTGCATCATCCAAATTCTACAATTCCTCCATGTTTCCGTAGTTCAACATAGCTCAATAACAGCAGCAACTGACTAACTCAAAAAAGTGCCCAGAAGGAGGAGGAATACAATCACCTTCTTTCTTGTACACATACTCAGGCTAAAGGCTTCTAGTCATCTCGCTCCCTCCCTCTGCCCCAACACCAACTTCTGCCCCCATATCTAGGCTCAAGGAAAAGTGTGGGCCAGAAGCCCCTTGGCAGTATAAACCAGGGTCACCTCTTCCATTGTCACCCTACAGCAAGAAACTATAGGACCCTGTCCTTATCCCAAGGCATCCAGCCCTACATGGGAGCACGGCAGACATGCAGAAGCACCGACGCTCATACAAGGTACGCAGAGGGAAGCAGATACGCCCAGACTCTCTGAGGAAACAAATGCCTTCACTATTTCACCTCATTAGTGAAAGGACCACAAGGGCACAAGGAGGACAGAATGAGCCTAGTAAGACAAAACCTTCAAGCTTCTAGAAAAGGCATTTTCTCCTCAACTGTTTATGGTTACTCCTAGAGACAAGGCAGGAGGGAGAGACACCAAGTGAAGAAGACAGAGGAGAGACACCAAGAAGCACAAGGCCATTGGGCAGCAAACTCGGATTTCTCCTCTTGGTCTATTCAAAATAGTTATGGGGAAGCAAATAAAGACAATTTAGTGCTCTTTCAATTTGCTCATTTCTTGCAGTTAGACCCATTCTGGCTAAACTCTTTAAGTTTAGACTTCTGCCAGAGCAAAGGCTCTTACAAGCTGAAGCCTTTGATTACCCTCGTCTGGTAGAAGCAAAAAAACTTCAATATCTCACCCTAAATTCTAAGGTGTAAGGTCACCACAGTCTCGAGGGGGAAAGTTCCTAGGCTAACACCAAGCTCCTTGCAACACCACATGGTTACCCAACCCTCAGTGTCAGAACCAATCCCAATCTAGTCCTAGGGCCCAGGATTACAGAGTCAGAAAACTAGAGAGCTTGGAGATAACTAGAGCTCAGCTGCCTCAACTTAGTGATTAGAAAATGGGGATTTAGATTGATTCAATTATTTTCCCCAATGCTATGACTGAAGGGTGAGTGTGACATCAGTTCTCCTACAGATTCCTAGTCCAATGATCTTTTTCTTACGTTATGAGAACTCCTTGGGGTCAATGAAAATGCTCAGTCATTGCTATTGGGCTTAAACCCCAGGGAGAAGGAGGGAGGGGTGGTGGAAGTGTATCCCAGCTTTTTTAAGAACTCTAAATACCTTTCCAAGGCCCTACATTCAACTGTATTTCGACACCTCATATACGCTGCAAGTGCAGTTCTGCCATTTTAAAACACTGACAGAATCACACCAAGAGGGAATTAAGTAACAGTGAGAAAGACATCAGTGGGCTGTCAGAAAGGGAGCTAGGTCCCTCTCTGAATGCTCCTTGTGTTGTTCACAACTCTACCTTTGCATTTTCACCTGACTTGGGGTTACTGAACAGATTCAATTTGGGGTATTGGATCATAACCTAGAGATAATTGCCAAAAGTTCAAATAGAATCTCAGAAGAACATTACACCATATAGTTTCACTGTAAATAAAATCTTAAATTCCAATTATGCATACAGTAAAAAAAAAAGACTGAAAATTTTCTCATGAAATATTTCCTCAGAGAGGCAAAGAGTTCAAACAATTCAGTTCCACAGAAAAAAACAATAACATTATAAAGTTTCACTATAGTTAAGTGGTTTGAAATGCATCCCTTTGGTTTTAAAAAATCTTACTAAACTTCCATGGTGACTTCCAGGATTTTGAGCAGGACTGACAAACTTTAAGTCAAACAATTACAAACCACAGCAACATTTCTTTCTGAGGCTGCAAAATGATTAGCTGGGTCATGGTAATGTTCAGGAGGACAGAGCTCTCCACAGTAACCATAACACACATGATTAGGAGAATCGGTTTACCACATGACAATCTGGAGGCCTGGCCAGAAGCCCCATAAATTCCACAATGGGAACACTCAATGCCTTTCAAAAAGAACAGCATCGACACTTTTCAAAAGAACAGGAGATTCCATACACATTTTGGCCTCCATGGTTCTCACTCCAGAGCTCTTAACAGTAAAACCTTAGACTCAGGAAAGAATGCAAGTGTACTTGATCCTTTTGGTTGCTCTAGTCCCAAATAGTGGACGTCAAGACAAGGCCCAGCCTCATTGTGGCAACCTAATTGCCAAGAATCCCCAAGTCCAGCCAGTGCCTGCTGGCTCCTCAGCCTCCACGGCCTCTGTGACCAGGGATGTCCTCCTTTCATTCTCCAGAGCCCCGGCCAGCGGGACAGGACAGTAATCATGACGGGGGGTGGGGAGGATGCACCGGAAAACGAAAGCTTCCCAGCAGTCGCTCCAGTCCCTGAGAACTTTTTATGCAACCAGCATAAACTGGAACATTTGCACAGAATCCTATTTCTGTAAACCAAATAATATTTTTAAACATGCTGGAGGAGGAGACTCCATCAAAGAGGTCTGTGTGGAATCTTTCTACAAAGAGAAAATTCTGCTGCTTTTCAAAAAATCATTCCTGAATTATTTGCTTCAAAAATGCCTGGTTTTCTTACCTATATTAGACAGAGAGAGAATGTGTGGCACAATGTTTATGCATCTCAGAGTCAAGCTCAAGACAATGTCAGAGGCTGCACGCGTGCCATTATTCACAGGGCGTGCTTATACGTCTCGCTCTGGTCACACTAGGTACCAGTGACACTGAGCTGGAACTAGTGATTTGTCAAATGCATCCCAGGTGGCTTACCTGAAACATCGGATAGGTCAAGAACGTTTCCAGCATCCTCCCCTCACAGGCAGGGTTGGCTTCGTACTGTTTTAAGAGTTTGTCAAAATCTCTGTTTTGCTTACAATTGGCAAGTACTTGGAGGCTGTACTGGTGATTACGCACAAATTCTTGATAAATGTTCAGCATGGGGAGCAAAATATCAAACAGATCAGCTGGAAAAAAAAGAAGTTAATGTGGCTGTTTCCTTTGGTGCTTGGTAAATTATCTACACTCCATGGGAATAGCAAAGAGCGGCTCCCGGCACCAGGTGTCACACATGGGGCCCCAGTCCTGACGCCTGAAAGATAACCTGGTAGAATGTACCCTAGGGCAGAATGTGACTCCAGCCCCAAACGAACTATAACAGGCCTGGGGAAAGAGTCGAAAGGTAACTTTCGAGGCAAGGCCCAAAGGACCCAAAGGCAATGAGATAGACTCCCAGTGGCGAAGGAAGCTCATAGGTCGACAGGGAAATTCTAACAGCTTAGGCTGAATAATGTAGAAGTCATTTTACTATAATTGTAGCCATTCTAAGAGAAGATCTTATAACTTAAAAGAATGCACTTACCTAAAATTAAAGTAGGCCAGTTCGCTATCCTTGCCTTTAGTCCTTGATGAAATATTTCATGAAGAAACATGATTGTTTCACTATTTAAAAAAATGAGAAAATAATATAATTTAGTCGCTGGAAAGTGTTTATTTTGTTTTTTAAAAAGTCCACTGCGTCCTTTAAGCCTTAATATATACATGATATTCATGTCTCAATAGAGCCTCCAAACTGCACTCCCGATAATAGCATAGATTATACCAGCTTCCCTCAAGTATTATGACAACCTCAAAAAACTCTGATAAGCTTCAAACACTGGAGGACAGAAAGCACCATTCACTGTCACATAACCCTCTTCATCAATTTATAAGTGACCTTTCTACTGTTAGAATGCAGTATTTCAATTGATAATCAGAAAATTAAAGTTATGATCCTTTTGCTTTTCGTATTTGATTCTAGTTAACTCGGGAAGGTCTCTCTCACTAAAATGAGTTTTGACAGAAGGAGAGGGGGGGAAAAATGCATAGCAAAAGTTTTGACAGAACTCTATGATAACCACTCCTAAGATATTCAAGGCAGAAATGTAAAAGAATCTTCTGAAAAGAGTGAAGCCTACACAGAGATACTAAAATAAGGACAATGCATAAATTAGGGATCTAAATTCCTAAAAGGGCCAAGAAAAGTAGTTCCCAAAGTCAAAACATCTTTTGCTTTCTCCTCATTGGAATTAACCTACTGCAATGAGCCTTTGAAGCCTTTTCTGAACTAACACATTCACACACTCATACATAGAACTATTCATCTCAGTGAGATACTTTGACTTCTTATAAGTCAAATTCTATTACAATGGACATCAGGAAGTCCTTACTATTTCAAATGGTCCATGAAATAAAATAGACACTGCTTATAATTTGTTTTTCTTTTACAGAATTTTTTTTTTTTGAATCAGGGTCTTGCTCTGTCACCCAGGGATAGAGTGCAGTGATGTCATCATAGCTCACTGCAACCTTAAACTCCTGGACTCAAGCGATCCTCCTGCCTCAGCCTCCCAAGTAGCTGAGAGAGACTATAGGCATGTGCCACCACGCCCAACTAATTTTTTTTATTTTTTGTTTTTTGTAGAGACGGGGTCTTGCTCATGCTCAGGCTGGTCTCGAACTCCTAGGCTCAAGTGATCTTCCCACCTTCACCTCCCAAAGTGCTAGGATTATAGGTGTGAGCCACTGCACCCCACCTTTTATAGAAATTTTAACTAAATAGTGTTTGTTGTTTAAGGATTTCAACCAAATCTAGTTTGGTAGGTATTATAGATTAGTTATTCAATCTGCATTCCATTTTCCTTCTAGTTGGAGAGGTGAAGAGGTAAAACATTTCCCAGGCTCTCTTGCAGCTATGAGATTGGACGTAAATCCAGTTCCACTAATAGACGCACATGGCAAGACCTGGAAGGTGCCAGTAGAAGCCATCTTCCTGTTGCCAAAAGTCAGCCATGGAGATGTGAGTGCTCTAGAGGCAATTTTAGCACCTTGCCTCAGCATTCTAGTTTCTGGGAACCAGCTTCATAGGTCTAAGAGGCAGCTGTCACAGGAGTGGCAGGGGCAGTAGTTTCCTAACCTCTGGATCACCTTTATGGTGCTGTGTCCTTAAACTCAGAAGGGGCAGGTCCCTAACTTTATTCCTCCAGCCCTCCCAACAGATTCTTTAAGCAGCTAATTCCCTCCACTCAGAGAGGTGTTTCTCTGTCCTACATTGAAAACCAACTGATAATCTACCTTCGTATTTTGACACCTAGATGGCTAGAAAACAGATGAAACAGTTCCGTATATAAAAAGGTAGATTCCATTTTTTTAAGTATAAATGCTGTGTAAATTCAAAATAATTGACCTACCCAGGTCTTCAATCTTAAAAGCAAGAAAAGGGAATTTAGTTAAACAACAGTAATGACAGCAAACACCCTTTAAACCTCGCCTTTAAAAACATACTTCTTCACAGTATGTTAAGTAAAATAAGCCAGGCACAGAAAGACAAACATTGCATGTTCTCATTCATATGTGGGAACTTAAAAAGTTGATCTCATGGAAGTAGTGGATAGAATGGTGATTACCAGAGAGGCTGGGAAGGATAGTAAGGAGGGGGGCAAGAAAAGGGGTTGGTTAATGGGTACAAAAATACAGTCAGATAAAAGGAATAAGCTCTATTGTTTGATAGCACAGTAGGGCAACTATAATTAACAATAATTTAGTGTACATTTCAAAATAGCTAGAAGAGAAGATTTAGAATGTTCCCAACACAAAGAAATAATAAATGTTTGAGGTGATAGATATCCCAATCACCCAGATTTGAGCATTACACATTCACATGTACCCCATAGATAAACTATTATGTATCCATAAAAATTAAAAATAAAAAAACATTTTAAGTACCTCTTCGAATCTCCATTTAGCACTAGGTGTAGTAAACAATTGCGAGTCTGTATAAAGAGCTTAACAGCCTCACTTTCCAAAAAGAGGCACATCTTGACTCTGAATTGAAACAATATGATAAACCTGGCCTTTCATGTTTCCCATCAAGCAATCCAACGGAAACACACATCCAGAGGCAACCTAAAACCAAAGTGGCACAGGCTCTGATGGTGTCACTATGAAAGCATGCAGTTCACACAGACACCCACTGCCATCAGATCTGTTGAAAACTGCACACTTGGTGACGGCAGTATCACCAAAATGCTAGCTGTATCGCCTGAGGACCAAGAGCCACCCCAGGCCTCTAAATATGTCTCACACACTTGAGAGGAGCCACTGCCATGCAGTGTGGGGAAATCATCCTCCCTCTTTCAACAAAAAAAGCTTAGCTTTGCATCTCATGTTATCAGACTACCACCACTCCTCACCCTTCCTTTTTGCAGTTATCTACAAACCCCAGGTGCTCTTCCTGGAGACTTGAGATCTGAGCTTCCAGCTCACTGTGGGTCCTTTTTCCAACACTACTCTTTTCATCATTCTCGGTGACTCCAATATACACACAAACAATATTCTAGTATCTTGGCTTCTCAGGCCTTTGAACTCCTCCTCCAAAGATCCTGCCCTCCGTTGACCTCAGTCAACACTTCCTTGATTGTACTCTAGACCTTGCCATTGTCAGTAATTGCATCACTTCCCTCTCTCAGTTTCAGGCACACCATTCTCTGACCGCCTCCTTATCTTTCAGTTCACTACCTTTAGAACCCTGACTCCAAAACTCCTTTCCCACCTTCAGGACCTAAATCTAGAGCTCCTACTGCCTTTTCACTGGCCAAAACTCCCTCACACCAGCATTTCCCTATCTACAGAGGTTAGATTCCACGGCTCCTTATCATAAGCTCTTCCTTGCATACACCTTCAACTCCCTGATTCTTTTCTCTCTTCATCATATTAGCCTCATACAACACCAATCCTAATTAATCCCAAACGTCCACTCACTTGGCACCTGCATCCACGCAACTGAAAGTGGCTAAAGAAAAACATGTGACATCCTGACTGGTCTCACTGTAAAGTCCTGACCACTAGCCTAATAAGCTAACAAGAACTCTGAGTGCTGTCCAGCAATTATGCTGCATTCCCGAATCCATGCATTCCCTTGCTCTACTTGATCACTATTTCGCACCTTCTCCTCTCTTACTCAACTCCGACACTTCCCTCCCGTCTGCACTGTCAGCTGGTGCCCTTGCTTCCTAGCTACAGAGGTGTCCATGTGCTATGCCTTCCCTGCCATGCTCCCAGCCAAGACCAATCTCCTGACTTATGCACGGCATTCTATCCACTTTTGCCTTCATGCATTTACTGCTCACCAATTCTCCCCTCTCTCTCCTACATCATTCTTTTTCCCTCTTTATTTACCTCTATGTACCACCCTGTTTCTCTGCTCCTCTTCATAGCAACCATCCTTAAAAGAGTTTTCTCTCCCCACCCTCTCCAATTCCCAACTCCCCCCATCCATTCTCTCCGAAGCCCCCCGCAGTCAGCCTTTGGCCCTTCATCAGCATTACCAGTAAGCTCCAAGTCGTTAAACCCATGGTCAAGTCTCAGCTATTGTCTCATTTGACCTTTCTGGTACAGTTGTTCCTTCCCTCTTGCCTTCATTTCCAGGACAACTCACTCTTCTGGTTTTCATCCTATGACTCTAACTGGTCCTCTTCACTCTTCCTTGCTGTCTCCTCTTCATCTTCCTAATCTCCAAATGTTGAGATATCCCAGGGTTTAGTGCTTGTTCCTCGTCTCTTACCCATCTGCACTCCCTTGGCTATCGCATTCAGACCAGCAGCCTTTGATACTATCCATATGCTCTAGAACTCCCAAATTTGTATCTCCAGCTCAGAGCCCTCCCCTGACTCCAGACTAATATCCAATCCCTGTTCATCTGAAGTCTCCACTTGGATGGCTAATAGTTATCTCCTACTGAATAGGTCAAAGAGAAAATTCCTCATCTTTTCTCCTAAACCTGTTCCTGCCTCAATCTTCACCCTTTAGTAAATAGCAACGCCATCCTTCTAGTCATTCAGGCCAAAAACTTTGCAATCTTACTTGTCTTTTTGCTTTCTCAAAAAACCCACATCAAACCCATCCACAAATCCTACTGGCTCTAACTTGAAAATACACCCAGATTCCAACACATTGCAATCATCTCTTATTTTATTTGGGTTACTGAAATAGCCACCTAACTGATTTCCCTACAGCCTATTCTCAACAGAAAAGCCGGAGCAAGCCTTTGAAAACATAAGTCATATCATGACATTTCTCTGCTCAAGACCCCATCACTATCTCCCCAGCTCATTTAGAGTAAAAGTCAATGACCGTACGTGTCCCACCTGCTAACTCCCCAACTCCTCCCTTGAGCTGGGCAGGTCCTGGAGCCGGCCTGCCACACATGCTGTGCCCCAGGACATTGCACCGGCAGCGCCTTCCACTTGCACCACCCTTCCCCCAGGAAGCCACATGGCTTCCTCACCAACTTCAAGTTTTTGCTCAAAAGTTAACTTACCTTTGAAGATTTTCTGAACACTGACTATTAAAAAAAAAAAACCACCAAAAAACCCCAACTATGGTATATTTATAGCCTGTAATACCATATAGTGTTTTTTTAAAAAACAGAATGCTCTTTAGGTATCAATACGGAAAGATCTTCAGTATATATTGTTAAGTGAAAAAAAATCAAGCATATGTTAAAGTACATTGACTTTTGTGTAAGAAGAAGGGAAATAAGATTCTATATTCATATTTGCTTAGCTCTAAATTGAGAAACACTGAAAGGATGTATAAGAAACTAATAAAATGGTATTATGTATAGAAAGTGGATGGAAGAGGTCAAACAGGGCGAGAGTGCAACTGCTAACTGCTGTTTGATGTCTTCATGTGATTTTGACTTTTGAACCATGTGATTATATTATCTACTCAAAAACAAATAGCTAAGATTTTAAGCAAAACACCCAGATACTCCCTTTCCCCAATCTCTCTGCTTCCCTTGTTTATTTTTCTCCACAGCGCTAATCACCACATAATACATTAATACTATATATTTCACTGATTCATTCTTCATTGTCTTCTCACATCAAAATTTAAGTTCCGTGAAAGCAAGGATTTTCTGCTGTGTTCACTCAAGAATCCTCAGCAGTAAGGACACTATAAACATTTATAAAGCAAATAAATTCACCAAGATTCTCAGGCCCCAGTTTTTGCTCTTCCTAAAATACTCCTGTATAATTAACACGTAAAGACCCATTAATCACTCCATTTTCCTCAGTTTATGAGGGAGGTTACCTTCCCCAACACACACACATACCCATGCAATGACAAGAAAACATAAGTCATAGAGAAGAAAAATTAAGAAACTTAGATGCCAAGATTCAAGATAAAGATATGCAAATTTGGGCTGACAATGAAACACAAATGATAGCTTCCTTATTTTTAATATCATAAACTCATAGAGATGAATTTATGAGACCTATTTTAAGATTAAGTAAAAGTTCTTTCAAGAAATACAAATGGGTTTTTCACATGACTCTTTGAGTGATGCAAAGACAAACCTGTTGAGAAAAATACTGCTGACATCGTCATGGCTGATGGGAGGCTTCTTGGAGCTGGCGGCCATTCTCAGGGGCCGGAGGAAGCCGTTGACCAGGATGTAGAGCTGGTGCACGTACTCCGTCTCCGCCTCCACCATGGTGAACACAATCTGGTTTCTCTTCCTCATACTTTCTGCATGAGGAGAACAGATGTAATCCTGCACAATGGTCTTCCATTTCCTTCTACACAACCATCCTCGCATGAAGCTCTGAACCTACAGAAAAAAAAAAACGGAATCTTAGGGAGGTGTGAGACTAACTTTCTTAAGCCTATTGGTAGATGTGTCCATTCTGTGCCACATAAAACACTGTTCTTTCATGGATGCACTAAGGGTTCCACCAGCAAAATAAATAATGGTGGGCTTTTTCCAAGTAGTTGAAAAAAAAATGATGACTTAAAAAATAATTTTGTTTTCCTCAGGTTCATAAGTTTCTTCCATACACTTAAGCTCTTTAGGCCTATCTATATGGACTCCAAAATATAGTATTACATATTTAGTTATTATTATAACATTTTAAGAAAGAAAGAAATTGAAGGTTAATTCTTTAGCATTATAGTATCATCTTTTTT
>NW_012155284.1:2088180-2102463 GCF_000956105.1 Propithecus coquereli
GTTTAAATGACAGAAATTTATTTCTCACATTTCTGGAGGCTGGGAAGTCCACGATCAAAGTGCTGGCAAAACAGGTTTTATTCTCAGGCCTCTTCTCTTGGCTTGTAGGCAGCCGCCATCTCGGCTGTGTGCTCATATGACCCCTTTTGTGTGCACGTGCAGACAGTGAGCAAGCTCTCTGACATTCCCTTCCCATTTTTTTTCCAACTAGACTTTTTTTAAAAATTATAGTAAAAACACATAACATAAAATTTACCATCTTAACCATGTTTAAGTGTACAGTATAGTAATGTTACGTATATTCACATTGTTTTGCAACATATCTCCAGAACATTCTTGTCTTGCAAAACTGAAACTCTACACCCATTAAACACTCCCTATTTACCCCTTCCCTTGCCCATGGTAACCACCATTATACTTTCTGTTCTGTGAATTTCACCACTTTAGATACATCATATGAGTGGAATCATATAGTATTTGTCTTTCTGTGACTGGCTTGTTTCACTCAGTATAATGTCCTCAAGGTGTATCCACATTGTAGGATGTGCCAGGATTTCCTTCCTTTTTAAGGATGAATACTATTCCATTGTATGTGTAGACCGCATTTTTTTTATTCATCTGTTGATAGACATTTTGGTTGCTTCCACCTCTTGGCTCTCGTGAATAACACTGCTATGAACATGGGTGTGCAAATATCTCTTCAAGATTCTGATCCTGTTTTCATTTCTTTTAGATATATATACCCAGAAGTGGGATTATTGCATCATATGATAGTTCTTTTTTAATTTTTTGAGTAACCATCATACTGTTTTTCATAGAGGTTACACCATTTTATAATCCCACCAACAGTGCACAAGGGTTCCAATTTCTCCATATCCTCAGCAACACTTGTTATTTTCTTTTTTTGATATTAGCTACCCTAATAGGTGTGAAGTGATATCTCATTGTGGTTTTGATTTTCATTTCTTTGATGATTAGTGATGTTGAACATCTTTTCATATGCTTGTTGCCCATTTGTTTACCATCTTTGGTGAAAGGTCTGTTCAAATCTTTTGCCAATTTTGTATTGGGTTATTTGATTTTTTGTTATTGGATTTTGTTTTGTTCTGTTTTCAAGTTTAAAAAAAAAAGCATTAGAGATCAGCACCTCCAATGCCTTACTTTCATAAATGAGTAAAATAAATTTCACAGTAAGTCATGCAGCTAGGCAAGCTGCCACCAGATTCAGTCTTCTTTCACCTGCCTTTTGTTAATTACAAGGATTCTCTTTCCTACCCACATGGACAAAACACACATTAACTATTTCCAGTGGTGATCACTTTGTGAAAAAGAACATGAAATATAACTAAAAATCAATTTTGTAGAAAACATGATAGCCTCGAATTTCCTAGATGTGATTGAAAATAACAGGCAAGCCTGAGAAAGTGCACTGGGGCCTGTGTGTTTTAGCCAACCAACAAACATTTACTGATCATCTTTTAAATGTCCAAGTAAATGCTGGATACCGAGCGGACAGGTATCATAATCCTTAACTCAAAGGCTCTGCCAATCACCAGCTGGGTGACCTTGAATTCCAGTCCTCTGTTTCCTCATCTATAAAATAATTGACAGAGCTGGGTGTGCACGTGCCTGTAGTCCCAGCCACTG
This sequence comes from Propithecus coquereli, assembly GCF_000956105.1. Lineage (NCBI taxonomy): Eukaryota > Metazoa > Chordata > Mammalia > Primates > Indriidae > Propithecus > Propithecus coquereli. Next base: position 2,089,828 of record NW_012155284.1, read on the forward strand.
GGGAGGTTGAGATGGGAGGATCGTTTGAGCCCAGGAGTTCAAGTGCAGCCTGGGCAACATAGTGAGACCCTGTCTCTCAAAAAATAAAAATAAAATAAACTGATTGACAAAAAAATCTGAAGTCATTTCTAGCTATAAAAAAAAAAGATAACTAAGATTTGTTATATGATAATTAGGATTTGCCACTTTAGATGTGGCAGATTCAGCAATAAAGCAGATTACACATTCATATATAATTGGAAGTATCATTATTATCTATTTAACACATCCTTACACTTTTTATTTTTCCATACTGTTTCACCCAGATGGTCTAAATTATCATGTATTTAAGCAATTACCTTTCTTTTGTAATGTTTAAAATTCTCTTCTCTCATTTGTCTACCAATGTCATCATACTATCAGTTTTCATACAGTTGTTCAAGTTGTTATACCTCCATAAAAATTAACCATATTTTAACAAAATTGAGTGGGGAAATTAACATGCACATTATTGGGGGAAATCTAATAAAAAATTTCTGTGAATTATAATCAGTTTTAAGTTTTGATCTCTTGAAGTAAAAAAATTATATTGATATTTACCAAGATCAGAATAGAGAAATGATTCATTTGCTAACACTCCTTTCCACACAGACATTATTTTGATTTAGGACATAAAGAACAACAAAGTTAATTTCAAATCCTATTTAATAAGTTCAAAAATAGGTTTAAAAATTATTTCTATTAAGAAAGGAAGGTATAAAAATCTAAAAGATATTTATTTTATTGGTATTATTTCATTTAACACAAGTATTTTTAAAAATTAACTCAAGTGAATTCTGTGCTAAATAAAGCTTTTCTATTTACTTGGGCAGTGGTTGCCTATTGAGCAATAACTGGTTCACTTATTTACTAATAGACCAGTTTCTACCACAGAACTGAAAATTGGATTTTATTAATATTTTTGTTTACATGCAACTGCATACTATTAAAAGAAAGGCAATAGAATTGATCTTGCAACACAGTAACATAAACCAGATTCAAATAAACATTTTTAAATTCTAAGAAATGAAATGGTGTTATTTTACTTTTTTATTTCTTGACAACTGAAAACATTCAACTTAGTCCCAAGAATCATTTCTATTTCAAATCCTGAGCAATATTTAGTTAAAGTTGTGTTACAGTGAAGGGGGAATAATTATTAGCATAGAAAAACAAGAATAAGAAAAAATTAAGAAGAAATACAGATTTGAAGATGTATATCCAGGAAAAGTTGCTTAAATGTAAAGCTTTTTACATAAATTAACAAAGCCGAGTAAGTGCTTTACACAGGACAACTGAGATGATGAAGTCAAAACCTAGATGATACAAATCAAAACACAGTGGGCTAGCGCAAGAGCCAGTGTCTGGTTCATGTAAAAGCTGTGCAATTATAACTGACAGTAAGATGGAAAGATCTGCTGATTGTGTGATATTATACAAGAAACAACAGTAATAAAACAGAAATCTGAGTGGATGTGCTGATTTATTCAATCTTCTCACATGTCAAAAATAATCTTTCCTAAATAGCACAAAAGACTAAAGCTAAAAGAAATATTTTTGTATTATAATTTAAAAAATATTCCCCCAAAATATGGAAGCAGCACAAAATCAAGAGGTTCGACAGCATTTAATTAACTCAACTGGAGAACTCATCCTTCCCAGAGAGTGGAAAGACATCTCCAGCTGAAATTCTCCAGAGTGGCCGATGAAGGACACGTCTAGGAGCCATTATCACAGAAACACCGAGGCTGCTCCCAGCTCAGGGGCAGGATGGCAAACACATCACCGCAGAACAGACAACCGGTCGCCATGCTCCTGCAAGCCGGGAACCTCCAGTGCCCTACCTTTTTAATCTTCTTGATGTCTGGATCCTCATCTTCTTGATTGCTTTGGTAAGGTCGCATTCGTTCTTTGGTTTTATTAAGAGCGATAATCTATAACACAAAATTGGTCCATTTCATGATTTGGGAAATACTGGATTATAGCCATAACTCACAGGAAGTTCTGTCTACAAAGGTGGTCCACCGAGATCCTCAGGAAACATCCACTTTTTATGTGCTCTCTCTTCTTTTAGCACTGAGGCAGGGGAAAGGTGCACTTTCCCTCAAGCCTGATGTTACTAATAGAAGAGCTTATGAGAAGTGACCATGGAAAGTGGGTGCTGGGATCTGGATTAGGAGGAATGTGAGCCCAAAACTCAACCCTCACTGCTAGGTGGCCAGGCCAAGGCCTCCTCAGGACATGTCGACCACCTGCCTGAAGGTGGCTGTCCATAATGCCCTGTGGTCTCCAAAGGCAGTGACGCTCAGCTCAAAGCTCTCGCTTCCCATCATCCATCTGTGGTCTTCCAAGTGCCCATGGTACAGCGGACTCACAGATCTCCTTGGTAACATGGGAACTGCAAAAAGAACTTCAGAGCCCGGGGATTGGTCCAAGCTAGCCAAGAGGATTCACCAGAAAATGTAAAAAGGATTGCAACTACCTGGGATCTCTCTACATCTCCAGCTCAGTTCTATCACCTGTCAGTGGCAACTGAAGACCAGGTGGCCTCTCAGCTACATATAGCAATAAAATTCACTAGATTACCGCTCAACTACAGGCTGTGACGAGCATAAGAACCTATATAGATTTACTAACAAGCAAACACTTAAAAAGTTAAGAGATCGTAATTGCCCCCTCTGACCTGTCTTTATATTTTGTCCCCAATACCAAATACACCCCTCTGCCATTTTCTAGCAGGGAAGTGAGAAAATAAAAGGAGTAGGAAATAAATATGGCTCCTGTCAAGCAACCACACAAGACATACCTGCTACTGACAGTTTTTAGCTGCGGTCTCTATTCAGACTGAAATAGAACGTAGTGAAGACAGATAAACACACATAAATAAACATGGAGGAGCATCGCTTGGTACGAGCTTCTTTCATGGAATAAATACCAACCTCTTTCACTTAGCAGACAAGCATCTGCCCTAGCTTACAGTGGCAAAGAAAGAACACAATAATTTTGTTTTAAATTATAGTGCCTGATATAGTCTTTTAAAATGTGGGTTTGTTAAGTTTTCTGTTGTCGTTTTCACTATATCAGATATCAGTGTAAAATCGGGAAATCAACGACTCTAATGATATGCTGAACACAGTCTGCAGCTTGTGATCCCCAGAGAAGCTGCCACATCCCAGTTGGATGAGCTTGTACCCAGGCTCTGTGCACGGGAGGCGATATCCACAAGGAGCAGGAGGTGAAAACCCCACACAGGACTCACAGGGTGTGTCTGAGAGGAAGGTGTGAAGAAATGAAAAGGAATATATTGTCTGATGACAGTGACAAGAAAGTTGCCAAGGCTGAGGAGCCTGAACTGTTCCTGTCAGTGAGGATATAAGTAGTAGTAGGTTTCATTCTGTCTGTCCTATTCCCTTTTTTGACTCTAAGAAGATACTAAACGCACTTCTGGCCAGGAAAAATCTCATTCCTACATTCCTCTTCCAGTCTCCGATTATTGCTCACTTCCCATGAGAAATGGCAGGGCAGCAGGAAAGGTAAACTCAGGATTCTTTTATAGAGACCAAGACCTGGGAGACGGGGAGGACCCAGGCACACTGCCATGGCTGTGGACTCCACGACAACCTTCTGCTGTCCCTTGGTGTCAGCCTGACCACCTGGGGCTCAGGGCCTGAGAAGTTCATAGTCAGTTGGGGGCGGGGGGAGAGGGCAGGCAAGAATTCCAACTTCAGGAAAAAAATGCACCTTAGCAAATGTCTTAGAGTTTAACCCAAACATTCTTTTCAAAATGCTGGAGGAGAGAAGGCTGGACTCCTTCGATCTAAAAAAAGTTAAAGTACTTCTGAATTTATCACTTCCAGTCTTTCATTACTTATCATTTGGGGCTTTAACTGAATCCATGACAAACTCATGATTATGATTACTATAAGAATCCATGAAAAAACAGTTAAATGTTATAGTCAATTCTTGAATTTCTGATCTAATGAAGGACACCAGGAACACAAATAACCAAAAAAACCCAAACAAACAAACAAAACCCACCTTATCCTGCTATGTTCCTATAGCCCATTTACCTAATCCTAATGCAGACATTAGACTCATGTCCAGGTCCGCAGCCCAACCAGGTAGGTGTTGATGACAAGGAACTCAGCCTGGGATTAGAATGTGCCCTGAACAGGCCTGAGGCAATCATGAGATGACAGTGAACGAGAAACATGAGAAGGAATCTATCGACTGGGAAATACCTCTGATTTAAGCCTTTCGATTTCTGTGTCTTGATCTTCAAGTTGATGTCGGAGTTGGTTAGCTGCAATTTTTTCTGTCTCTACGATCTGAACTAGATGAATGTACTTCTGCATTAACACTTCCCTCTCAATCAAAATGTCTGCATAACTTGAGAGAAAATGACATAGTTAGTCATTGAGATACTGTGCTACCATAGTTCCATATAGAACAACATACACTACATTTTTTAAAAAGCCATAAACATAGTTTGTTTGGGACATCTCTACTTTACAGAAAGATTAGCTTTCAGCTTACATTTGGTATCTTAAATGATACAGAATTTGAACCATTATCATTTTACATATCCTTTACTAAAAGTTCACTTAATGGTGACTGCCACCCACAATTTTGTCATATAAGTGAGAAAAGTGCAAGGGAAGTCTTAATTGTTTTAAAAAGAAAGTAGGGCGTCTCCTTTAACAAAGAAAATGAGGCCTTTTGACTCAATGACATATGGTTTCCAGGGATGATGTTCAAAATATTTCACCGAGTAAGGTATCAGCCAATCAAAATAGACCTGCCACCAAGCAGAATGAATGCAGTGACCATTAGAGCAGGCACTGGCTGGAAAGAACTATTATGACTGTACTAGTGACCATCAGCCCTGTTTGGCTTTCTTTAGGATTGCAAGACCATTGATTCCTCTAATTCCAAGCCAACAGAAACAAAAATTCCATTCTAGAAGTAAGTTTAGATTCTTTCGACCCTAACTCCAACAGCCTAGACTGTATCCTTTTTTTTTTTTTTTTTTTTTTGGCCAAGTATGGTAAAGACAAAACTCACCCTTAGGTTTTTACTGATGAGGTAATTCTATCGCATCTGGAATTTTGCCTCCAGATCTTCTTGCACTATTATTCAGGGTGGTAAAATGCACATTCCTCCAGTCATATCATCTTTCCCAAATGGTATGATAGTAGTAATAACTAATAATAGTTACTATTTATTGAGTGCATGGGATGTACCATACATTATCTCATCTCATAATCTCCCCAACCCCAGAACTCAGGATTTGTGATCCCAATTGCACGGAGAAAGAATTTGATCCTCACAGAGGCGAAGTACTGACCTCAGATCACACAGCTAGTAGGTGGCAGACTGGGATTCGAATTAAGGTCTGTCTGACCCCAAGCCCACATTCTTAAACCACAAGTTAAGTCATCTCTCTGATGAGAAATAGCAGCATACAAGAACGTTGTAGCAGAAATGTTTTGAGACAGCTGTCCGATCTACCTTACCTCCTCTTTGAGAACTTGGGCCATGGCATTCATGTTTACACCACAAAACCTGCCCTCATGACTACATTAAACCAGGCTAAAAAAGATAACTGGCCCAAGCTAAACCAAAGAGATTCTTTCCCTCAGAATCTGGGATTGTGTTTCTGCATAGTTTGCTTGAACAGCAATGGTATGAACGTGAAAATTTAGGTTGCCATCATTGGGCAGCAATATTTGGCCACATCCACACCACAACAGTCAAAGTGAGTCTGCTCAGAGAGAAAAGAATAAGATATTCAGAAAAGCAGAGACAGGAGAGACAGTAAGATAAAGGCTACTTGGGTTCCTGTAAGCTTTCTACTTCCTGGTTCTAGACTCTCATGACATCTGAATACAATTTTACCCTGGAGGCCAGTGAGATACTGCAGCTTCCTTCTAATAAATTCTCTTTCTAACCTAAATTAGTTTGAAACAGGTCTGTGTTACTCAGAACTCAAAGAGTCTTAAGAAAATTCTAAAATCACAATTTGAGTTCAATTATCTCGACATCCTCAGCACCTACATCACGCATGCTATTACTGTTAGAAAAGAACATAGTGTCAGCAAATATTTTTAAGTCACTTGTTCTGAGAAAATACCCTAAGAGAATACAAAGAAAGGCTATGTAAGTATAAGTGGGAGGAGAGGAAAAGAAGAAAAAAAAGAGATCAGAGTCTTCATAGAAGTATGCTTTGGGGAACTTTAGAGGGAGAAAATAATAATAGAGCATGAGGAAAATAATTGTTATGATAATATTTCTGCCCTTTCTCATCAATTTGATTAGAAATACGCCAAATTGATTACAAATATATTAGATCAGCATTAGGTAGCAAAGCAGCATTTTATTTTCTCTTTAAAAAAAAGAAAAAGGCAAGTCCAGCTCAGGATGTGAGGCTGAGCTCATGCAGATCCATTATTGACGTCTGCCTCCCTTCGCTTCCAAGGTCCCATTGAAATGCTAGCAAAATTGTTTTCTGTTTAAAGAATGAAACCATAACAGCATTATGAAAACAGGAAAATATGCCGTCAACAGACCAGACGTTTTATGAAATTCCATGAAGAGAAAAAACAAGCAAGCAGAATTAGCTGGGTGGGAAAATTAGAGTAGTGGAAACCACAGATACACCTTGCATAAGCATGGTTCTCACCAGCAGTGGCCCAGAGAAGCTCCAGGCTCAGAATGAACAAATACACAGCATGGGAGCAGGCAAGGAGGTCACTACGACCTTTCATCCAACAAGTGCCTTCAGAACATCTGGAAGTTAAGCTCCTCCTCTTCACACCCCTCCCAAAATAAAGAAATATAAGGCACAGCTGGCAGCAGCGACGTGCCCCCAGGTCACTGTCCAAGGTCTGCTCTCTGTAGAAAAGGGGAGCACCTTCCTAACAAAGGTTCCTAATGAGGGAGCTGGACTCTGAGAGAGAGCAGAGCTTGGGTTTACTCCAGACATCCACTGTAGACACGAGGAAGAACCAGGAAAGGAAAGGCATTAAGAGAGCCCAGGAGTGAAATGCACTGTATTAATTCTTTATTGTGTAATGAATTACCACCAAATTTAGTAGCTTCAAACAACACGTATTTATCATCTCATAGTTTCTGTAGGATCAGGAGTCCAGGCTCAGCATAGCTAGATCCTTAGCTCAGGGTCTCACAAAGCTATAATCAAGGTGTCCGCCAAGGTGCACCCTCATCTTGGGGCTTGGCTGGGGAAGAATCATCTTCCAAGTTCATTCAGGCTGTTGGAAAAATTCATTGCCTTGCAGCTCTCGAACTCATGGCAGCTTGCCTCTTCAAGGCTGGTAGGAGAGCATCTCTGACCTCCTCTTGAAGGTCTTTCATCTGATTAATTCAGGCCCACCCAGGATAATCTCCTTTTTGATTAACTCAAAATTAACTGATTTAGTTCTATGATTGCATCTTCAAAATCCCCTTCCCTTTGTCATATAATGTAACCTAATTAAGGGAGTGGCTATCCCATCACATTTGCCATATTCTAGTGGCAAGTAACAGGTAGCAGATTCCAACCATGTGGTGAAAGGGTGTGGAATTATCCAAGGGGGGATCCCCAGCCTGCCCTCCTGCTGTCTGCCCACACACCTGAAAAGGAAGCCAACACATGTTTCATGACCCTGCATTTACATTCATGGAGTAAACCCAGACCATCTATTTAGAATATTCCACAAGTCCCTATATTTAGAAACAAGGAACAGTGGACACTTGAGAAAACCAGGCCCTCCCCAGAAAAGTCCCCCATAGTAGGCAGCATCTAAGATGGTCCCCCAATTACCTCCACCTTCTGGTATTCACACCCTTATATCATCCCTTCCCCTTGTGTATGAGGTGGACCTAAGCAACTCAGTTATAAGGAATAAAATATGGCAAAAGTGGTGGGGTGGCATTCCCAAGATGAGTTTACAAGAAGGCTCTGGCTTCCACCTTATCTGCCTTCTCTTGCTGTCTTGCTGGTTTGGTGTGAGGCAAGCCAGCTGCCAGGTTGTGAGCTGTTCTACGCAGAGGCCCATGAAAAGTAGAAACTGAGGGAGGCCTCTGGCCAGTAGCCAGCTAGGAACTGAGTTCAAGCCAACAACTGATAAGAAAGTGAATCTAGCCAACCATAGCATGAGTGAACTTGGACACAGATCCTTACCCAGCTGAGCCTTCAGATGAGAATACTGACCTGGCCAACACCTTGATCATAGACTTGTAAGACACCTTTGGGCAGAGGCACCCAGCTAAGCTATGCCTGGATTGCCTGGATTCCTGACCCACAGAAATGGTGTATAATAAATTGTTTTTTGTTTTAAAAATTGCTGAGCAGCAATAGATAACAAATACAGCCCCAAATGAACAAATAGAAAAGACACTAGAGAAAACAAGACTAATGCAGGCAACAGAGATGTAGTACCTTCAGAGATATAAGGAAGGACATCAGAGCTGTAAAGCAAAAAGAGGCTGCCATGGAAAAGGAGTAATCAGATAAGAAGAAGAGTTCCTGGAAACAAAAAATAATTACTAATATTTTACAGGTAAATGGATGCACTAACCAATGAACCAAACATGGTTAAAAACTAAGCTGGGTGGTTCAAGAGATAAAATAAAGAGTGCTGGTCAAAAACACAAAGAGACTGGAAATATGAAAGAAAAATTGAGCAATACAGAGCACAGATCCAAGAAGTCTAATATGTGTCTTTTGGGAGCTCCACAAGGAAAAAAAAGGTAGATTGCAACAGGGAGAAAACAATGAAGGAATGGAAGAAACCTTCCCTGAACTGAACATGGCACAGTTCAAATAGAAAGAATAATCCAAATGCCAGGCAGGATAAACGAAAACATTTCATACCCTGATACATCCTGGTAAAATATCAGAGTTCTTAGGACAGAGAAAAATTATAAAAGCTTCCAAAGAGAAAGAACAGGCATCTAAAGGAAGTTAGAATCATGCTGACATCACACTTCTCATCCTTAACTTGGGACTCTAGGTAATAATAGAGGATTGTAGGGAAAATATTCTGAACCTAAATTCCTATACCCAGACAACCAGTCACCAACCAAGTGCCAGGACAAGACAGAAAAGGTTGACTAACCCACTCACACTTACCACAAGGAAAAATTATAAGGAGGTTTTCCGACCAAACAAAACAGAAAGCAAATACTCTCTCAGAGTCCAGCTCCCTCATTAGGAACTTTCTTTAGGAAGGTGCTCCTAAATGACATAGAATTAAAGAAAATAAGACAAATGAAGTAAAGGAAGCTAGAAAGAAACTAGAAGTCAACACATGCAGATTCTCCTTCAAATATCCAATTGCACATGATTACATTTCATTCTCTGAGGGACCAAACACAACCTTGATATTTTATACATGACATTTGTTATAATCACTATGTAATGCTCTTTAGTAGTTTTTTTTTTATTTCAGCATATTTCTTTAGTAGTTTTTTATTTCCTTTTTTTCTTTTTTCTTTTTATTTAAGGTCTGTGAATGTATATTTTTTTTAATTTTCAGAATCAACCTATAGCAAAACACAGAGACTTAACTGAATTTAGAGAACAGATTATAAATGTTTAAAAGCTTATAAAGTGAGAATAAATAATAATGAAAGTAATAAAACCTGAAGGTGAGAGGAGAGAAAAAACAATGAAAACACATTCAATATCTTAATTTACTTATCTTTCCTAGCAAAGAATCAATACATACTGTCTAAAGTTGATAAATCAATAGAGATTTAATTATATTATTTTAGGACATAAAATCAACTAATATAAAAGCCAAAAAGATGTAAGTAACAAAAATAGAGGGGTCGAAAGTCAGGGGACATAAGAGGTATTGTAACGGTGTTAAATTTTTTATCTTTATAGTAGAGAGCCAACAACACTGGCTACAATTAGTAAGTCAAGAAATAGATAAGGCCAGGGTGGTGGCTCATGCCTGTAATCCTAGCACTCTGGGAGGCCAAGGCGGGTGGATTGTTTGAGTTCAGGAGTTCGAGACCAACCTGAGCAAGAGCAAAACCCCATCTCTACTAAAAATAGAAAGAAATTAGCTGGACAACTAAAAATATATATATATAAAAATCAGCCGAGCATGGTGGCTCATGCCTGTAGTCCCAGCTACTCGGGAGGCTGAGGCAGGAGGATCGCTTGAGCCCAGGAGTTTGAGGTTGCTGTGAGCTAGGCTGACCCACAGCACTCTAGCCAGGGCAACGGAGCGAGACTCTGTCTCAAAAAAAAAAAAAAAAAAGAAATAGATAAGAGGGGTTCATAGAACATAATAAATGAATGACCAATAAATACATGAAAAAAAGCTTCTTAATCAAAGGAAGTATAAATTATTTATCAAAATTGGTTAAGGTTTTTAGAAAAAAATAATACTCAGGGCTAGCAAAGGCATGGTAAAGAAATATTGTCACCTCGTGCCACTGAAGTGAGCCACTCTAGAAGACAATATCGCAACATGTATCTAGGCAAGTTAAAAAGGTCATATCCTTTGTCTTAGTAATCTCACTTCTAATAAATAACCCAAGAAAAATAATCAGAGACCTGCACAGGAATGTACAAAGAAACAAGATGTTCATTCATTAAAACAAATATAAGAAAATTGAGACAATCTAAAAATACACATATATAATATAGAAGTAGCTAAACAATAATATATCTACATGATGGAATGATAACAAGGCATTTAAAATTGTGTTTTTAAAGAACAGTTATAACATAATGGAGCACACCCACACCTACTGATAAACGAACAGAAAAAAAAAAAGAAATCAAGGTATGCGTTCATACGCAGAGGGAGAAGATCATGTATGTACGCAGATATAAGGGGGCAGGAGAAGGGAAAAGAGAGAGAGAGAAAGATAGGCACTCCAAGTGAGAGAGATACAGCAAAACATAAAAGGGAGTTTTCTCTGGAACAATTAATGATGATTTTTAATTACTTCCTGAGTTACTTCTTTTGTGCTTTTCTATATTTTCCAACATTTCTATAACATTAATGGGAGAGAAAAATACACAAAATACTCGTGATATAGTTATAAGTAATGTTGATTTCCGTCTTCATATGTTCCTATGAATCTAAATTAATTCTTTGAGTCAATAAATATTTACTGAGTGTTGTGTATTCAGGAACTGTTCAAAGCACTAGGCACAGGAGTAAACAAAGTAGGGAAAAAAATCTGTGCCCTCGAGAAGCTTACATAGTAGAGAGAGGAGAAAGACAATAAAATTAATAAGAAAAATATGTAGTATGTTTGTACTGTAGAGGAAAAAAGGTGGGAGTGGAATAGGAAGTAGCAGGTAGGGGGGTCCAATTTTAACCAGGATGTGAGAGTGGCTCTCACAGAGAAGACAGTACTAAAGAAATAATGGAAGGGGGTGGCCACGTGCCTCGCTGGTGGAAGGGCATTCCAGGCAGAGGGTCCAGCAAGTGCAAAAGCCCAGTGGCGGGAGCAGGCCTGGCCTGCCTGAGAAATGACAAAGTGGCGGGTTTCCTGAAGGGGAGTAAGTGAGAGGCAGAGAGGGAACAGGATTCTAAGGCATGCAGAGCAATACAAAGTCTCAGGTGCCCCCCCCACCACCCTTTTGAGGTGCGAACTTTGATCAAAGGTGGGACAAAGTTTCACCTTTTGTTAACAGTATCACACTGGCTATTGTGATGAGAAAAGACAGAGGAGAGGTTGGGGGTTGGAGCATAAGGGGAGAACAGGGAACAATGGAGGCTATTGCAATACTCCAGGAAAAAATAGTAAAGGCTAGCTCAGCACCTGGCACGGGGCCTGGCACAGAAAAGTAATTCGAATGAAAAGTCGTTGTCAAATGAAATAAGTCATCTATGATGATTTATTTTGCATGGTTTATTCTTCTCTACACAGTAATTTTCAGGTCATTCAATTTATTTCATTGGGGCTCCCTAGGTTACTACTCTTACTTTGCTCTTACCAGAGTATCCCCTCAACTTTGCATCACAAAGCTTTCTTTATATATCCCACTAGCAAACGAATGTCTACTCCAGGATTGCATTAAATCAACTAAATATGTACATATGGCTTCCCTTTAATATTTTTCAGAGCACTGGTATTTCTATTCTACTATATTTCCAATACATGTTTTATCTGATTAAATTTTCCATTTACTAGATAGTGCTCACATTTAAGAATTTTTGCCTAATCTACTTATTATTTCCATTTGTTTTTTATTTGTTTTTGGCTTTTTAGTTCAACTCCCACCAAAAAAAAAAGTTTTTGGTGGGAGTTGAACTAAAGAACATATAAATCAACACGATGAAAGCAAAACTCAAAATTAAACTGTTGAGTACCAACAGATAGCAAGCAAGATTGGGATATATGTGAGAATAAAATATTGGTGTGTAGTATTTATGAGTTAATCATGTACTGTATATTTCAAAATAGCTAGAAGGTTTTGAATGTCCTCTTCACAAAAAAATAATAACTGTTTAAGGTATTGGATATGCTAATTACCCTGATTTGATCATTATATAATTTACACATGTATTGAAACATCACGTGTGCCCCATAAATATGTACAATAATTACATATCTATCCTAAATAAATATATTTTTTAAAAA
>NW_012155284.1:2102513-2103557 GCF_000956105.1 Propithecus coquereli
GTTTTCTGAGTGGGAAATTGTTCAAATATATTTTTTTAAAAAATCCAAACAACCCAAAAAGCAAAACACTCGTACACATTGAGAAGTATTTTTTTTTTCTTGGAAGATGATGATTCAGTGACTAGTTTTCTGAGTGGGAAATTGTATAAATATATTTTTTTAAAAAATCCAAACCACCACCTCTCCAGGAGAAAGGGAACATTCAAATAAAATCCTGAAAAGTCCAGAGAAGAGGCACGATGTGAAGTTACAGTCCCTAATTATTTTTATAGAAGGGCAAAAATTGTATTAGCTTAGCAAGAAGTTGTTAGATGGGCCAGAATCTCATCCCACTTATTTTGATGGCAGATATATTTACAAAGTGAATTATAGCAAAATCCAAGATGAAAAGTCATATGACAGGTCACTAAAGAAAAACCCCAACTAACTCCAGAGTGATGCTTCATTTTATTGAGAAAACTGTTTAGAATCAGCATTCCTCACGTCGTGAGAATCGTGATGTCTTTGAATCAGAATGACTGAGTACAGTTGCATCTAAGCAACATTTGCTCGGGCCTTACCTAAGCGGAGCCTGCCAACCTGGCTTTCGGCTTTACGCACAGCCACTTCAGCGTTACTATTAACGTCGTGGACCGTTTCTGGTTCTCACATTCTCTCATAGCAATATCTCTGCTCCACTGGCTAATCAATATTTTTTAGGTATCACATTAACACGAGGTCCTACCACTATCACCTCCACAATCTTCTCTCTCTGCTGACAAGCTCTTCCCTTCTAAGCTGACCCTTTACAATGAATAAACACTCAAGCATCTCAGCTTAGACCAATAAGAGGCACAAAATTTAAAGACGAAAACCCCTTCTTCTAAACATTGCTCCTTCTTTCTGTTCACAGTTACAGTTCATTATTTAAACACCTGATTAACTTTGGGATGTGTGGAAAGTTGTCAATAATCCTTTCTAAAGCACAATTAAATATAAAAGCAGGCAAAATATTGTTACAAAGAAATATAACAGAAAGTCATTAATGGTAAAATTATTACTTTG
>NW_012155284.1:2103793-2128868 GCF_000956105.1 Propithecus coquereli
TGCCACCATGCCTGGCTAATTTTTCTATTTTTAGTAGAGATAAGGTCTCATTCTTGCTCAGGCTGATCTCAAACTCCTGACCTCAAGTGTTCCTGCCACCTCGGTCTCCTCGAGTGCAGGGATTAGAGGCATGAGCCACCATACCTGGCCTAGAGTGAGTATATTTTATAATACTACACTACAAAACTGAGGAAAATGTTTTATATCACAGTAGATATTAATGGTTCTTTCCTAACATTGAGACTTTGATTTCTTTCGAATGAACATCAATGGATACTGATAGAATTTTCTTTATGATCACAAAAAATTCTTTAGCAAGAGTACCTATATAATTATACTAATTAAACCAGAATGGATTTAAAGGGTTTATGAATTCTTTACATTTAATTTCCACTACAAGGACTCCAAGCAAAAAAAAACAATGGAAACAACTGTTGGTGAGGATGTGAAGAAACTGGAATCCTCATACATTGCTCATGGGAATGTAAAACAATGCAGTCACTGTGGAAAACAGTTTGGCAGTTCCTCAAAAGCTGACCATAGAGTTACCATATGACTTGGCCATTCCACCCCTAGCCATATACCTAAGAAAACTGAAAACTATGTTCACATAAAAACTTGTACACAAATATTCATAGAAGCATTATAATAAGAGCAAAAAATGGAAACAACCCAGATGGCCATCAGCTGAGAAGCGGATAAACAAAATGTGGTATATCCAATGGAATATAATTCAGCCATAAAAGGGAATGAAGTACTGATACACACTACTACACAAATGACCCTTAAAAACATTATGCTACGTGAAAGAAGCCAGACACAAAAGGCTTGTATGATTCCATTGATATGGAACGTCCAGAATGGATGAATCCATAGACCCAGAAAGCAGATTAGTAGTTGGCTAGAGCTATGGGCAGTGGGGAATAGGGAGTGACTGCTAATGGGTATGAGGTTTCTTTTTTGGTGCTAAAAATGTTCTGAAATTAGTGATGATGGTTGTACAACCTTGTGACTGTACTGGGAAAACACTGAATTACACACTTTAAAATGATGAATTTATGGTAAGTGAAGTATATCTTGATTCAAAAAAATAAATTCTTAAAAAAGTAATAGAACATCTTCCCTCCACAATATGTTTTGACTGTATATATAATTCAAAAACTCTAATGTCCAAAAAAATCTCAAAGATATAAGACAAAAAACGATGCAAGGCGATGTGAACAAATATTAAATACAAACAAATAATATTTTTATCATACAAAGAGCTCATTTAAAAACCAATAGAAAAAAATGGTGAAAGGACATAAGATGATAATTTAGATGGGAAATATCGACAAATATTAATAATAGCAAAAAATGGTCAATCTCCCCAACAATCAAGGAAATGCTCATTACACCAAGATATTATTTTTCACCTGTCGATATAATAAAGATTTTTTTTTTCAACGATTCCAGCATTCTCCTGCCCTAGTGGAGGGAGATTAAATTGGTACATACATCTCTGAAAAGCAATTTGGCACTGTGCCAGGAGCAGAGAACAAAAGATGAGTAGTATACAATTTGCTTTGAAGGAATTTAGGCTGATAGAGAGACACAGACGTATAAACAAATCAATGCAATCCTCTCCCAGGTGCTTCGAGATAAATAAGAGGGTACAGTGGGGCCTCAAAGAAGGGAATGGCCAGGCCTTCCTTCCGGCAGAGGAAGAGGCTCAGGGTAGATGAGGCAGACGACTGAGAGTACCAAGATGCATGGGTGTGAGTCAGACTGGAAGCGACATCCCAGCACGTTAAAATTCCTGCATGTGGTTGCTCCAGCTGCAGCCCAGGACACAAGGGCAGGGGTGGCACGAGCAGTGCACAGAGGTCAGCTCCGGAAGGCCTTGCTTGGCCTGGTTCACTGTGTCCCGGACTTCAGGGCAGAGCCTAGCATTGGGTAGGGAAATAATAAATATTGATGAAATGAATATTTTCTTTTCTTAAAGCAACATGGAGGTATCTCTCTTCTCCCGCATATGTTTAAAATTTTCTACAATAAGAAGTGAACTGAATATAATAAGTAAAAGCAATAAGGAACCCCGGAATTCTTTCAGCAGATCAGATGTTCTTTTTAGAAAGGGCACCCTGGTAACATGTGGAAGATCCATCAGAAGGAAGCAGACTTGGAAGAGAGGCGGGTGAGGCAGCTGAGCAACAGTCCAGGCAGTCGGCACCCACGGCCTGCACCAGGACACTGCTGCGGACACGGAGAGGAAGGGAAACAGGTTAGGGGCAGAACCCACACTGGCAACTGACCGACGTGAGCAGTGAGGTGGGGGCAGGATGACGTCCTGCTGACTTGAATGGCTGAATCTACAGGAGACTATTCCCTGGACAGGAGCACGGGTACACAAAGCTGCTTAGAGAAAAATAGTTTGGGTTTGGACTTGCTGAGTCTCAAGTA
Source organism: Propithecus coquereli (assembly GCF_000956105.1). Classification (NCBI taxonomy): domain Eukaryota; kingdom Metazoa; phylum Chordata; class Mammalia; order Primates; family Indriidae; genus Propithecus; species Propithecus coquereli. The sequence continues at coordinate 2,106,236 of NW_012155284.1, forward strand.
ACTCTGAGCACCTGAGGGAGATGATATGTATTATAGCTCAATAGAGGAAAATACATATTGGTGGATTTCTACATATAATGGAGGCAACATACATCTTGGTGGTTAAGGGCACGGGCTGTGGACTTAGCCTGACCTGGACTTGAATTCCAGCTCTGCCATTTGCTGGGTTGGTGACCCTCGGGAAGTTATTTCCTCTAAGACTCAGATGCAGTGGGGACAGTGCTACCTACTTCATGAGCTGTAGCAATGATTAAATAAAAGAGGTACATTGTGCACGGGCATGGTATTTAGCAGAGAGAAAATATCAAGAAAGGGTGAGTCTATCTACATGGCTTGGGTCTTGGGAGTGGACGCCAGGTGAGGAGACAGGAGGGGCAAAAGCGAAGCCCTACACAAGCAGCCACGTTAAAGAAAAGGACAGAACATGAGGAGCGGTGAAACAGGACAAGCAGAGATCAACAAAAAGTAGAAGGAGAATTGGGAGTGAGAGATGTCATAACATAGACACAAAAGAATGAGAATTTTGAAGACTTAGATGCCTATATATTATGTTAAAAAAAAACTTCCAAAGTAGTGTGTAAAAGTGGAAAATAATGTGAATAATAAATAAAAAGAGTCTGTAATTCCATAACCATTCTATCTATCCATATACAGGTATACAGAAAAATCTGGAAGTATACGCACTGAACTGTTACCAGTAAATACTTCTGAGGGAGTAAGTGGGCTTGGAGAAACGGGGGCGGGAGACGTGACTGGGAACTATAACTTTTACTTTTGCATTGCCTGAGTTTTCTTTTTTATTTTTTTGACAAGTTACTTTTATGTATTACTTGTAAAATTCAAAACTAAGTATTAAATATAAACAGAAAGTTGAAGTTACATAAGGAAAGGAAAGCTTTGGCACGTCTTTGCTGACCTAGGTGACAACAGGTTCAGTGGAGCAGGGACAAAACCCACAACAAAGAGCTGAAAAGAGAGAGCAGGTGCCGTCTGCGTACCCGGGGAGAACAACCAAACCATTTCTTCAAGAAGCCTGGCTGCGTGTGCAAGAGAAGACACTCATTAGCACCAAGGAAAGGCTTTCATTTTTGTTTTAAGACAGAAGAGGTTTTTAGGAGATCCAAACAATACAGGGAAAACGCTGAGGGACGAGGAGTAAATAGACCGGAAATACAGGAGAGAAATGGGATAACTAATGGAGCAAGAAGCCAGAGAGAGAAGGTTCAAGGTAGAGATTTGCCTTGAACCAGGGACTGTTCTCCTGGGGCGGGCACGGAGTCGTAAGGACGGCTCCCTCCCGCGGGCGAGACGGTGCACACGTGGCACAGGGCTGCTTGGTGAGCACACACGGAAGCACCGCGGCGCCGGCCGGATGCTTACGGTGCAAGACGAGCACTGGAAGCAAGAACACTGCGAGGAGTAGGAAAGATAACTGACAGGTAAAGGTATTAACAAAGACTGAAAATTCAAGCCCAACCTTTCCCCATGGAAAATAAGTTTTAACCATCAAATCAAGTGGAATCTTTCACAGTTCACAAACATACTAGCCCTTCTCTCTCATGTTGCACTTCGGAGGCTCTGAGGGAAAAGAAAATGTCTAATTCTCTTTCATCATGGCAAATCTGGAGGCAAAGCCCTGACAGGGAAGTTCTCAGTCAAAAAATATAAATATCTCAAATGAACAAAGTCCATGTTTTCGGCTTTCAAGTAGTGACAGTCTTACTGTTACAAGGAGAATGCAAAATATGGCTTTGGGATTGCTTCGGGCTATAACATCACTGCCCATTTCTGATTTTCTAGTCCTGTGGTTTTGCTGTGACACAGGAAACATTTTCAGCTCTTCTATGTAATCACTCTTTTCTGATATGTGAGGGATTTCTCCATGCGTAGGCTACAAAGGGCTGGTTTTACGGGGATGCTACACATGGTGGCCTTTAGTGTTGTACAGATTTTTATACTATACACTTTGCTCTAAATTAAGCCTCTATCTAAGGAAAAAGAGTGAGGTTACAAGCATTAGGTGTCTGGTGTCTGATGCAGTTGCTGTCGTGTTGCGTGTGTGTGTGTGTGTGTGTGTGTGTGTGTTTGTGTGTGTGCTGAGGGGAGAGAGAGAATGAACTGTCTCAGGCACATGTAATCAAAAGGACTCCAGACAAAAGCAGACCCAAGAGGCTGGATTAGAGTTTTCTTCACTGCAAAAGAGAATAAGGCTTAATTGAAAGATTTAACTGGAGGATTAAGTCTCTCTGCTCATCTAGTTGGGGACTGACAGGGTGAAAGAAAGGGCTAGATCAAGCCCTTGCCCAACTCCATCTGACGTGTCAGTAGGGAACGGAAGCACATGTCCCATTCTTTTCCCCTTTGCATGCTCTGCCCTTAGCAGAACACCCAAGATCCACCTGCACGAGACACACACTGAGGGAGGGAAAGAGAATCGAGGTGGGAGTTTGAGCAGAGTCTCAGTGGGAGATACTGGAAACAGGCCAAAGATGGTCTCAAACATGGAACATGTAAGGCACACATCTGCAGGGTGAGCAATGCTACATGCATTTGACGGCGCTCTGTACTAGGCACGATATTCTCAACATCGCCAAGTTTTCACAAACCTTCGCCAACCTCCACCTTGATAGAAACCCACACCAGCTTTCTCCTCAAGACACACCTTACTTCTCTAGTCATCCCTGGATGCTCTTTCCCTTATATCCTCCATGCCAAGGGGCAGGAAGATCACTTCAGTATCTCACAGTCCCTGGTGTCCCTTCCCAGCGATTGATCCTACTCTTCCAATTTCATGCAGAACCCTTCCCGGTCAGTGCTCACCATCTTTGCCCCACAAACCTGCCCTCATTCATCATTTCCTCTCCCAGTGATGACACCATCCAAGCTGAGGGCCTGAGAGATGCAGTAGCTGCCACATTGGTCTAATACTGTCCATATCCAGGTAGTCACAAAGTCTGCCCCCTCTGCCTCTGGAATACCCTCCCCTCTCCTCCTAGCTGTCCTAGTCTAGGTCCTGAGGGCATGAGGCTCAGACCAGGATGGGAGATGCCTTGGAAGATGTTCACCTGGATCCTCTTCCAGGCTGTGACTGTCTTCTAGCTGTGGAGACGTTGCTTGGTTGGTGTTCCAGCAGGTCAAACACTTCAAAGATGTCTTTTCAGTCAATAAGCCCTAAGGACCCACCATCAACCAGGTCAATGTTTTTGATTGTCCTGATGTCTACAACTAAATCAACCAAGGTGGACAGATATGACCAAGAAAACAAAGAAAAGATGTCAGGTTACTGGTAATTTCCAGAGCTCCATACTCACATAGCAAACCATTTATGAAATAAGCATAGACTTAACTGCTATTAAAATGCTCTGGCCTCAACTCATCCAGACAAAAACAAGACTGAGTCTTGGTAGCAACTTCCCCTGAACTGGTGCCAGAACATGTGATGCTATGATATCCTAAATGTGCCAGTGTTCTAGAAATGTAATTTTGGCCAATGATATGCAAAACATTACAGCAAGCTTCCTGGACCAGGTCAAAACCTCAAAATGAAGAATGTTAATTCCAAAATGATTTTTTTCTGGGCCACATCTAAAAGAAAAAACATTCCATTGGACATGCTAGAAAATGACCCAAAGATCGCCTGAAGGCAAACTGGGGCAATTAGATTCTGCTCTGAGTTAGAAAGCCAACAACAGCAGTGTGAATTTCACCGCACACAAAGACAGCACACCCAGGCTGCTACTGAAAAGCCGTCCCAGGAAAACAGCAGTGACCAAGAGAGGCGGTTCTGAGCAATCTTTGTTTCTAAGTAGTAACTGCAGGAGGATTTGTAGCTCAGAAAAGAACTAGTCTCATGCTAACTCATCAGTTAATCAAAAGTTCAAACTTTTTAAAAGAGGGATCAATAAACCTATAATTATTAAGAATTTAAAACTTTTATATTAAAAAGGCAGCAGTACCAAATTAATGCCATCAGATTGTCCTCTGAGGGTGAAATGTTTAGTCAACCAACCACAACTAATTAATTGTGTTTTATTAGCACAATGCCAAGCAAAAATGGCTGATCAATTCTTTCTCTGAATCAGCTTCATTAACTTTTGGTTTTGCATAAACAAAATCAAGGTGAATTTCACAGATCCATGTCTATACCAAAAACTCAATTTAATAAAACTTAAATGAAAAAGTTATTGCCTTCCCTGATTTAGAAGACAAAAATTTAAGAAGCATCTCAATGCAAAACTCAAATATAAGAACTCAAGTGTAAAGCAGTCGGATTAAAAGAAGTCATCAAAGAACTCAATCCCAGACCTCAAGTCAAAGGAAAAGCAAACCTAATAGGCCAAAAATTCAGGACATCAAGAAAAAAGATCAATTGTTAGCCAAATCTTCAAATCCAAAAAAGAAGAGAATTTTCACCATTCTATCATCCAAACCGCTCAAGTGATTTCTAAAATCTGTCTCTTGGCAAAATCACACATGCCCTGGTTTTGATCATATGTCAAATACGACCAAATAATTATTGACCCACTTCCATATATATGACAAAATGTTTTCACAGGATAGAAAAAGATCTCTTATTTGAAATCTAATCCTCTGTAAAGTAATTCAGACTATTTGTGTTTGGTCCACCAAGATATCTGCTTGGCAACTACAAAAGCGTTTAGGCTATGGATGGTAATTGCTCTTCTGGAATGAAAAAAGATGGGCAAGCAGGCATGTGGGGTTTTTGGTGGATTTTTTAATTTTTTAATTTTTATTTTTATAGATTTAGAGAGTACATGTGCAGTTTTGTTACATGGATATATTGGATAGTGCTGAAATCTGGGCTTTTAGTGTACCATCACCTGAAGAGTGTACAATGCACCCAAGAAGTAATTTTTCATCCCTCTCCCACCTTCCCACCTTTTTGAGTCTCCAATGTCTATTATTCCACTCTGTGTGTAACAGGTATGTTTTAAATGATGTACTTCATTTCAACTCCCAGATATAAAGGAATAGAAGTGGTCACAAAGACTGTGTCTGGAAATGACCTAAGGGCTCTACCTTGCCAACTTGATGCTTCTTTCACCTTTGAAGACCTGACTTTCTTCCTACAGCAAGTCATTCTGCATTAGTCCTAAGTGCGAAGCAAAACCCACAGACAGAGAGTACCCAGAGCAAAGACAGCTGAACCACGTGGCCGGACCATTATGTCTGTGGCAGGCTGCGCCAGGCCGTGGAGAGAGCAGCATTTGGTTGCCAGCCCCATGCCTCCCGGAGAAAGAAAAGAAACTGAAATATTTTGCAGATAACCTCTTCTACTCTCAACCCTGACCTCCCATTAATCCACTTTCATCTTGGAATAGAGGAAGAGAAAAAGAAATACAAGACTGAAGAGAAAAAGAGAAGATAACGAAGGGAAGTACAATAGGGAACACTGGTTAAAGGCTCTGGGGTCCGACTGACATGGGTTTGAATCCCAGCTCTGCAGTTTAACAGCTCTGGGCTACAACTTGGCCAAGCTGCTTAACCATCATGAATTTTTGTCTTCTCATCTGTAAAATGGGGTTAATAACACCCTACTGAATTGTTGTGAAGAATAAAAAAAGGTAAGTATGTTTTAAAGCACTGAGCGTGCTGCCTGTCAGAGAAGGTGGTCAACCGAAAGTAGCTGAAGAGGGAGCGGAGGGGAGAGGAAGGGAGGTTCTGGGAGAAAAAGTTTCAAGGGTTCAAAGAACAGCCTGAACTCACTCAGAACAAATGCCTCATTCTTATTATAATCAAACTGGAAATAGTTCCTGTTCCCCTACTACACAATGAGCAATGTGCATCATTCAGAAACCACTGTGACCCAATTCCCCGCCCATTCTCAAGGTGCATACGGTCCTGCTTAGGCAACAGAATCTCACACATGAAGTACGTAAAGAAAATACCCTGAATTGCTAAGTAGCCCGTGGGCAGTGCAGAATGTAAGTGCTGTAGCAGCTTGGAGAGGGGGCCAGTGAGGGCTGACTCATAGGGGTTTGTTTCAGGGAGGGGGCACTAGAAAGAGGAACAGACAGATAGGAGAAGGGAAGGCTTGTCTGATGAAGAGAAAGAAAATGTGCCTCAGCCAGAGTTTTGCCCTGAGACACGGAGAGATGAGCAAGTCAAGGGGGCAGGGAGTTGTGCAGCGACAGCCTGGATTAAGGGAGTGGACAGGTGGAAAGCAGTGAGCATGGGAGCCAGCGTGGGAAGAACAGTGGACCAGATGCAGGAAGTGAATAGGAAAAATATAAGAGAGGGGTCTACTTTGCATCTCTTTCAGATTTCTCATTCCCACTTAAGACCTTGTGCATGCCTTTCCACCTTCCTGGTATTTCTTAGGGGGTAATGAAACCACACTTCTATTTCCCTAGATAGAGGCTGTCATCACCCTTCTCAATAACCAGGCTGCACAGGACAAGGTTGACAAAGGTGGGCTCATCTGCATCCATATCCCAGCTCTGCCACTTGCTAGCTGTGTGACCTCAGGCAAGCAAACTAACTTTCCAGGCCTCAGTTTCCTTATCTGTAGAAGAAGGAGTAATTATAATACCCCTCTTGCAGACTGTTGAGAGGATAATTCAATATATTTAATAAATTCTTTAATTAAGAAGCACCTAAAATAGTGCCTGGCACACAGGAAGAAATCCACAATTTGACTACTACTACTGCTTATTATTATTATTATATCTATTACCTTTAATCTTTAGCTGGAATATAGCCACAGAAAACTTAAATAATCATCACACACATTACTAAGGAGAAGGTACCAAGGGTAAACCCATCTTAGAACTGAAAGTTCTTCCAAAACTACCACCAACAGTGACAAGCCCAATGCAAGACCCAGACAATCAAGGATCACCTAGGGTGGCTTGAGCCCTTACCTGGCTTGGTGAATGGCCTCCATCCACTCTTTACCATCCTGCTCCTCCTCACAGCGCAGCTCCAGTGGTTTCTGACCTTCGTGGCCAAAAAGAACAGTAAAGTAATACTGTAAAGAAAAACAAACACAAAAAGTTTAGTTTTATTTTTCAAGCATAACAGCCTACAATATTTGGCTACAAAGGGTATATATTTGTGAAATGCATCAGCAGTATGGAAATTATATTTCAAAATGCAGTATCATTCCTGGTCCAGTTGGCAATGACTTTGCACTTAGAAGAAACCCTAGACTAAATCTTAACACCCCTCAGTAAGAGTGAATCCGTAACCTTACTGTAATATATCTTTTTATACAAGTACAAAAAAAGAACACTGCACAAATTTGGCTATGCAGATAAAGTGAATATGATATTTTCTAAACGTGACAGAGACCTGCAGGGACACACGAGTCTACACCACTGCACTGGCTAATTCTATTATATTTTCTATTCAATACCTATTCTCCATTCCAAAAAGCATATGCCTATAATTTACTCAGTCCAATTGCTGCCATTTGCCTCTCCTGCGACCTTAGCAGACGTCACCAATTGCTTATGCACGTTTTCCCAGAGGTAGCCTTGCAATTGCATTCAACACAGTATTCCAGAGTGCCACTTACAACGGATTATACTTGACATGGGAAAGGAAGCCTAATTGCCATTCTGGGAGCTAAGACATGATCAGAATTTCTTTTGGGTACAGGTGTAACCTAAGTTATTGTTTGATAAAAGGAATTGGGCTCAAGAAGAGAAAAGACCAAATTTATCAGCAGGAAAACAATTTCTCTCATATGAGCTTTATTCATAATTACCAAAAACTGGAAACAACCCAACTATCCTTTAGTAGGTGAGTGGATAGCTGGTGGTACATCCAAACAATGGAATACTACTCAGCAATAAAAAGAAACAAACTCTTCATAAACTCAACAACTTGGATGCCTCTCAAAAGCGTCATGTTAAATAAAGAAGTCGGTCTCAAGAGGTTACATACTGTATGATTCCTTTTGTATGACATTCTTGAAATAGTAACAGAGAACAGATCAGTGGTTTCCAGGGCCTGGGGACAGGAGAAAGGGATAGCATGAGGGAGTTTGGGCCGTGATGGGAACAGTTGCACATCCTGATTACAGAGGTTGCACACATCCAAACGTGTTTAAATTCATAAAACTGTGCACCAAAAAAGGGTCAATTTTATACTGTTAATATAAAGATAAAAATTTATAAATGGTTTCTCAAGGTTCTCATGAGGATTTCAGAACAGAGGTAATCATATAACCAAAACTCAGACTTCCAAACTCACACTGGGCCACCAAACCACTCCATGATGCAGCAAAGACGTGAAACGGGGAACTCTGCAACAATAAGCAGAGTCCTCGGACCACAATTATTAAATAGAAGTTTTGTTTAAAAAAAAAAATCCTGCAATAATCCAAGTTAAAATGTGGAAAATTTTCATGTAAAATACACAGAAATACACATGTATATTTCATTTAGTGTCCGCTTTGAATTAGACAAAGTTACAAAAGAAAAGATGCGCCGTGCTTCACCAACATTCATGAATAACAATATAACCAGTAGATCGTGATGATTAGCACAATCTCAGAAATTTTTAAGTTCTATTGAACAGGGATGGGACATCTGAAGATCTGCTCTAGCCTATGGAGTTTTAAAATGCTTTAAAACAAACTGTTAGAGCCAGAAAAACTAATAGTACTACCACAGTAGATGCTCATCTCCACTTCATTTTATTTCCAAGCTCCTTAGTTCCTGTCCTCTCCAATGTCCTGGCCACTGTGAACCAATCTAGGGCAAAGTAGCAGATCAAACTGAGGGCAAATCTCGAACTGGGCCAAACATACATAGCCAAACTTAAGTGGGGGAAAAAGAATGAATCCCCAGGTGCTAGAAACAAAGGAGAAAGGCAAGGCCATAGCAGAAAGCATGGGAACCAAGGGGTAACACATGAGGCCCCCTGGCAGGTAGGAGACGGAGTTCTAACCTCCAAGGGGGGTTGGGACACATGGTCTTGGGCCTGTGCAAGGAATCCAGTTGTAGCTAAGACCCACGCATACCACCAGGACACTGAATGGTTACCACCTCTGTGTAACAGAGATTAGAAAAACTCTGCCCCAAATCCACCACATACCAGGATAATTTCCAAAAATAACCAAAATTGTAATGTAAAAAAATTAAACCATACCAGTATTTTTTTCCATGGGTGAATGCCACCACACCTCTGAGTAGGAAAAATTGTCCTACTCAAAATCCAGAAACATTAAGACTGACAACTTGATTACATAAAAATAAGAAACTTTTGCATAACGAAACTACTATAAGCAATGCATAAAGACATAGGACAACTGGGAAAATATATGTAATTTGAATAAAAGGAATAATATCCTTCATAAATAAATATAATCATGTGATTTTTCTCCTTAGCCTATTCATATGGTAAGTTATAGTAATAGAGTTCCTAATATTTATAGCCTCCATAGTTATGTTACTTTTACAGTAACTCAATCTTTAACTATATTTTGGTTCTTACAACTTTTCAGTAAGCTTAAAATTATTTCAAAAATACAATTAAAAATTGAGTTACTGTAAGAGTGGTTTAAAGGGGATACACTTAAAATACAAAAAGAGAACATTAAAAATAAAATGATAGAATAGATATAATAAGAAAACACTAACCACAAGACAAAATTGGACTATAATGCTAAATATATGATTAGTGATAAAGAAGGTCACTATATCAGCAAAAGACTCAATTCATCAGAAAGCCTAGCAGTTCTAAACTTGTACACACCTAATAATATAGCATTAAAATACAGAAAGCAAAAAACTGACAGAACCAAATGGAAAAAATGAAAAGTGCATCATTATATTGTATTTTAACATGACTCTTTCATAATATAGTAATCAAAAAAAAAAACAAAGAAAAAACAAGGAATATAGAAGATATGTATAATACATTTTAACTTATGGACTATACAGCACCTTACACACAATCATTGCTAATTACTTTTCAAGTACATGAACAATATTTATAAAAATTAAATACACACAAAAGACCATAAGGCAACGTTTAGAGACTCCATGTCATACAGACCATGTTCTTTAACCACAACAGAATTCAATTAGAAATGAGTTACAAAAGCATAATGTTGAAAGCTCTATCTTTTGGCAGTTAACACACACACATATACACACAACACCCACACCAATTCCAAATCATTCATTGGTCACAGAATAAATTATAATGAAAAACATCAAAAATACTTTTTATGATGAAATACTACATACTAAACATGCAGAATGCCAGTAGAGCAGTTCTAAGAAGGAAATACATAATATTAGATGCTCATTTTAAAAAAGAAAGAGAAAAAATTAATGAACTAAAGTATCCAGTTTAGGAACTGTGCAGAAAAGAGTTAACATAGCAGGCCTGAGACTACTGTCCTTAGAAAGGCCTGCTCGCAAGCTTAGCCCTCGGCTGACATCTAGATTTTGAACACGGATTCTGGGAAGGTTCCCACCATTCCCTGACAAGAATAGCTCACTGTGCCTAAACGGTGCAGACACTATGGTTTCTGCTGAACACCTGCTTTGCTCCTGGGTATCTGGAATTTGGGTACAGGTTAGGCAGATGATGCCTACATGACCAGCCACCAATAAAAACTCTGGGCACTGAGTCTCTACTGAGCTTCCTTCATGGACAATTTTATCTGTGTTGACACAACTTGCTGCTGGAAAAATTAAATCTGTCCCGTGTGACTCCACTAGGAGAGGACTCTTGGAAGCTAGTGCCTAGTTTTCTCTGGACTTTGTCCCCCGTGCGCCTTTTCTCTTTGCTGATTTTGCTGTGTATTCTTTTGCTACAATAAACCATAGTCATGAGTACAGCTATATTTTGAGTCCGGTAAGTCGTCTTGGCAAATCATTGAACCTGGGGATAGTCTTGGAAGTCATCAATACAGGAAGTTATTTTGAAAGATGTAATTATGAAAACAGTAACAGAAGTTAACAAAAACAGAAAACAAAGATAAAATAGAGGATCGACAACACCAAAAAGTTGTATTAATGCTAGTAACTTTGAAAAGAGATGATATGGGCACTTTCCAAGAAAATTATAGCTTGCCAAAATTAACTCTAAGAGAAACAGAAAACCAAAATAAACTAAAAACCATTAAAAAATTAAAAACCTAATTTTTAAAATCAGCTGATTAAAGAACCCTTTCAGCCCAGACGGTTTTACTCATAAGTTCTACCAAATATTCAATGAACAGATGTGTCCAGCCTTACACAAACAGGGAGCAGATAAAGTAGGAACGCTCTCCAACACATTTTACAGAGCTTGTGAATCATGGATTCCAAAACTGGGCAAAGACAGTTCAAAAAAGAAAGATCACAAGCCAAGCTCATTCATGAATATAGATGCAAATATTTTTACCAAAATATTGTCAAATCAAATCCAGCAATGTATATTTTAAAAAGCATCTAAGCCAAATCAAGTTAATCCAAAAATGTAAGTATATGGCTCAATATAAAATATTTAATAATGTAATATTTTCTACTAACGAATTAAAGGAGAAAACAATATGATCATCTCATTTGATGCAGAAAATATATTTGATAAAATTCTTCATAAATACATGATTAAAATTCTTTGCAAACTAGAAAGTGAAATTTCTGAAACTGATGAAGGAAAGAAGGGAATGAGGGAGGGAGGGATGGAGGGGTAGTGAGTGAGTTGTTGAATGCTGCAAAGAAAATACAAACAGGTTATCAAATAGGTAAACGAGCTCGGTGGGGGTGGGGGGATGGGAGGAGGGGGTAGGGGGAGCATCTCCATTTCTAACTAATCCGAGGTGACAAATGCCTTTGGAGACCCTTTCCACTCCACTGGCCCCAACTACAAGTGGCAGGAGCAGTCCATATTTTGTGTCTAAGAATCATATTGTGCATGATGGCCTTCCAATGTAACCAAACATTGAAATGGAACTTCGTGTTTCAGTTCTGGCTGCTGCCTCAAGACAACAAACGCAACCAATGCCCATGTGACAAGGGCAAGTAGGAACCACCATGCCAGACTTGGAAAGGAGGTGGCTAAAAACGGTTTTGATCTCTACTCATTCAAGGCCATAAAAGGGTTAAATTTAAAATGACCAAACTCTTGGAGATTATAGATTTCTTCGTAGGGAATTGTGTGTGCTAGGTCCCCCGCCCCACTACCTGGCCCCTACATACTTTGGGGAAGGCGGAGGGGTGTTTTCCTGGCCTCAAGCTGGCAAGAAGGGCTCCAAGAGCTTGCTCAGAGACGTTCCTGTTCTCCCAAGCTGGTGCCTGCTATGTGTGAAGGCTGATGTCTGCAGCTGCCTGCCTGGCGGCTAAAAGCAGAGAGGCTGCATCTGGGAAGTAACACTCCCACCGAGAGCAAATCAAAAGGAATAGAAGTTGGCCACACCTGAGAAAGCCGAGCTGGGCTTGTCTTAGAGCCGATTGAAGGGCATCGAGGAGGGCAGCCCAGAGGGGTGAGGAGCCGCAGCACAAAGAGGCTGCCAGACTCCCACCCAGTGCCAAGGGGCTGGGGGTCATGGGAGGCCAGGCAGATGAGATGCGTTCTTGCATCTTGATGGGCAATCGCTAACAGCGGAGGGGCTCCTGCAAACACAGAAGAGCATCCCCAGAGGCTGAGCTTTCACCACCAGCCACTCACAGAGGAACCCCATGCCATAGGGGTCCCGACATGGAAAAGCCAGAGCGCCCAGGAAGCTGGCGAGGAGAGTCAGGGACAGAGGGGCAGCTGGCACCTGCCCTTCCCTGCAGCAATCGCCACCCAGGGACTGGAGAAGCTTTCACTTTCAACAACCTCTATGTGAGGCTGGACATATTAATCACCAAACTGTCTGAAAGGAAAATATGACCAGAGAACTTTATATTACTTTGGAGTCATCAGAAAATAACCTGGGCCTGCCCAAGACTTTATCCTGGGGCGTGAAGAGAACCAGCCCCACAGAGCTGCTCTGAAAGTCCCACCTCCCTCCACCCCCGTCCGGCTCATTCAGTGTGACAGTTCCATACTCATTTTCTCGAAATGAAGTAAAAACCTCAGGTCAATAATCTTATTAATCTCTAGTCCTGAAGATAGGGATTTTCAGCACAATTTTACCAAAAAGAAAAAATTAGCTAAGAGACTTCTCAGGTTACCCACACATGTCATCAGTGATTGAGGACTCTGGGCCATGCCTGTGAGATGACCCACCACACTCCCCGTGGACAGTCCTGAGCCCCCACAATGACAGCTGTCTTTAGTTCTTAAACCTCAGGTTCAGGCAGAGGACTAAATGCTATAAACTAGAAGGAAATGACTTTATGAAAAGACAAGAATGGAAAGTATTGAGTTTAGCATTGTATTCAATAAAGCTCTACTTAAATTTGAGAAGAAAAGAGCCAAAATTCAATAAAATAACAAATCAGTGGCTGAAAAGGCAATCTTATAACCGATGGCATTTCAGTAACTGCTGGCTACCGTCCAAGCCCACACACCCAGTCTGGGGAGAAGAAACACTTAATGAACTGGCCCGATCTAAAGGCTGCGGCCAGCACCTCCACAGCACCTGCTGCTTGGGGACCCAATTAAAAGCCACCTTTAAAAGACAGCAAGGCAATTACATTGGCAGAGTACACCCAAAGGTTAAACCGTGTCTCAGGCATAACAATGATGGAAAGAGTTATGAGAAGTACACGTTACATTTTCAGGAGCTGAACAAATTCAGCTAGATCACAAAAAAATAAACCTTGCTTCTGTATGTGCCTGCAAATTATTTATTTGTAGCCACTCATCAAAGTCTTGTGTGTCTGGCCTCACTCCGACACACACCACGGATCTGTCTCAGACCTGGCTTTACGGTGCCCTAAGGAATCAAAAATAGCAGCTCTGACCTGTCCTACCGCAGGAACTTGGGGGGGACATTACAAAGTACTGGGTCATCACAAAGTGAAAGAAAGCATTAAAACGGAGTGATGGCCTTGTTTATGTCTTTAAATTCAACATCTATAATGACAATGAGTTTCTCTACTTTTACCCTCCCTAGATGGTCTGACCAAGTCCCAACTCCGTGTCTCTAGCCAGGTTCCTCCCAGGTGACGGCCCTCTGCTTCTGCTTCATACAGCATTGCAATCAGATCCCAACCTGAGCTCACGTGCTACCTCCCTTCCCTCCCTCCCAGCCCCTAATGCCCTTCCTCTTGCACCCTGCCCTCAAAACTATTCCTTCTCCTCTTGTCTTTTCTCTCAAGAAAAGTGTCCGGTATTCAACAGCTGTCCCAGCTAGGAACCCCCAAGTTACCATCAATTTCTCCCTCCTTATCAGCCCCACCCAAATGGTTTCGCCCATGCTCCCTCCTAGGAAGCTATTCTGGCATTTACTGTCCCTCAGCTAGATGAATGAAACCAGCTTTACCACCGGGATAATAGATACGACAGTTTTCAAATACTTTCCAATTTATGATGTTTTATCTCACAGCTGGTCTCTCTCCCTCCCTGTATCCCAGCGGCCATTACAGCCCAAAGTGGGAGGCTAATGGCCCCCAGGAAGGGAGGACAGGATGCCTGAGCGGGAAGTCCCAGTGACCTGGGAACACAAAGAGAAGTGTGACTAGAAGAGGTCCACGGTAGGTAGAGAAAGCAGAAAGAGGGAGGGACGCATATGGTGCAGCTTCTCTCCACTCTGGGCTAAAATCCCAGAGAAGGGTGAAGGGTTAAAAGTGTTAATGACAAAGCCAAAGCCAGGAAGCTTCTGCACCACTGTCCCTTTGGGGGCTCTAGAGGATCCTCATAGCCTCTTGCCCCGTCCCAACCCTCACAACAGTACAGGTGGTGACCATGTCATGGAAATCAGTAAAACGGGTGTCCCAGCAGTTAGGTAAAGAAAGGGCCTGAGTTTAGCTATCGAGACCTTCCCCAGCATCTGTGGCGTGGGCGTCCCCAAGTGTGCTGTGAAGGGCTGTGGAGGGAAGTGTACGATGAGACCTGAGCAAGCGCCCCGGGGCACCAAGTAAGCAAACGGACCTGAGAGAGCATGGACCACACAGGTCCACCCAGGTCACAGCAGCCACACACTTCGGCAAGATGTCGACACAATGCCCAAGGCAGAGCCAGAACAATGCCCGACCCTGATCAGCACCAGCAAGGCCCCCACCCTCTGATACACACACACACACACACACACACACACACACACTCACACTCACATACCCTCCAGGACACGCAGCCCCCTTTTACTGAGCTACCATCCTAGCGCGGCACAGAAGGAAGAATGAATTGCCAGAGTCCTTTTCCATTACTGCAGTTTACTACTCCAATATCAAGCTGAATTTATTACTCTCAACCAAATACATGCTATTTTTTCTCCACTTATTCAGTGGGAAGGAGGGTCTTAAGGAGAAAGATCAAATTTAGAAAAATATTTTCTTTGCACATCTAAGTGTAGTGAGGATACATCTGTAACCCTGCCTCCAATTTTCTCCAATCCTTCCATCCCAAACAAGGCGGACAGAGTTTTCTTTCTAAAAGATAAATCTGAGCTATCATGTGTGCTTACAAAACCTTCACTCATATTCTCAAATTCTAATAGCAAATCTTAGAGGCTGCAAATGCCCTTCGCAAACTCGCCCCATTCCCCGTATTTTCACTTCTGCCTGCTTCTTCCAATGCACACTCCAGCAGCACGGACATATCACTCCCCCAAGAAGCTCCTTCCTCAGCCTCTTGCTGCCACAGTGAAGCCGGTGGAGCGGTCGGACCTGCAAGTGACTCCTGACGCCTCCAAGTGGTAACTCACGTGATGAGACCTTGGGCAAGTTACTTAACCTTTCTGAGCCCGAGTCTCCTTGTGGGCAAATGAGGACAATGACAGACATCTTACAGCATTGAAACCAGCTGACATCCAGCACCTGGTACCCCGCAGGCACTTAACAAATGTCAATTCCCTTCTCTATTAGTGAACCTCTTTGTCCTGACATACTTTGTTTCCTCCCTCATCCCCAGTCCGTTCCGCACCCACAAATTCTTACTGGATTTTCTTGACTCACGTCACTGAAATGTGCCATGAGGATTCAAAAAGAATCCTTCCCTGGCTCTTTCTGGCAAAAAGAAGTCACTCCCCCCTCTGGCCTTCAATAGCCCTGGGCACCTTCTTCCCTCCCACTGCCTTAGAGTTGTCCATTAATGTGTATCTCTTCCCTGCCGGTCTAGTCCTGCTGTACCCACGATCCTGGCACTGTGCCCGGCACACAGAACGCCCTTACTAACGTTTGGTGCATAAATGATCACCGGTAGAAAAAAACATGAGGTGTAATTGACCTAATAAATTTGCTTCAAACAGCCATCCATGACAATCAATTTCATTACTATATAGTCACATCCAGGTAGCCATCCAGAGAACGAATTTATACACAAATTTTTTTAGAGATTATAGGTAAATTGCTCTAAGGGAAAAAAAAGATCCTGTAAGCCTCCAAATATATCTTTTTATTATAAGCCATGGAAAACCAGAACATTACAATGATCTCACAAACCTCTTGCAGAGCAATAAGAACAGATACTGTTGGTTGGCAGGTTCACCAAAGATTCTTATCACTTACCTACAAAAACCATACAATGCCAGAAAGACAACAAAACGAACAGATCTAGGAAACATAAAGGTTCAGGGTCTTATTGGCATCTATGTGAATTTTCATTTTCAGTTTTCTGGTTTTTATGATAATGTGTTTGCTACTGTTTATGCTTTTTTTTTTTTTGGCAAAGAGAACAAATTTAACCCAATATGAGAACACAAGTTCACTTAAAACTCTGGTCCTTTAGCTTCTGCAACTTTGAAACAAATTTACAGCTAACAGTGGCAATTTCTGGGCAACGGTATTACCAGGGCACCTCCCCTTTCTACATTTCTACATTGTTCGAATCATTTACAATAAACTTGTACGGCTATATAACTAACAAAAACACATGTATTTCATTTGTATATTGTTTGAATCATTTATAATAAATATGCATAGCTTTTATAATCAGCAATAAAGATATTTATTCCATTCTCAAAACTATGCCCAGGTCTTTCTAATATCACTTACATATCCATAGATAGTAAATTACGTTAGCCAAATCAATGATATTCAACTTAAGATCAAAAACTGGGGTTTTCTTAAAAGTATATAGCAAAAATATAATTTCTATAAAATATGCTGCCCCATACATATTATTTGGACGGTAGCGCAGGGTTTTTAATTACTACACGTGTTCTTTACATTTTTCAGTTTTCAATAAAGAGAACTAAAGCCCAGCTTCTCACAAATACGCCAACCCTTTCTCTGCAGCTGTCAGGGCTCCTGGCAGGGAGGAATGGGAGCGCCCCACAGGAACTTAACTGTGGTCTTCTCTTCTCGGGCTGCCAGACTTCTCACCCTGCAAGTCAGATTCTGAATGGATAAAGAAATGGCTGCCTTCCAGGTTGTCCCCGGCTCCATGACTTAACAAACACATGGACTACTGTCCCGTCACAGTAACGCAGTAACACAGCAGCTGGGAGAGCAGTGCCTCTGAGACCACATCACAGCTCTGGAGCTCTCCATCCCACCCAGGCCTTGGAGTCTGGCCTTCCTGTTCCCTGGACATTTGAACAATATATTGAGTGGCCCACTGCAGCCCAGGGCATATTTCCCCAACACCCCCATGGGTCACTGCGACCATCCATCCCAGTCAGAGCAGAGACTCCAAGTGTTTCGGGATGTGGGGTGGATAAAAACCACAGACAGGAATTCTCCAGCCCAGGTGCATTTCAAAAGCAATAATAAAGTATGTGGTCATGTTATTCTTCCTATGATTCATTACCTCCTCCACTGGCTTGTTTTTTCCCTCTCTTCTTTGTCTAACCGCTTATAAAGTGGAAATAAAATATATTTTAAGCATTTGATATATTGATGAAACTTTATACAAACGTTGACTCTGAGTTTAACTTTCACATATCTCAAAACTTACCCAGACTGACAACTGAGCTATCGTTACCATTCGTGGGAGCTTCAATTAATGTTTTTCTGGTATGTCTGGTGCATGATAAGAGAAAAATATCCCATCCTTGAGCCCTAGAGGCACAGACAGATCACACTAAATCTGATTTGCTGCCACTGTGAGACAGCAAACGGGAGAGAGAGAACTGAGAGAAGACAGATTAAGATAACAGCAAGGTGGGCGTAAAAAAAGAGGGAAATACCTTATGTTTCTTGATGACATTTCCTCTCCTTCTGCTTCTTACATTCTTACTCTTTCATACTTCCTGCCATTAAAACATTATTTGCAAGGGGCTTCTCTGCCCACTGCATCTGGTCAGCATTGTGCCAGCTGGCGGAACATTAATTGAAGAAGAAAAGTCTAAAATTCTATCCTTGATACAGCTCTGCTGGTCTCCAGGAGAGAAGGCATTTCACTCTTGTGCCTTGGTAGCTGTTTCCATACTGGGATCTTTTCTTTACCATAATTCTATCCTATGGGCCCTTGTAGCTTCAAGAAAATTCTATGTCAATCAAAGGAAACTGACTTTCCTACTCATATACAGACTCCATCTTTTCATATCGTGGTTTATACAGTATGTTAAAGTTCATTCTTTATTGTTAAAACAGATGTCAAATCATCCAAATGCCTCCTCCAGGTTTCCTTAAGAAGAAATATCAATTTGACTGGCTTTAAAAAAAAAAAAAAGAAGAAGAAGAAATATCTAAGATGCTGAAGAATTCTCCTTCTTCCTATCAGTTCTCTTCCTTTTCAGCACCTCAATTCAGAGGCCTTCCCGTGGGCATACTCGCTTCCGTTCAAGCCAACTTCACAGGTTCAGCAGAAGGAGCCCCAGACTAGAAGGTGACACATTAGGACTCTCATTCCACCTTGGAGAACACAGTGTGAGCCCTGGCAAGTTCCTCTGTGTGCTCACTCTGTTCTTAGGCCAAGTGGAGACAAGGCCACCTTTCCTATTAACCCCCAAGGTGAGGATCAAATGCAGTAACATACATCAAAGTGTCTTGAAAAGCACGAAGTGCACCTCGTCATTGCTGTGGTAGTAGAACTGCCAGAGCACATCTGGGAACCAGCCAGCTCCTGGCTGCCTAGGACACGGGGCCCCTACCAGGGGGAAAGGGGTAATTTCAGTGTTCCTTCTCTTTTTCACCCCGCTTGCCTCAGATAAAAGTGCTAACGCATGGGGAAAAGAAGAGAGGGATGTATGACAATTATGAACCAGTACGCTGGGTCTCCAGTAATTAAGAAGAGGTCATACTGTCTTTGTTGTGGTGGTTGTTGGTTGGTTGTTTTGTTTTTGAGCATTTTTTTGGTGGTTGCTTGATATTCATGATGAAAAGAGTTCTAATGCTCCAAAAGGCTTAGAAAGGAGTTCATATTTTGCATGAACACAAACTTCTCTAAAGAAGACAGACTAATGACCAAAAAACATGAAAAAATGCTCAACATCTCTAATCATTGGGGAAATGTAAATCAAAACCACAATCAGATATCGTTTAACTCCAGTGAGAATGGCTTTTATCAAAAAGTCCCAAAACAACAGATACTGGCATAGATACAAAGAGATAGGAACACTCATACACTGCTGGTGGGACTGCCAACTAGTACAACCTCTATGGAAAGTAGTATGGAGATACCTCAAAGAACTAAAAGTAGAACTACCATTTGATCCAGAAATCCCAGTACTGGATATTTACCCAAAGGAAAAAAAAAGACATTCTATAAAAAAGACATCTGCAGTCCAATGTTTATAGCAGCACAATTCACAATTGCAAAGATGTGAAACAACCCAAGAGCCCATTAATACGTGAGTGGTTACACTGTGGTATATGTGTACCATGGAGTTCTACTCAGCCATAAAAAAAAAAAAATGGGGAACTAATATCTCTTGTATTGTCCTGGATGGAGCTGGAGCGCATTCTTCTAAGTATCACAAGAATGGAAAAACAAACACCCTATATACTCACCATCAAATTGGAACTAATCAATCAACACTTATGTGCACATATGGAGGTAATGTTCATAGGGTGTTGGGCAGGTGTGAGGAGGAAGAGGGAATGGGTAAATTTGCACCTAGTGGGTGCAGTGTGCACTGTCTGGGGAATGGTCATGCTTACAGCTTTGACTCAGGTAGTGTAAAGGCAATTTATGTGACCAAATTGTTTGTACCCCTGCAATATTCTGAAATAATAAAAAAAAAGGAGTTCATATTTTTAAGCTTCAATGACATGCAACAGTTTGCTGAATGGTTTGTCCCAAGAGAAGCCAACATATAGAGTGGAAATTTGAAAGTGTGAATAAAACTAAGCATTAGCATGCATGAAATCTATACTATGCTGCGATATCAGCTTTCTCTATTAAACATATTTTAAGCTGGGTGCGGTGGCTCATGCCTATAATCCTAGCACTCTGGGAGGCCGAGGCCGGTGGACTGTTTGAGCTCAGGAGTTCGAGACCAGCCTAAACAAGAGCAAGACCTCATCTCTACTAAAAAAAATAGAAAGAAATTAGCTGGACAACTAAAAATATATATAGAAAAAATTAGCGGGCCTAGTGGCGCATGCCTGTAATCCCAGCTACTTGGGAGCCTGAGGCAGAAGGATCGCTTGAGCCCAGGAGTTTGAGGTTGCTGTGAGCTAGGCTGACGCCATGGCATTCACTCTAGCCCGGGCAACAAAGTAAGACTCTGTCTCAAAAAAAAAAAAAAACCATATTTTAATGGAAAAGAATATAACTTAGAATCCAGCTCCGAAAGTAAGAATTCAACTACTTTCTCCATCATCTGCTACCACAACAGGAAAAACTCATTCAGTTTGGCTTCCAAATTTTATAAACAACTGAATCAAACTCAACTGTGTTCACTGGAGAGTGACAAGGACAATAAGGGGTCAGAAAACCTGTCATTTTAAGAATGGCCAAAAGAACCTGATATATTTGGTTTCTCTTCAAATCACTGAAAGGGTATCACATAAAAATTGGAACAGAGAAACTTTTGTCAACCAAGGAAACTGAGCTCCTATGAATCACCAGGCCTATTGAAATTTATGAAAAGGAAGCATGATGCATGGTGGCTTATGTTGTCATCTCCAACTTGCAGGGAAAGGCAATGGTTCCTCTTCATGTTTTGTTAAATTCTCACATGAGTTCTTGTGTTTCTCCTGTATTACCACTCCAAATAGCTATCTACGTTATTGAAGATAACATTCGACCTATATGACTGCCTTACTCCCATACCCAGCCGTCTCATTTACTTGTTTAGAGAGAGACATCTAACTGTGATCAGCCTCAGACCTAGCACAATTATGAATTTAGTCATCATTGTCACGGTGCCCTCTTACAGTGACATGACTAAGTCTTTTATGACACTGTGCCTGGTTTATATCGGTAATCATCACTTATACTTACCAAATTAACTAGGAAACACTCTTGCATTAAAGGGTTTTAATCAGATGTATTAGGTTAATTACATTGTAACACTGACAAAAAAAAATCCTTTAGTTTAAAACATTGTTTCAGGCCAGGCGCAGTGGCTCAGGCCTGTAATCCTAGTACTTTGGGAGGCCGAGGCAGGAGGATCACTTGAGGCCAGGAGTTCAAGACCAGCCTGAGCAAAAGTGAGACCCTGTTTCTACAAAAAAATAGAAAAACTAGGCAGGCACAGTGGTGCACACCTATAATCCCAGCTACTCAGGAGGCTGAGGCAGGAGGATCGCTTGGAGCTCAGGAGTTTGAGGCTGCAGTGAGCTATGCTGAATGACACCACTACACTCGAGCCTGGGTGACAGAGCAAGACCCTGTCTCCAGGGAAAAAAAAAATTGTTTCAATTTTTACATTTTAGGTGCTAACTACTCAATGAATTTAAGTATTGACAATTTTTGCAACCTTCAAAGATGGAAGCCATAATAATAATAATGATGAAATAATAATAAAATTATCACATATATCCAAAATGGCATATGCTTATGAAGAAACTAGATAATATAAAAAGATTAATTAATATACTTAATATACAAAGAGGTTTTCTAAATATTAATAAATAAGAAAAAACTAAATATTCCAATAAAACTGTGGGAAAAGGAATAGAATATTCGCATTCCCACAAAATAAAAAATTACAAAATACATAAAAATATGGAAAATATCACTGATAAAGAAATGCATATTTTTACATTAAGACCATTTTACGCAAATTGCAACTTTTAAAAAATAATAAAATCCAGAGTTGGAAAGTGTAGTATGCTGATTGATATAAAAGTGGTTACAATCTTTGCGGAAACGGTTGGAAATTTGTATCACAGATTTTAAAATATTCCCATTTTATAGAAGAATCTATACCAATGAAATCACTGGAAATATATACAATGACTATGTACAAAAATGTTCCTAGCATCATGAATAATAATAAAAATGTCCAACAATAGTGGAAAAGTTAAATTAATTGTGGAACATTTAAACTGGAACACTCTGAGTGATTAAATTAATAATCACACTCCCTAAGAATATTTTTGGAAATATTCCTAGGAATATTACTTATTTTAAACAATAAGTTTTAAAGAGAGCTATAAAAGAGCATATTAGCACTTTTCAATTGCTGCCCACCACAGGGAAAACAGAGTTTGGTGATTGAGTATGAAATAAATTTTGTAAA
>NW_012155284.1:2128998-2143517 GCF_000956105.1 Propithecus coquereli
GCTCATGCCTGTAACCCCAGCACTTTTGGAGGCTGAGGTAGGAGGATCGCTTGAGCCCAGGAGTTCCACCCTGGGTAACAGAGTGAGACTGTCTCTGTTAAGAAAAAACAAAAAACAAAAAAGCAACCTATAAGAAAATGGAAAAAACTATAAATAGGCAATTTATAAAATAGAAAGCAGAACTTTTCAATAAATATAAAACCATTCTCAACTCCATCAGAATTTAGGAAAATGCTAAATAAAACACTGAAATAGGCCAGGCGTGGTGGCTCATGCCTATAATCCCAAGCACTCTGGGAGGCTGCAGTACAAGGATCGCCTGAGGCCAGGACTTCGAGACCAGCCTGGGCAACACAGCATCTCTACAAAAAATTTAAAAATTAGCCAGCGTGGTGGTGCACATTTGTAGTCCTAGCTACTCAGGGGGCTGAAGCAGAAGGATCTCTTGAGTCCACGAGTTCAAGGTTACAGTGAGCTATGATCATGCCACTGCACTCTAGCTTGGGTGACAGAGTGAGACCCTATTTCTAAAAAAACAAAAACAAAAACCATTGAAGTAACATTTCCACCCATCAGACAGGTTACTATGATAACAGCTTTACGATATCATTATTAAATATGGGGAAATGGGAATATCGATACAACACTGGTGAGAGAACGTTGATAAGACCAACTGTGGAGAATCACTTGACAATATCTCTTAAAATTTGAAATGAGTTTCTGGTTCTAGTAATGATAGAGTGCCTTTTATCAAACTAACCTGAGAACAATTGAGAACAATCATAAATTTGGGATAACATACATAACACAATATATATAACATGACACGTATATAAAACAAATATATTTGGGACGACATATATAACTATGCAACAACAAAATTTAAGAGAGGATTTGATTCTTGAAAGAAGAAAGCTACACATGAGATTCGTGTCTACACAGCTTTTCACCTGAGGACATACCACAGCCCAGGTGGTGTGGCACAGCCACAAATCCTGCAGAAAGCCACAGTTTACTGGCTTGAGGACTAATCGAGGACAGAATCAAGAAGTGCCAGAGCAATAGAAATTAAGGGAGAAAATACTGAAAAAAGGGTGAAAACCACAGAGGGGATGTCCCAAAATCTGCATTAGAAACTTTGCTCAAATCCTTGGCTGGCCCCTGTACATACAAGTTCCAAGGAGTAACAGCTTGAAGCAACAGCTCGAAGACTAAAAAAAATGATCAAAGATTTCAGCTGCTGCCCACATGTATGGGGTAGACAGTTTGGACACTGAGTCAGTCAAGTAAAGTGCCTGCTAGAATATAAATGAACACTCTTCAGAGGAAAATAACAGAATCCAGAGTCTCTTAAAACTCTCTGGTGGTTGCTGCAGCCATCGTCATATCTGGGGCTCACTCCTACAATGTCCATCCATATGCTTCTACCCAGGCCTTGTTGTCTCCAAACTTCTAATCCTTTTCCTTCCAGTCGCTTGATACCAGTCAGATCATTTGCCGCTGCCCATAAGTGTATACATATTTGAACCTCAGGTCACTTCTCTGCCTTCCCAAAGTGTATATCGGACCTGATGGTCTGTGCATTAGGAAGATTTTCCCTTGTCATAGTCTTTCAGGGCCATATTGAGCTGACCCAACCATAATCCGAGCTTGGGCTTTTTCCTTCTCCCTCCTCCGGTTGTAGAGGATCCCCCCACACAGCCACAGATGTTGGCTGAGAAAGGGGTGCTGTTGTAACAGTGGTGGATGCTACAGAGGCAAAGAGTAAAAACTGCATCTCAGAGTTGTCCCACCTCAGGCTGAAATGGTTGGGTTTCTCTACCCACCCCTCACGCCGTCACTGAACGTGGACTGCCTCAGGAAGGGCAGAGCGTTGGACAAGGCAGCTCTCTGCAGCTGCTGCAGACCCAGAAGGAGAAAACAGAGGCTGTTTAGAGCCTGTCTGTTGTCCACGTTCTCTGCAGCCGGGCAGCAACTCCTTCTCTGAAAGGGAGACCTGCTAGATGTATCTCCAAGTCTAGCAAAATCCCAAATGCCCACCGACAGGTGAACAGACAAACAATGTATGGTATATTAACTCAAGGAAAACTTATTCAGCAAGAAAAAAATAACTAATGATACATACAACATGAATGAATCCCCCCATAAATTATTATTAATTACACAGGAAAAAAGAATAACTTTATCACGGAGAACTCTGGCAGGCAATCATAACCAGGTAAATAAGGTCAAGAAAAAATTATAAGTTGATAAATATAGAAAGAAAGAGTGAGAAAGCAAATGAGGCAAAATGTTCATAACTAGGAAATCTGGGTAATGGACATGAAAAGCGTTCTGCACTACTCTCGCAAGTTTCCTGCTGTTTGAAATAATAAAAAATAAAAAAGCTTTTAATAGTTGGGTTGCTAGAAAGCAAGTTCACGGTCATTATCTCCAGGCATCTATAGAAAGAAAGAGTGAGAAAGCAAATGAGGCAAAATGTTCATAACTAGGAAATCTGGGTAATGGACATGAAAAGCGTTCTGCACTACTCTTGCAAGGTTCCTGCTGTTTGAAATAATAAAAAATAAAAAAGCTTTTAATAGTTGGGTTGCTAGAAAGCAAGTTCACGGTCATTATCTCCAGGCATCTGTGGAGCAGCATCTGCTGTGAAAGTTCAGCCCATCCGCAACATTTACCTCTTCTGTACCTATGACATGGAAAGAGGTGAGTATTATGTCAATAGGTGACAAAAGCAAGATTTTGAGCAATTTTGAGCAACTGACCTTTTACTCTAAAAGAAAAATAAATATATGTAACATCTATGTATATATAACATACATGTTTGTAAATGGATAAAGAAATACACTGAAAACACATACTAAGTGAAGAGAATGTAAACACAAATCCCATTGAGTAACTACTTCCTAGACAAACTCCCACTCAGATGTTCAAAGAGCAAACACGAGGATATTCATCGCAAGATTGTTTTAATGCAAAAAAAGGGGGCATGACCTAAATGTCTACCAGTAAAGGGATAGCTAAACAAACTATAGCACAGTCACACCACGAATGAGCAGTTTAAAAGAATGAGTTAGATCTTTATGTACCAACGTGAATAAGACAGGCATATACAAAACAAGCTAGAAAATAAACACAGAATCAGTAACATTTATGAAAGAGTATTAATAAAAATAAATGGAAGGAAACATACCAAAATGTTAACGGTAGTTACTTCTCATTTATACATTTTAAGCATTTTTCAAATTAGCCATAATGAATATATCACAAACATTTTAAAGATATAAATATAAACAGTCCTATGTGTGGTAAAGATGTGAAAAATACTCAGGGTCTATTAGACGTTTCCCTGCTTTAAAACAAACACGATGCTCCAGGATAGCAATGTGCAGAAGAGGGCCATTTGGTATGCATTTATTTATAAGTAGAAAAATATGCAATGAGTTGCTGGAAACACTTATGTAAATAAAAGAACTTGGAGCACATCTGGTGAACAAGGCTGGCCATTAAATACCATAGGAGCAGGATTAGGAAGGGAGCTTACATGTTGCCTGAATGTGAACTACTAATGATGGTTTTGCTGGGCCTCTTTCCCTAAAAAGACTTTCAGTATTAAAAATACATTTTCACCTCATTTGCTGATAGCTGAAAGCTTATAGCTGTCAGACTTTTAGAAGAAAATGACAGTCTCAAATCTCCAACAGTCAGAATGGCTAAGAATACCAAACTTCGGTGCTGGGAAAGAAAACTGACGCGTGCACACGTGCATTACCTACACCTCTACATCTTTGCTGCCTCTCCAAAAACCCTCAAAGAGCTAAACTTTTCTCAAACTCTCCAGAGTAGTGTGTCTTTAATTTAGCTTATGCACATACGAATTTGACTTTGTTGTTTCATTGTAAAAATACAAGCCAAATGCCACGGCTTTTGTCTATCGCCTATGTACACTTTTTCTTATGAAAAAGTTTGCTTTTTCTGTCCATAAAAATAAAACATGTATATTAATATGAATACAGAAAATATAGAGAAACAAAATTAGAGAGGAAAATTCATAATACCACCATCATTCCAAAGACAACCACTGTTAAATTTTGATGCATATCAATCTAGTCTATTTTCTAAATCCATTTTAAGATAGTTACACTCCTGCTGCATATGCAATGTTACTCGAGCATTTCTCAGGCAGCATGATAACTTGAGCATTTTTCCATGTTACTTCAAAATACAGTAAACATTTATATAAAGCCTGCATAATGTTGCACAAAGAGGATATACTACTTACATGTTTGTTTAAATTATATTTGTCTATTTTTGAAACATTTAGAAGGTTTTGAATTATTCTTTACAAATCTTGGTATATAAAACTTTTTATTTGAATTCTGGGTTACTCCATTAATGGAGGGTCTCAAGAGTAGATGGAAGATATGAATAGTTTGGTTTTTTTAAAACTTGTTTTTAGATTTTCTTTAGATCTTTACTCCTTGTGTTTTCCAAAGCTGATGTGAGGCTCCATCTGACAGGCATGATAATCAGCTACTCAACAACACTCATATCACAATTTTAGCAACCGAGCGGCCCCATATGTAATACTGTAAGCGGAAATTATAGGCAGTGGGGTGGTTCCCATCCTCTAGAGCTTATACTCTCAGGGGAGCTTCATTATCCTGGGCAGCATATGATGATGTTCATACCTACTTGTTTAGGCATGAAAATAGTAACTAATATAAATAATATTATAATAAATATTTATTGTATTATAATATTAAAAATAATATTAGAATAAAATAATAACTAATCATAGTATTCAGTGTTTTATATATGCCAAGCATTGTCCTAAGATTCATCCTGCATTTCTTCATTTAATTCTCATAATGACCCCAAGATTTATGCCCATTTTACAGATGAGGAAATAAGCTTAAAGAGGTACGACGTTCATCAGGGCACGTGCCCTAAGCCGTAGGCCAGGAGTAGGAACAGACTCCTACTGGCCCACCCACACTCTGCTCCCTGTTCTCTGCTGTGATAGCAACACATGTGTCAAAGCCAGCCAGGTCGAAGGGATCCAAAACCCAGGACCCTGACACAGAGGTCCACTTTGCTGAGCCAATCTGCCATGAGGGGATGGACCACATGGGAAGGAAGAAACAGATGGGCCAGAACCTGTTCAGACAATAAGTATGTTCAGAAAATATATTTCCAAACATCATCAAGTCTATATAGTTCCATTCTGCCCTTGAATTTTATAATACTCCTAGATGCCACCCTAGCCATTTCTAATCTCATTTCTAATCTTTATATCAGCAGCCTAAGTGACAGTAGGTGCTACAAAAAGGAAAGGAGGGAAGGAAGAATAGAAGGAGGAATGAAGAAATCATTAAATATTTATCAACTATCTCATTTTAAAAAGTGCCATGCTGGTATGTATTTTAAACACACACACACACACACACACACACACACTGGTCTTAAGGAGATTACAATTTTGCTAAAGAGCTAAATAAGGCACTCATAAAGCAATTAAATAACAATATAAAATTAAGTACATAGTATAAGATGTGTCAAAGTGCTAAAATAAGCTGTATGAAAATTGCAACCATCGCCATTCATTTTTTCCAACTATTACACATTTGAGCTAGTTGGTCCTATATATCAGACCATGCATCCTAACTTTGGGCTATCAGAAAGTGTTTACCACAGATGACAATAAATGCTATAGTTCATTGCACAAACAGACCAAAATACATTTGAGCCAATCCCAAAGGATGAATCCCAGAGGATCAGAGCATCCCAAATAAGAAGGATGGTTCAGAATATGGAAAGAGGAGGTGTGAAAAGAGTGGCATGTGTGAGACAGGTCTCTTGCTGGAGGGTCGTGGGAAGCTGGGCATATTTAGAGCTCCTCCATTACTGTCATGGCCAAGGGAAGTCAACGCTTCTGCTGCTTTTCCCACTTCTGTCTCCATCCTCCACCCTCCATTCACTGCCTCCCACCAAATAAGGAGTCACATCTGATCTGCTTGCTCAGCATTTTGCATTTCCTGGGTAGTTCTCCTGGTGGGTGAGGTCACTGCTTTGAAGAACAAATATAGGGTCACCCTTCTGTCCTCAATTGCACCTGCAGTCATGATGGAGAGGCAGCTGATCCGAATGGCCCACTTTCCTGATCCTGACACCAGCCTCTCCGCATTCAATATTTACTATAACCATAAGGACCACCGTGAGAAAGTTGAGTTTGATGGCATGAATTTTTTAAAAACAGAAAAAAGAAAATATATGGGAATACACAGCCAACTAACTCTTACCACAAAAGGAAACAACAACATCCCAGGGGACACTGACAATGGGGCTCTCTAAAAGCCCTTGGTGCCAGTGAGGAGGAGACGTCTGAGCCTCAAGGTCCCTCTTGGGAGAGGGTCCCTGGGAAGGGATGGATGCCTTCCTCAGGGCAGACGGGCCTGCTTCCCTGTCCAGAGTAGTCTCTCAGGAACTGAAAGGGTCACTGCAACCTCTCCAGTTGCTGAGCTTGAAAACCAGAAAGCAGGCAAAAGGAAAAACAAGTTCAACCTTCCTTCCAACACAGGAAAGAATCTTTGCAGCGTGTTTTCTGGGAATATGTGGTCAATTTGAAACCACAATCAGAAACTTTTTGAGCAGATTACATTATGAAATTTCTGCCATTGTGAAAGAGTAGAGGCCAAGGGAAAATTTACCCATCACCCTCTGAAGGTTTGTTGAAAATCACACCCCTCCCAAAGGAGGAGCCACATCTGACAAAAGACAGATTAATAGGAGAAAAGGCACACAGATTATAGGGGAAAGGCACACGCATTGCAGGGAGTAGGGATCACAGAGTGATGACCCCACCACACATGGGGTACAGATGGTTCTATATCCTTCTCCTTAGGGGAAAAGGAGATGGGGAAGTGTGGATGACTTTAGGGGGTTAGTAAATAAATTATTTTTAGGAGAATTCAATGGACTTAAAGAACAACATGCAGTGGCCTGGGACAAAGTCCATTGGGCCCACAGGGCAGACAATGGTTTGTGGTAAGTCTGCCCAGGTGTGTTGGCAGACTTCAGTCTTCCTTTCTGAGATATGAGTTCCCCTAATGAAACTCAGGGAAGGTACCAGAGGTCATTGTTTTCTTCTTTGGCGAGTCTGGACTTGGGGTAGGTAAGGTAACTTCCCTCGCAGGACAACTTCATCCTGTGCTTTGGAAAAGACAGAAAAATGAGAGTGGAGGGAGGGAGAGTCAGGGAGACCTTGAGGTTTCTTCTTTCAGTTCAGCACGCCATATTTTGGGGTATCAGTTTCTGAGTCCCAACAAAAGGAGTAAGCAATTTTGACGGCCTCTAAATCAACCAAAATACAGGAGGAAGAAATGGATTAGCTGCTCCAGGGTATGAAACTACTAGATTTTAACTCATTGACAGCCTCATCTCTTCCTACCATGTACAAATCTTTCTACTGAGTATTCTAGTTTGTAACACACTTTTTGGAGACACCGTTACACTTTCAAAACTCTTATGGCTTTCCCAAAGCCATTTAAGCCAAAAGACTCTCCACTTTCAGAGGTTCTTCAATCAGAGCAAGAAGTATAAAAGTGAACTCAAGATTGGTATGAAGGGTGATCAAAACAGGATCCCAACAGAAAACTGTGTAATGAGCTTGATCACAGCTCTGTAAACAATAAAACAACTTAAAGAGGAAAACTGGACAGGAAATACGCTAAAATAATAAAGAAGATGTCATTGGGTAATACAAATTGGTGTAATTTTGGTTCTTTATTCATTCATTTTTTAGAGCATTTATTTGTTTTTATTAAGAAACACAAAATTTAACTAAATAAATAAATATTAAAGTCCAAGTTGTTTTCAAACTAGGAAACAAAGAAACAGCATCTGGGGTTCTTGATAGGGTGTGGTTTATTACTTAGACTTTGCTGGAAATATTTCCCTTTGTATCTTAAAAGTCTTTTAGTGTCGCTCAGGAAAATGTTTTAACTTGGAAGGGACCTTAAAGATTGTCCGATAAAACTACTTCATTCCACAGCCGAGGAAACAATGAATTTCCTAACACATGCCTAGTCAGGGGCAGATCTGGAACTCTAACCCACAATTCCTGTCTCCTCATCAAAGCTCTCTCCATCGCAGAGCCTGTATTATTACCAAGGAAAGCTCTCCTTCCATTTTCCAGATAGAAAGGAAAAAAGCATTGCAAAACATAATGTCTCTCCACTCTTCAGTTTGCACCCAAGAGAAATAAAACGTACTACATCCATACATAAACTTGTACATGAATGTTCACAGCCGCGCTACTCACAGTAGGCAAATAGTAGAAACAACCAAATGTCTATCAGCTGAGGAATGATAAACAAAATGTGGTATATCCATACAACGGAATATGATTTCACCATAAATAAGAGTGAAGTACTGACACATGCTACAACATGAGTGAATTTTAAAAACACTAATGCTAAGTGAAAGAAGCCAGTCACAAAGGACCATATATTGTATGGTCCCATTTATATGAAATGTCTAGAAGAGGCAAATCTATAGAGACGGAAAGTAACTAAGTGGTTGCCTAGGGCTGGGGAAATGTTGGGAGAATTAGGGGGTGATGGCTAAGGGATGACGGGTTTCTTTTTGGAGGTAATGAAAATGTTCTGAAATTCACTATGGTGATGGGTGCAGCTGAAAACAAATACCTAGAATTTATCAACACACACTGTACTTCTGTTCCAAGCAAAGAACAATACTGCTGATGTCATACCAACTAGAAAACAACCGGCTACATAGACTATAATTTCAATCGGGGTATTTGGACCTTTTCCACATTTGCTGTGCTGCCCTTGGTTATGTTACCCAGGCTCTAGGACTCCTGCCTCTATGTGTTAAAAGGGTAAATTCTCCAGATTCATTTTAACTGATGCAACGAGCAGCTTAAATTGTTGTATATACCACCTCATGGAATAAGCCAGGCTTGGCCAAGAGATCCACTTGCTTTAAAGAATAGGACATCAGTAAGATGCATGAAATGAATCTGCTTCAAGTGGTCTGACCAAGCAATCAGGTGTCTAGCTGTTCTCACCCCCAAACCAAACTGGTGGAATGCTGCTACCGGACGTGCAGCCTCATGGCCTACCACACCCAAAACAGCCTCTTAGAAAGCCCCTCTTCTCACCCACGGGAAGTCCACAAGCTCTCGGGTAAATAAATACCAGTCTGGGATCAGCAGGTCGGCCACTGCCCAGAAACAAGAAGGGGTGCAACAAGTAATGTGCCACACCCTATCACATTTCAAATCCAAGCACATCACAAATCAGTAGCTGAGCATAACTTACTCCCCTGATAAATGACAGGAAATTGCTCACTGTGTTTAGAGTTCAGCAGCAAGTGAGAACTTTCTCCTGGCTACAGGCCTCAAATCATTCCAGAGAACCTTACATGCTCTCGGGCTGTGATCAGAGGGGCCTGCCAATATTAGCACAAATCCAAGGCACAGAAATCAACTCCTAGTTCGCATGTCACCAACAGCTCTGGAGCAGGGAGACTGCTTTCAGGCAGGAATTTGTAAACAGGGTGGGAATGTTTGCAGCTGACTAGGACCCTTAGTAGAACCATCGACGTAAAGTTAAATGATCACCTCTCTAGTCCCAAGTCCCCTAATTGTGATCTCCAGGACTCTCATCAAAGATCTAACACGATGGTAAACACTTCAGAAGACTCAGCACACTACCATTTGGGGGGAAATATATAGGCTTCTTTTTCCCAAAACAATGCAGAAAAAGTTGACATTCTGCATCTTTAGGTCTGTAGTTCAGCCTCGGCACTGGCCTGGTGTTATAAAGATTTCTATTTTGACACCTGTAATTAAAATTTTTATTTTTGTTTTTATGAATAAACCTTAAAATCTAAACCAACTTACTTTTCCTTTATTAAAAAATTGTCTAATTCTTTGTGATATTAAAAAATATTAAGGCTTCATGGCTACTACTCTCCTCTGGCAAGTAATCAATTACTTTGACCAAATTCATGTCAACTAAACAAAGGAGTTCAAAGAACCCTCACTGACAGCTTGTAGCTGGTTTGAAGACATCCAAAAAGCATTTTTTTCCATATGGAGCCTCATGACCAAAATCAGTTCTGCCATTCTACCTACCAAACCTGTCATAATAAGTATAATATAATGATGATAATTTATTATCAGGGAAAATGAAAATCCTATTTTTTAATATTCCATTTCACTCTGTCTAGTGAGATAATATCTTACAACATCCTGGAAAATGATGGCATAATTACAAAATTTCCAGATTACAGTCTTATTTATATGGTCTTGATATTCAATAAGTACAAACATACTTTGAAACCTAGATCATTACTAAATAAAGGTACAGCAAAAATGGCTTTTTCTTTTTTACTTCTTCCAAAGATGCAAATTTATCCACAGTAATTAAAGGCTCTTCACTTTAATATTATAGGATCACTTGTTTACAAGGACAAAATCTCATTTTCTGAGTCACAGAAAATATTAAAAATGGACAGATTGCCACAAATTATTGTTCAGATGCCCCTTCGCTGTCCCTCAGTTATAGGTTTTTTTTTTTCTTCCTTCATTATTGATCATCTAAAACACGTAGCAAATGAATGGCATCTTACTCATTATATACATATTCTGATAAATACTTTGATCACAACCTACCACTAAATCCAACACCCAAAATACAAGGGCAGGAAAGAAAAGCAAATATATAATTAGATGTATTACAGGGAAGAAAAAGCCCTGAAAATAAAGTTGACAGATTAGATAACTACTCCCTCTATAAATGGGAATGGATGTTAAATGCTAAATATGCCATCTTTACTTCCTCTAGCAAAGCAAAACTAGAAGAAGGAAAAATTGATTGATATTCATTTCAAAAATAGACTTTCCACTGAGTATTTACAGTATTTTACCATCTCGACTACTGATGCAAAGTCATTTGCTAAAAAACTACAGCAATGACTCTCCACACATAGATGTCTCTTCGTAGATAAACTGGTTAGATGAACACTTTTCCAAGTGAAATGCATGAAGTTTCCCTAGAAGCTACTAATTCTGTCACCCTTCAAGAGGACACAGAAAACAAAGACCTTGTACAAACCAGTAGATGAGAAGCCCAGAATTCCTTTTTATTTAACACAGATTTCCAAGTGTCTATCATATTGTATTATAGAATCTATGTTAGGCATTGTTTGCCTATCAAGATGAAAAGCTCTTCCTCCCAGACCTTAAGGAGGTTACAATCCTACAGGAAAACAGAGGCAAGAAAACAAGTAAACAAATACAAGTCAGGGTACAATTAAGTGTCATGAAGAGGCTGCTCCGAGTTTTCAGAAGAGAACAGTATGTGCATATGTCTGTGAGAAAGCTCTTTGCCACCAAACATCCACATCATACCCTTCCAATCCCCCAGGAGCAGAACCTGTGCTCAAGAAGGGAGGAATCAAGGATTCTCGTAGTGTTGAGAAGCACCTTCATGGTCTCAAGGGAAAAATAA
The DNA here is from genome assembly GCF_000956105.1 of Propithecus coquereli. Lineage (NCBI taxonomy): Eukaryota > Metazoa > Chordata > Mammalia > Primates > Indriidae > Propithecus > Propithecus coquereli. The sequence goes on from NW_012155284.1 coordinate 2,140,539, forward strand.
TCAGATCTGAAGGCCCTGAAATGGCAGTGAAAACAAAGGTGCTCAAGCATAAAAAGGACAAAGGGTACCAAGACTGCAGAGGTACATTTTGCAGGAATATCAGATAGTGCCCCTGAAACCTGTGGGGTCCTTTGGGAACACAGGCCTGGTAATGAACTCAAACTTAGACAGCAAACAAGCCTAACAAAGGCTGCAACTCAATTCTCAAACCCATCATTAGCTCATAGTATCTTATCCTTGATTAAAATTATTTTAGAGAAGACCTATCAAATCAAGACTAGCTTCATTTGTAAATCTAATAAAAAAGACTGATGCTGGAAGACTATTTGTCTGGGAAACAATTGTATTTCCCAGGAGTGAAGACATACTAACAATAACAGAGAAAAAAGAAAGTAACCCTGTAGGATCACAAATACCAGCTTAAATCTTTTTAGAACAGTACTTCTTAACTTTCTTAACTAAGACTGCATGCACCCTAGAGTCTGGTGGACATGCCCAATCTATTTAAATAGTAAATAAGAAAATATATAAAATAACTGAGATCGCATTCACTGGTGCATAACTTGGTTATACAATTCACCAACCTTTTAACTTACAGATTCTCATTTTTTAACAATGTTTGTCTCCAGAGTTATGGAGGCTAAATTCAACGGTAAGCTGCTATAGCCAGTTATGCATATTGTTCTGTATTTTGTATATCATGTTGAACAGAGCCTTTCTTTGCTAAAGTTTCTGGCATGCCAGATGCACAGAACACAACCAAGGCAACGTACCCTATGAAACTGCATTCAAACACTAGTCCCACACCATCAGAGCTGTCTGCACGCTTTGACAAACAGCAGCACTGGATAAAGTCAGATATGCCCTTGACGCTTTAACTTTTACTAGAGAAAAAAATCACAAACTATTGTAAATGACTTAGTATGAGAGCCTAGTTTACTAACATTATTGTTTTAAAATAAGTTGTTCAAAAGTAAGAGCTGGATCCTGCCTATTCCATAAGGGAAAACAAAGTGGAAACTGAGGTCGTGGCTCCGTTGGGACTTAAGGTAAAGCACAGATATGTGCCCTCTCCAGCACGGCATCTGCAGTGTTGATGGATGGTTTACCTGGCAGCTCAGGGCTCCAAGGGCTCCAAAATCCTTCCTTCAGCCACCCCAGCCCAGGCACAAGACTGAGAATCTAGAAGCCACCTTGGAAGTGGTTCCTTCAGCCCCAGTTATTGCAACCCCAGCCATTCCTAATCACACTAATCTAGTCCCAGCCATCCCAGAGGAGGCCCCAGACACTGCAAGACAGAAAAGAGCCCTTCCCACTGTGCCCTTTCTGAATTCCTGACTCACAGAATCTGTGAACATAATATTTAATAAAATGACTGATGTTTTATGCTGCTAAGATTTATGGTGGGGTGAGGGGTGGGTTAGTTTGTTATGAAACAACCCTTTTCTGCTTTTTCCACCCCAGGGCACAGCAATTTATCAGCAGGCCCAAACAAAAAGCAACACAGAACACAATAAAAGACTGGGCACAGTGGCTCACACCTGTGATCCTAGCACTTTGGGAGGCCAAGGCAGGAGGATCACTTGAGGTCAGGAGTTGGAGACCAGCCTGAGCAAGAGTGAGACCCCATCTCTACAAAAAATAGAAAAATTAGCCAGGCTTGGTGATGTGCACCTGTAGTGCCAGCTACTCAGGAGGCTGAGGCAGGAGGATCACTTGAGCCCAGGAGTTGAGGTTGCAGTGAGCTATGATGATCCCACTGCACTGTGCACTCTAGCCCAGGTGACAGAGTGAGAACTTGCCTCAAAATAAAATAAAATATTAATAAAGTAAAAACATAGAGGCTCTTCTTTAAAGAAATTGAACTGAGGAGAACTGAAGCAGCTGACACCGGTATATAGTCTCCCCGGAAATGAAAACTGTTACCATTTGGCTTTAGGGGGAAGGGGCTGCGGGGGTGGTACGCAGTGTACGGCAGAGAGCTCTCCACCTCATCACCCTAAAGCAAAGATCATCCCAACCACGTACACAGAGAGCCCAGGCAGCCTTCTTGGTTCTTCCATGTTAAATAGGAATGGGTGAACAAACCTCCACCTCTGGGTAAATCCTGCTCCCTCCTCAAACCCCACTGTGTCAGTCAGGGTCCCAACAGGAGGCCAGGGGGACCCTCAGATTAGGATGATTTGGAGTCTATTTACCAAAATGTGAGAAAATGAGACAGTGAAATAACTAGAGGCTAGCAACGGAGGGACTGTCACTCCTTTCCAAGCCCAAGGGCCAAGAGAGTAAATATTTACCCAAGTGAAAAAGGCCAGGAGTCCGCAAAAATGCTACCTTGAGAAGAAAAGTGACCTTCAGTAGAAGTACACAGCCAGACTAAGGCCACCTCACAGCAGAATGAATACCCTGGCCTCATCCTCCCTGCACTTGCTCATCTCCTATTGGACTAGTCATCGGCTGAACACAGCCAGAAGCCAGCAGGCATGGGAGCCTGCTGATGCAACCCTGGAGGCAGAGCAGGGCGAGGACGGGTGGAGAGTGGGTGTAGAAGGGCATAGCAGAAGGTGTTCTATGTGTCTCCCAGTAAGAAAAATGAAAGGCAATAAGGAACTCCAGGGAAGAGAAAATTCAAAAAGAAAGTCACAGCGTAAGCCTACTAAAATGTGGCACAATTCGGTGAGCACACTGGGACGAGAATATGTTTAAACTTATTTCTTAAAGACAAAGAAGTTGTGGCATTGGAACCACAAAGAAAGAAATCTAATCAGAGTATATGCCATATGCTGCAATGAAATCTATTTTCAGCTTGTGTCTTTCAAAAATCAACCTATGGTTCTGGGAAAACTGGATAGCTACATGCAGAAGATTGAAACTGGACCCCCACCTCTCACCTCTCACAAAAATCAATTCAAGATGGATAACAGACTTAAACCTAAGGCATGAAACCTTAAGAATTCTAAATGAAGCTGTTGGGAAGAC
>NW_012155284.1:2144596-2233995 GCF_000956105.1 Propithecus coquereli
AAAAAAAAAAAATCAACCTATGCATAAAGCACAGATGACTATTTAAATCTCTGAATGCATGGTATCGGTTAAAATAATTTCAAGTACAGGTAGGAGGAGGAGAAGAGGAGGAAGGGCAGAAAGTAGAGAACGAAAAGGTACTGTTGAAAGTGGATGAAACAAGAACGACAGATTTACAAATGGTATTAAAGTTATAAAACTGGGAAAATGGTAATCCCTGTGGGACGGTTACTCCAGCCCTACACGCCCAACATGTGAACGCCTGGACATTTCAGCTTCCGGAAGAAATAGCTCCCTCCTCAAACAAAATGTCCTCTGGTTCTGGTCATACGAAGCCCTCCCTCAGCACTAGTTCCTACCCTATGTTCCTAATGTCACTTCTTCCTGTTTTAAAGATGCAGCTGTTGTCTCGATCTCTCCATAGGGAGAGATTTTTCCTGATTTTCTTCTATGTTTTAGATTCCACTTTTGCATAAACTATAGAAACTGTTGCATTTTGTGACAAAACAGTCAGTTTCCTGATATGAATGTGAAGCTATTGCTGTTTCAGTGAATTTCCACTTTAGCCATCGTGCCTAGATAAACACACCAAGAAAGACGAATTGTTGTTGGGGCCTCATTAAGATCGCAATTTGTTCTTGTTGTTGTTAGATTTAGTTAAACAAATTTCTTGAGGTTGTGGTTGCTGTAAGAGGGGTCTGTTCCTGTATTAAGGCGTCTCTTCATACTCGCCGTAAGCATTTAGCAAGTCAATAGTGTCCGCAAGCACGGACGAGGCCTTCTGTTTGGTGAAGACATTCTAGTGTGTGGCGTCCTTGGAGAAGCATGACCCGCAAAGTGGATGCCAGACTTGGGATACTGCAGTCAAATCCAACAACCTCTAGAGAAGATTTCGAGAAGGTGAATGGCTAAACCATTCTGTTTGCACCTGCAACTCTCCACACCCGAGGAAAACCTCAGTCATCTCAAAGAGAACTATTTATAAAAGAGCAAAGAAAGTAGGCTCATGTTCATAAATATTCCTCTGAAAGTTTTGTTTTTGTAATATTGGCTAAAAATGTTTTAACTCAGTTAATTGCCAAATCATGAGCCCTTTAGTCATAAAATCTTTACTGCCAGCTAATTTTTATCATGTGCCTCAAGCTTTTAAATTTCATGTTTTTGCTGGAAAGAGCAAACTTCCTCTGACTTTGCTTTTCTGAATCTGTATACACCAAAGTGAAACAAACACTTAATGCTTTTTTTTAGGTGTCCTGCAGTTTCTTCTCAATTTTCTTGGCTACGTTTACAAAAATTAAGTTAGCATCAGAGGTCTAATTTAACTGTTTTGCAATATGTATACATGGCTGAAACAAAAGTGAATCACATAAATTATTTCACACACACAGAATAGCCAAGTGACCTTAACCGCTCATGCCTGAACCCCACTCCTGAATGTTATAGTTTAGGTGGTTATTTTACATAAAGGATATTCTACTAAGTTCCAAGAATTGTAACTCTTTTCTTCCTCAAAGTGATAGTTTAGTTCAAAATGTAAAATCAAGAATAAACATTTAAGGTTCAAAGGTAAGCAATGGAGGCAACAGAAATACTGATTTAACTAACTACTACAGGCAGCAGGAGAAAAGGCGGCGGGAGAGTGGAGGAGGTAACGCCATGAGCAAGACCGTCACCTCTCCCCGCACAGGTCAGCAGCCACTGCCAGGAAACGGTGCTTTATACCTTAATCAAAACCTCTAGAAAAACTAACGACAGAGACAGCTAGATGCTGTTGCCTCTAAGAAGTGGGATTAGAAATGAGAAAGAGTAGCGTGGTAGACTTGTCTTTTCATTTTAAGCCCTTCCGTATTATTGCAGTACCACCCAGATCATTTTTGCCATGCGTACGTACTTGGATAAATATTGTTACCAGGTACAAAAGTTGGTTCTAAAATTTAAATACTGTGTGTGTGTGTGAGAGAGAGAGATTCCATTTATATGAAGTTCTAACTATAGTGACAAAAATCAGAGGTTGCTTAGAGCTGGGAGTTAGAGAGGGGATTGACTACAAAGGGGCCCACGTCACCTTTTGGGGGTGATGAAAATAGTCTATATTTTGATTGTGGTGGTGAGAGCACAGTTGTATACATGCACCCAAATTCATGGAAAAGGATACTTCAAATGGATGAATTTTATTGTATATAAACTACACCCCAATTATACTTCTTGAAAACTGCACTCATTATTTGGGAAGCTAAGGGGAAAGCCACCATAATTCCCTCAAGAGAGTATATACCCATATGTGATTTCAAATCATAATATTTTTGTAGCACGGCCGATTTTGCTTCAAGCTACCGCGCTGGCGAGTACAAGCTCAGAGGGTGGCTCTTCCCAGCAGAGGCTGTCACACAGGAAAGGCCACGACACCATCTTATCATCCATCTGTGAGATTTACGGATCAGAAAATGGGGCATTTTCTCCGACGCTATAAAAGATGAAAGCAGCAAATGAAATTTTATGAAGGTTTTATTTTTGCCCTCCAGTCCAAAAACTATTCTTACAGATTTCATTAGGGCTAGGACAAAAAGACTTGAAGAACTGTGACGAAGCCATCGACTGGCCATTTCTGTCCCATTTCTTCAGCCCTGCAGTGTGCTTGCTGCCGTTTGCTCGCTGCCCCTCCCCAGGGAGCACTGCCCACCGGGCCTCGTCCGCACGAGCTCTTGTGTTAAGCCCTCCTGACGCTAACATGAAGGCAGAATTGCTTTACCTTGAGGAAAAACTCAAGCATTTGTTTAGGAACATGAAGTTAGGGAAAGCTCTTTCCACATGCCCCTCCACTCTCTCCACCTTTCTTTAACCCACTCTGTGCCCCTGGGGGCTGAGGAACACAGAAACCTTCTAGCCTTCTGCTGGGTATGACTCATCAGGGCCACCATCAGGAGATGAGAGGGGAAAAAGGTGAAGTTGAGGTAGCCATCCCTCCAGGATTGGCTGCATCCCTCTGTGGCTTTTGTCAAATAGGTCCCGAAAGCTAGCCTCTCATTTCTGCAACCATTCCCTGCTCCCTTGCCTTTAGGCCTACAGGTGGTGATGGTCCCCTGCTCCAGCCAGCTCTGGGCACCACCCATTGCCCTGCTGGCTCCCAAAGCCCTGCTCTCACCTTTGTATTAATAAATAGTCCCTTTATTGAAGGAGCCTCAATTACCCCGTTCAAGAATGTCAGCTCTTACTTGCCAAGACCCTGGCTACTGCAGAGGACTTTAGAGACAAAACAGACTTCAATGACATATTTAAACCCTGTCACCATACAAATTATGGAATTGAGCAATCAATAGTAGCCACTGGATTTAATCCAATTTGTATATACTTTCCTTGAAATTAAAGTTGATGACTTTCTGCTAACAAAAGCTTTAGTCACAAATTTTCCATTGAGTGATTTAAAATATTTCAACTTTCCATATTCCAAAAATATAGCTTGGTTGGGCAAAACAATACTCATAAAAGACTGCATAATGGACATGGGGTCCATGCATTCCTCCAGACATTGCAAATTCATCCCCAGAGGCAGCCAGAGAGCTATAGACTTAGACTTCATCATGTGGGGCCCCTGTAGAAAGGTCTTCACTAAATTATGCATAGATATTGTGTCATCAGCCTCTATCGAAGGACTTTTTGAAAAATAGCCCCACAAAACACTGTACCATACTTATTTCGGGAGTGTTGCTAAGAGCATATTTCACTATATACACACACAGTACTCCTTGTACAAGATGTTTCTTTCAAGTCTCAGCACAGGAAAAACAGTTTTATCTTAATCTTTTGGATATTATGAATCCTATCACTGACTCAGGGAGCCCAGAAGCTCTCAGCCAAATGTGTAGCTCACCTCTAATGAGTGAACAGCATCTTCCAGAAAATATTTTGTGTGTTGATCAAACTCCTGGCTTCTTGCCTTTCCACTCCATCTCCTCATGAATTTTTTTTTTATTTTTTTAATCTTCGTGAGTATATCTTTGTGGATTGCATCAAATCCCTTTGAAATGAGGCAGGGATGAAGATTATTGAGAACAAACTTTCAAAACAGGTTGAAAACAGTGACATGTATCTTTCCTCATGAAGTTTAATCTATATTTTAAGCTCTCTTAAAACCATATGCAAGCCTAAGTTGGCATAATAACCTCTATAACTCATCCTGAAGCTTTTCTTAGAACCAACTGCTTCCTGTTTGCTAGAGAGTTTCTTCTTTTCACAAATAAGATCCTGGCTGTATCTCCCTCCTATTCTCTTCTGCAAATTAGAACACTAATTTTTTTACTTTATTAACCAGAAAAAAAGTGGAACAGATACTAGACTGCATTGGGTAAACTCGTAGAAACCTCAAAAAAGCCAATTTCCTGCAGACTCGTGGATATGAAGGCTGCTGATGCCCCTGAGCAGGGCTGGGGAGGCAATTTCCTCCTGCAGCCTCAACGTCAAGAGAAACTTCAGATCTTAAGGGGCAGAATCCTACCAAGGAAAGACAGTACTGGCTTTACTGAGAGTGTTGGTCTCCTGGTCTCTGTCTCCGAGTGTGTGCATGTGCACACGTGTAAACAGTGACATTCTCTATGCTAAAAGGAATTTCAGTAGAGGCACTGGGGCTTCTCTGGTCCAGGAAGGGGTTGCGAGTGGAGGCGCGATGGGGCCAGGAGAGGTTGGGACCAGCTGCCGCAGGCGCTGATACGGAAGACGGTGTGCATTACGACCTTCCTGATGGCAACTTCTTCCCAGCACATCTCACCCAAAGAGTCATTCCCTTGTCCTTTCAGTCTGTCTACACGCTAAATTCACCCACCATGGTAGCACTTACTTATCCTTCTCTTACTTAGCCTTCTCCCTCCAGAATTCACATCAATGTTGTTAGTCGGGTTAAAAGCCACCTTCCCTGGCAAAGGACTTGTGTAAATTGCAGGTGTTCAAAACATTTCTGTAAAATTTGAACATGTTTACATCCCTCAAAGAGAAAAATATTTTTAAAATGGGAGCAACTTTTTTCTATCTATTATCTTGTAAACACATTCAATAGTTTAGAATGTTTTCAAAAATGTGCATTGATATACATCTTAGTGATATGAAAGCAAACAGGCACACCAGAAATGGCTCTAGTAATAAGATGAAGCAAAACAAAATTAAAATGGGTGTGTAAGGTAGGAGTCTGAGGTAAAACTAGGAAAAGGTGAAAAAGGTCAAAGTTCTCTTGAGTGGCAGAAGGCTTCTAAAGTCTTCCTAGAGCTTGCTAGAAAGGCAGAATCTCAGGTCCTGCCCATGCCTGCATTTTAAAAGGTCCCCAGGTGATTTGCAGACCTTCGTAAGGTTTGCAAGGCCTTGCTCTAAGGTACCTGAAGCTCAGATATTCTGTCTGCGAAAATATAAAATTAAGAGATGCTGATAGAAACAAAGTGTCCCTGACATCTATAGCAAAGTGAAAATGAGGTTTTATTATTTCTTGAGGTAAATAACTTTCCTCCTATCATCTAATTTACAGACTCCTGTGACCTACAAACTGACAAACTCCTATGACCCACAAATCGACAAACTCCTATGACCCACAAATCGACAAACTCCTATGACACACAAATTTACAAACTCCTATGATCCACAAATTGACAAACTCCTATGACACACAAAATTACAAAATCCTATGACCCACATCACTAACCTGAGCTCATGCAGCTCACCTTTCGTGAAACTTCATGGACTAAGAAGTGAGTGTTTCTAATTTACAATGGAAATTTGAACTCACTGTACTTACCTCTGCTCTTTCCCAGATTCATACTGAGGAATTCCCACTAAATAGAGTTTAGAAACCATCAGAATGAAAAGGACATGGGCCAGCCAGCCAGGGATTCAATCCACAGGAAGGCAAAACCCAGCTAGGAAGTACAAAGGGATGACATCAAACAGGAGCCCGGGGGGGGGGGGGGGGGGGGGGGGGGGGGGGGGGGGCGCTGGAGGTGTGGGCAGCGAAGGTGTGGACTGCCAGCCCTACCCAACAGAACAGGGCCGCTGCTGCAAAGCACTCCTAATGCAAACCAGGCAGAGAAGGGAAAGTGCCCCCAGCACACAGGAAGCCCCAACCTCAGAGCTTTTTTGGCCCAGCCATGGATGTCCTGGCTCCTTCCCTGGAGCTCCCTCCCCACTCCTTTCACTGGCAACAGGACTACAAGAGTGATCAGAAGATTCTGAGGGCTCTAAGAATTGGCTCTGGGTTGACCATGAAACTATGGCCATGAGGTAAGCTCACGTACTTCCTACAGAACCTGGAAATCAAGCCACTACTAGACAATACATTGTGCAATTTAGACGATAGTGTACCAGCTGGACAGAAAAAAGGAAAAAACCCTCTACCAGTCAAATTAAAAGGCCTTTCCTCTGGGTGATGAAGCAATGAGCTAAGCAAATAGAAGGCACCTGTGTGCTAAGAAAATAGCCCTACTTTCTCCAGGGGATGCAGCTCCCACTGTCCTCCAGCATAAACACACATGCAACCTTTATGCACAAAGCTGTCTATCCTCCCCACCTTGGCAGCCTCTAAGGTAGGTGGGGGAAAAGAGGAGGGGAAAGTACATAAGCTCAGGAATCCCAGAATCCAATAAGCCATCAGACAAAGAACAGTATTCTAGACGTGAGGAAATAGCTCCCAGAGGGTTCACCCATCCCTCTCATCTCATTATAATTGTTATTATAATTGTATTTTGCCACAAAATGATTATATTGAGTTTTACAAATTGACTGACAGCATGATTAACGACAGTATAACTACACTGTATTACACTGGCCGTAAGAGCGTACACTTCAAAATCCAAGAATATAATAAAGTCCATGCTTCAAAATGGAACTGTTTATTTCAGCATGGGAGAGGGGCCGGCTAGCCCCTCTCTGCTCATACCCCATCTCCACCTTCCAGATCTCATTTGCTAACACGATGTGGCACTTTATGAAAACATTTTTTCACCGCTCTACAGTAATAGCACCGAAGTCTGCAACAACGTTATTAGCTGTTCCAATGATAAAGGTTGCTCCAATACAGAATTTCACACAGAGGAGTTTTTAGGCACCCCCCATTATGGTAGAATATCTAACTAAAAATGGTTGCACAGAAATGGGCAAAAATCATGAATAACATTTCCATAAGTATGTTTTTGCTCAATTCTTTTAACATCTAGTCACTTCAGGTTGGACTTTATATAGCAAAACTTAATCTGATTTTGAATGACTTAATCTGATTTTTAATATCAACACACAATAAAGGGGCTATTTCTTTAAAAATAACACCAATAATGTTCAACTTTCTGATTCTCAATTAACATCACCTTAAATTTTTAATGTCTCCAATTTAATAAGTAAATTTTACAATCAGGGTAGCTTATGTATGGACAAACTATGCATGCTTTGTTACGCTTTATTTTTCCGTGTTTGTATGCACAAACTACACATAATGGCTAAGATGTATCAAGTATGTATTATGTGCCAGGCATTGTTATGCATTTTCCATATGCCTTCTAGCAACAGCATGTATCAGTCCTATGAGGTAGATGTTATTTTGACCTCACTAAGAAATGAAACACTGAAGCACAGAAAGGCTAGACTGCTAATATGCAGCAAAGTCAGTATCTGAAACCAGACAGTATGTTTCTCTCCCAATTGGTATTAAACAAATGCAAAATGTATACCTCAGGGCCTGGACTGTATATGTCAACGAAGATTTTAAACATTTAACAATGACTTAATTCAGCAAGACTCTAACATTTATTAACAAACTTCATAGAAATGTACTAAGAACTCCAGGTAATTTAAAAGAAAAATAAGTTATAATCCTTGGCTAACAAGGACTTTGCAGACTAATTAAAGAGACAAAAATATATACACAAAATAAATTTATTCCAAAGCTACATATAAGTAGAGATGACAGTGTGGTGTAAACAAAATAAAGGGAAAGATGACATATATAACAGGAAGTGATCCCTAAGGTAGCTTTCTAAGGAAACACTGCTTGGATTGGGAGGGTAGGAGAAGGGAATTTCATACCATGATCAATAACAGAGGCAAAAAGGAACAGGAGCGATGGAGGTGGCAGCTGGAGAAGAAGATATATGTCACAAAGTAGCTCAAATCATATGAAACTGTGATGAGCTATTTCACAGTGGTTTTCCTTTAACCAAGAATCTACATTTTATGCTTATCACTATTCTGACTTTATTCCTTTTTGTTTCAGTGTACCAGTGCAACCTTCTGAGTACTAAGTGGAAGCCAGCTCCCTGTTCCCTCCCTGGTCTGCCCTCCCACCAGTGTGCAATGATTTGCTCAAAAACAAACTAGCAGAGTAAATGAATGACGTCACTACAAATCACCCACCACAAATCACCCACCATTTATTTCCAAAAATTGTCTTTTCATGAAGCCAAATAAAATGAGTGTTGAAATCACATTCCTTAGGCTATTTGTATGTTTTAAAATGACAATGGAGAGGTCTATACTCAACCACTCAATCCCCCACCCCCACACCAAATAGATGGTCACCCCCAGGTAAGCTGTTGTTTCTGCCACAGTTTAGAACAGGCGCTTCCACTTCTTGTACATTGTAGCTGAACAATGGGGATTTGAAGAAGCAGCAGTCCAGATGCAAAGGACAGACACACAAGGTCATTGTAAATCAAAGAGCTGCTAAGCACTGGACAGAGACTGCTGGAAGGGCGTGGCAAACTCCCGGAAGGAGCCAGAGAGCTGGTCATCTGCAGAAAAGGAGCTCATCTGGCAGAAATAGGAAGCTGTAGGGCATTTCGAGCAGAGAAAACAGCAACGTACAAGGCCTGTTAAAGAACGATGACCAGCTCCGATGGTGTGATTGGGGCCAGAGATGGAGACGGTGGGAGTAAGTGGGCTGAACCTCCAAGGGCCCCAACGTCCTGGAAAGAGGGTGGCTCATCTAGAAGTTACAAGGGACTAATAGCAGACTTTAAGCAGGAAAATAATAGGATGAGACTGATTTAGAGAAACAGAGTGATGGCAGTGTGGAGGATGAACTGGAAAGGAGGCATAGAAGTCACCTGGAAGGAAGCTGAGGGTCTGAATTCAAGTAGGAGTGACCAAGATGCAAAGATGAGCCTTGACAAATACTAGTAATAAATCTCTCCCTACAAAATGTAGCTTAAATTCCCCAAGCTAGATACTGTCAGATGTCCTTGTGTCCCAAAAGCATCTAGCATGGAGCAATTCAAACTACTGCCTTCCGAATATGGGGACCAGTTAATAATTTTACCATCCAGAACATCTCTCTCCTACTTTTCCTCTTTCAGTAAACATTGACTAGGCACTAACTACATATCCTGGTCTGGTAGATAGAGATACGAAAACAAGATACAGTTCTAGTGGTCAAGGAGTTCAGAGTTTCATAGGAGACAGATGGACACACAGATAATAACCACACAATCACCCCAATGCCACAAGAGGTGTATATGGGGCGGTGGATGCACAGAGGCCTTGCTGGAATGAAGAAGGTAACATGTAACCCCATGAGCGTCTTAATAATCTAAAAGAGGCCAGGTGTGGTGGTGCATGCCTGTAATCCGAGAACTTTGGGAGGTTGCGGTGGGAGGATAGCTTGAGGCCAGGAGTATGAGAACAGCCTGGGCAACATAGCAAGACTTTGCCTCTAAAAATTGTTTTAAAAAATTAGCCGAGTATGGTGGCACATGCCTGTAGTCTATAGTCCTGGCTACTCAGGAGGCTGAGGCAGGAGGATCACTGGAGCCCAGGAGTTCAAGGCTGCAGTTAGCTAGGATCCCACCACTGCACTCCAGCCTGGGCAATAGAGAGAGACTCTGTCTCTAAAAAAAAAAAAAAAAATCTAAAAGATCTATCACCAACATTTTAAATGATATACATATTGTCAGTGACATTTCCCATTAACTTAGCTAAAGCTATATATAAACTGTACAAAATGTATAATTTCAGATATAGAATATGTGATGGACTCTATGAAATTTTGTTTAATATTATGAAGGTTAAAGGCAATCTAATTTGAAGAATTCTGCTTGCTAGCTGGGGCTCACCTGTTAACTACTATAATAAAAACCATTTTCTCACTTTTTCAACTTTCAACTGTCAAACTGATTCTTACCACTGAATTTTACCATAGAAACAAATAAAATGCAAAAAGAAACCCTATATATCCAAAGACCTACTGAAGTTAAACTGTGTATTTATCTGCCACAATGAAACCTTTGCTTCATACATAGCACTCTCTTCAGAGTACTTTTGGTGGACTTAGTTCACTTTCAAACAATTTTTCCATTAACTGGCAGGAGTTCCCATAGTACTCCACCCCTCCAAATCCTTCCTGTGCTGGGTCACTTAAAAATAACTAGCCATAAGTCATTTTAAAATTCAGGAAATTATTTTAGCGGAAAAATCACTGGCCATCCCAATTGTATTATAGCAAAGTAGAGAACACAGAGCCGTTCTCAGGAGGTTTTCAAATAACTGTATTGTTTGGATAGTACAAATTACTTCTTACCAATGATTCTTTACATTACTAGTAGACTAATTTGTTTGCAATATGTGACTAACCTGGGGGAAAATATTCTTTATCTAATATCCCTCATTATGTGGCAATAAAATCTATTTTTATGAACTCTCATGCTGCAAAAATATCTTCACTTAGAATTTTGGACTTTTCATGTAGCTGCTTCTTCATGTATCAGTTACTAAATGGTTACGTAGTTATTTTAATTAACTATACTAGATACACAAGTCTGTTACAGAAAATTGGACCATATAAATAAGCATGAAGAAAATTAAAAGTGCCCCAAATTTGTCAAAGAAAATCAGTACGAACAGTTAGAACCTGTTTCTTTCAGAATTTTGAAAAGCATAAATTCATGTATTTCTCTTTAAAATACTGATCATCTATAAATACTCTTTAATAGCCCATTGCCATCATTTATATTGGCAATATAATCATGCATATCTTCTATAATTTATCAATCTTCAGGCTTGGGCATTGGGATTGTATCCAATTTTTCATTATTAATGACAATTCTATAACGAGCCTACTCACACACACATCTTTGCATACTCATCCAATTGTTTCCTCAGGACAGAATTCTAGAAGTAGAGTTGCTAGATCAAAGACTAGACATGATAAGGTCATGATTTTTATATTATAGGAAATACATAGCTCACAGATTGTTTAAAACATACATGATAGAAGAATAATAAAGGAATACCTGGTTTAAAATAAAATATAATATAAAACGTATATCTGTATTTGAAAAACACAAAGGGAAATACATGTCTCTATTTAAAGGTAAGAGTTTACATCTACTAAATTATAGCTTAGCTATGAACAGAACACAAAGCCCAAGCCATAATATGCTTAAGGTTCAATCATGTTTGCTAAACTTGTAACCCAAGAAAAATTAGCTAAGTTTATTCAAGAGTCTCCTTGAAGAAGAGCTCTGTGGGCAATAAACTTGGATGCTATACTACACATAACTACTAGACAATAGAAATATAACATGTACCACCAAGGCAAGCCATACATGTAATTTTAAATTTGCTAGTGGCTACATGAAAAAAATTAAAAAGAAATAAGTGAAATTAACTTTCATTATACATTTTATTTCACCCAGTGTATCAAAAATATCCTTTTAACATGTACTCAAATAAAAAAATTATTGCAATCTTTCCCTCTTTTTTGGTACCAAATCTCCAAATGCCAGCATGTGCAAATGTAAACACATCTCATTTTGGACCAGCCACATTTTAGTGCTCAAAAGCCACATGTGGCTCGTGGCTCCCATAATGGACAGTACAGGTGCAGAGCGGAGGCTGGCAAGTTTTTTCTGTAAAGGGCCAGACAGTAAATATCTCAGGCTGTGCAGGCCCACAGGCAAAATCAAGGATATTATGTAGGTACTTAAATAGCACTGTTTGCCTGGAGTGGGCCATGCAGGGTGGTGGGCAGCTTTGCACCCAAGTGCCCTCAGATGGAGACACTCTCAGGATGAAGAGCAACTGGCCCAAGGGCAGGCAGCGCAGCTGCCATCAGTTTCACCCAGGTCCCAGTGAGCCCTTGTCTCTTCCCCTGACAGCCCAAGTCACCACAACTCGAGCAGGTGGCCAGAAGGAGCGAGACTCAGCAACTGAAGACCCCCAGATGGAGATTCCACCATCCAGTGCCCTGCAGTTGCCACTGCAGAGACCCCAACGTGTTCATGGTGACCAGAGCAGGCCGTGGGCAGCAGCAAGGCGTGGATGCTGGCCAGAGACAGGTGCTGGGAGCAGAGGGGAACAGGGGCAAAAAGGAAGCCCCGACTTGGTCTCTGCCGCTCCTGGTGCCAGGCCATCGACTTTCACAGAGGGCAGACCCAGGAAGGGAGGATTAACAAAGACAGACTGATCAGTAAGGGAGGATTAACACAGGCATTTGCATAGAGAGCAAAGGTTCTGAGAAATCTCATCCTAAGGAAACCTGCTTTTCTTTGTGTGACCCAGATTTTCCCCACACATTTTTTTGGCAGTGGATCCCATTTTAACAAGGAGCACCGAAGCCCACAGTGGATGTTCCTCATAACACAAGGCTGACTTGGAGAGACACAGCTCCAAGCTACCGTAAATTTTGTGGAGCTCTGTTTGATATCAGGAAAAATTCCCCACAGTAAACTTTGTTAATAATAGAACCAAATTCCTATCCTACCTCCTGCCCCTAGGCACACAGTCTGCCCCATCTGCTTTTCCAGTCTTGCTCAAATGTTATTTTCCAACTTGAACCTAAATGTCCCCAACTTAAGTCAAAATGAGCCTAGCTCTTCCTTCTTCCTACGGGTTAAGCTCTGTCAAGGATGACCTCGAATGTTCCTGAAACTCACCTTGACCACAAAACTAGACAGGTCTTCCCCCTCCTAGAGCATGTATAGTATTTACTAAACCTCCTAAGTCATCAGAGAACACCTTCAAATAGACCATTTCATCTCCTCCATAGATAGAGGCTTTGAGGACAGCAGAGATGAGACCTTAAACTTCTTTCACAGTCCTCTCAGTACAGTCCTTATACTCAGCAAATGCTCAAAACTGCTTAGTGAGCAAATGAAGGAATGAAGTGACTTGCTTATGGGCTTTATGAAGGTGGCTAGATCACACCAAGAAGTTTTCCACCGAAACTGAAAAGTTCAGATGGAGAAGAACAAGACTGAAGACAAAAACTTTTCCCTCCTGGTCATATATTTCTAGCTCCTAGCTGAGGGCCATGCTCAATAAATGCTAAGTTACTAACCTTTGGTTCTATTAACCAGATTTCCTATTTAGTAAAAGTCTGCCCTGGGCAAATTACTAAACCACTCTAAGCCTCAGTATCCTTATCTACAAAATAAACAGGATACTGTCATCTCAAGGTGGCTGTAAAGATTAAGTGAGATAATATATGTAAAATACTTGTCTCAGTGTTAACCAAATTAGCATTAAATAAACAGTGGCTCTTGCAATTGGATAACACAAAAGAGTGTTCATAAAAAACTAACAAGTTAGTAGTATCCTATATGAGTGCAGTAAGATGATTGCTTTCAATTAAATGCTCATCAACTAAAATAGACAACAGATAGGCATCAGATATGAGAAAACTATCTAAAAACAAAGTTTAAACTAAACTCACCATGCGAGGAAAAAAATGGGCCTCACACCGTGGTATCTTTGAAATACACAGCTCACCATTCATTAGTACTATAAAGGTAAACATCTGTAAAAAATCTTATGACTACAAGATGGTATTTTTGTTATATTTTGTTCAAACATGTGATGCTCAAAGATATGCCAAATTAACTTGATGAAATAAGGATTAGCTGTAATTTTCTTAGCAGTCTACCATTATCAAACTATTAACAAAGCAATTAACAGATAAGTCTCCAAGAAAAAAAATGAGGTAACTGCTCCACTGTTTTAAAGGGAATTTCACACATTTTTGGACTCACTATTAAAACTCATTGCTAAGTGGTAGTAGCCACGTAGCTTATTATAGACCCTTCCTCAACCCCAGCCACCCACATACACACCCACACATCCACACACATAAAGAACAATTTTAAAAGCTGGACACCATATAAAAAAAAATCTGTTTGAAAATATCTCTGAGCAAAATGTCAGCCAAGACATGAGGAGCAAGGGTATCTGAGAGAATGGAAGTAAACTAGTGAGTCTGACAGTCTGGGAAGTTTCCCCACTCCAGGAATTTGCTAACTTGTAAGTGTGCAGAGCCAAGAGGTAAGAACCCAAGCAGGAAGCTGCAGCTAACAGACTGGGAGCAGCACGGTTTCTGGCAATTTCATGGGACTGAGGAGACTAAGGAGGAAGAGTCGTGTAAACATCCCAGAATTCCAGATAGGACCCTGGAAATTTACTTTAGAAATCAGGGCAAACTGGAACTAGACAAGCTCACACAAAGCCTGAAACCTAGCTGACCAGCTCAATCCCAGAATGGATTAATGTAATGTATCCCCACACTAATGCCTGCAAGACAGCAAAAGTGAATCCTCTCTGAAGGAAAATAACATCATCCAGGCCTCAAATTACCTCTGTGATTTTTCACACCCAATGTCCAGCATTCAGTCAAAATTACAAGGCATACAGGCAAGTACTATGTTTGTTGCTGAGTCCTCGTCACAACTGACCCACAGAGACCTTGTGACTCTCCCACCTGATATTCTCATTTTAGGATGGTCAGGTCAGACTCAAGAACCAACACGATGAGAAAGGCCAAAGCCTTGCTTGTCAAATGGAAATGGTATATTGAAGAACACAGCTGCCCTGGGGGAAACTTTATTCCCCACTCTGCTATCTGAACCAAAGCCACTGGCTCAATGAGGCTCTCGATGCACAGAGATTCCCTAAATGCCTGGGCCTGGTT
Source organism: Propithecus coquereli (assembly GCF_000956105.1). Lineage (NCBI taxonomy): Eukaryota > Metazoa > Chordata > Mammalia > Primates > Indriidae > Propithecus > Propithecus coquereli. Next base: position 2,159,517 of record NW_012155284.1, read on the forward strand.
CACTGATGGTTTGGCTAAGCTACAACCGCAGTGGTGTTTGCTGGGGTGCAGTGGTTGTTCATCTTCAGGGTCGGCTATGCAGAAGCAAAAGCAGATGTGGTTGCTCCATTCAGGGGGCAGAACTCAGACTTTTGGGCTGTCGCCAATGGCATAGCTGTTTGGTCTACCACTTGGAAAACTACAGACTGGCAGATTAAAGATATCCTTCTTTGGGGATGTGAACCTGGAAACAAATCATGGCTGCTGATAGAACTCTCTGGAACAATTATGTAGGTTCTGTAAGTAAGGACTGGCTCTCTGATGGGACCAGCTGCTGATCAAGTCTGACTTTCTGATGCAGAGGCTACTACTGCATGGCAGACCTGTGATTTCTGCCAAAAGTTGACCCATTGTCTCACCAGGAGGGGGGTCACATTACAAGGAGCATTATCCCCACCTGCTCCTGGCAGATTGGCTACATCAGACCTTCAAACCCCTCTCAGGGTGATCAGTGCTGCCTCACTGCTGTTGGTACTTTGTGAGGTTACCGCTAAGCTGTTTCCAGACACATCACTGTGGCTCTTGAAACTAATCTGTGTGCTCGACAATGGACTGATAGTCTGGCTCTCTCTTGCTCATTCCCTCCTGGTTCACATACTTTAGTAAGGCAGTTTGATCGCTGAATTCGGCTATCCCAGAAAGGGATCGTCAGCTCTTGGCCACTTCCTGGATAATGATCAGGACAAAGGGCAGAGGGTGATTAAAATCATAGAGTATTATATTGACCTATTTTGAAAATTGAGGATTCTGCCTTGACCCTGGCTGGGCATGAAGCATTTTTCTTTTCCTAACAGCACCCCCTGGCCAGCCTGGCTGGCACACCCTCCAGGTGACAGCACAGCTGAAGGAAGACTTCTGGGATTCAAACTTAATTCTGGTTAAGTTTTATAAAGTGCCCTTGTCCCTTCCAGATGAAAGGTCAAGGTTTGAGTAGGGATGATTGGGAAAAACGTGAAGTTAGAGCTGCTAGAATTCGTGAAGATGGAGGAAAAGCAACAACCCAGCACCTGGGGAGGGAGCACTTTAGACCCCAGGAGGATGAGGAAAGGAAGAACATCACGATTTTTGTCTTTTGGAATTGTCCTTGGCACCTTCCTCCAAAAGGAGAACATCCTGGTGTGACAATCCCAAACCGCTGTAAGCTCATTGCGTTTAATTTGCTATTGGGTCTTTGGTGATCTGATTGCTTTGACCACGTTTGATCAATCCCAGCAGCAGGGAAGGGCCCCAGCTCCTGCACCTTCTACACAAAGCAACTTCAAATGTTGTCCTCTTTCCCATTCATTTCATGGACAGACAAATGCCATAAAGAAAAAGAGAGATACTTTGTACTACATTAAAGTTTAAAACTTCTGTTCCTTAAAAGACACCATTAAGAGAGTAAAAAGGCAAACAACGGTGGGAGAAAACAGTTGCAATACACATAACTACAAAGGACTCATTTTCATATATATTAGGATGAACAATATGAAATTATGATACTCAACCATTTTTGATGTACAAAAATAGCAATTCATACAGTTTAACTTACTATTTCCAACTCCTACAACTCAATTACACAAGAACATTCAATAAAAAGTGGGTAAAGGCTGAACAAGCACTTCAAAACAGAAAACAATCAAATAGCCAATAAGTACCTGAAAAAGGGCTCACCCTCATTATTTATCAGGGAAATGAAACTGAAAACCAAAATGACATGTAACTACACACCTATTAGAATGATTACAACTAAAATAACTGACGATACCAAGGGTTGGCAAGGATGTAGAGCAAGTAGAATTCTTAAACCCTGCTGGTGGGAGCACAAATCGATATAACTGTTTTGGAAAACTGTTTAGCAGAAACTACTGAAGTTGAATATATTTATGCCCTATGAACCAACAACATCATTCCTGAGTACATATACTCAACAGAAGTGTACACATGTATGCACACCAAAAGACATGTAAAGAACTTTCATAGCAGTATTATTTGTAATAGCTCCAAACTGGAAACAACCCAAATAAACATCAACAATAAAATGGATAAAGAAATCATTGTAAACTCATTCAATGAAATACTGCAAATGAATGAAAAGAAATGAACTACAACATCTAATAACATGGATGAATCTCACAAATACAAAGTTGAGGAAAAGAAGCCCAATACAAAAGAGTACCTACTGTATGAGTCTATGGATATGAAGTTCGAAACCATAGACCAAGGCAAAAACAAGCTATGATGATATAAGCATGGTGGCCACACATGGCTGGGGAAGTGAAGAGGAACAGACATGAGGTTAGCTTCTGAAGGGCTTATTTCAGCAGTTGCTTGATCTGGGTGCTGATTACAAAAATAGATTCATTTTGTAAAAAATTCATCAGTGGCAACCTTAGGATTTGTGCATTTTTCTGTACGTATACTACACTTTGAAAAATAGGTTTATTTTTAATTTATTGTTAAAAGAGCAACATTTAAATAATTTTAAAAATGTTAAAAAGTAAAGAAAAATTATGAACATGAACCTTGGGCAATACAGGGGACATGTCATACAGGACCAGAGGACAGAAATTGTACAGATCTTTTTGTAGAGATCTTACTGATAAGGTGAGAATGTAAAACTGCTACTGAAGGAAGAGAATGTGGCCTGTCAAAATGAATAAATATTAGTTTGATGAAAATAATATTTGTGAGGTTGATAAATGCACTAGATGTGTGAATAATAATGTCTATCACACCCACCAAACTTTCCATGAAACTCCCTCATCCACACCTCCTGCTGCTTGGCAGCCAATCCATGGACTGGTCAGAGGTCAATGACTTTGTCCGGCCCCCAAATATGAACTGAAATAATGAGATTCTCTCTCTCAAGAATATGAGCCTAGATACACTAGGAGATGCTGCAGTGAAAACTGCAGCAGAAAAAAAGGCAGGAAAAAGGGGCCACAACCCTGAGTCTGTGCCATGAAGGGTATATGGCGACCTAAAGTTAGGGGAAGCAAAAGCTATGTGGAACAGAAGCAATAAGGAACCAAACAGGCATAAACACAACGAAAGCTCAGCCAATAGCAACATCCAAAGAATAACCATGTCCCAGTAAAGACAGAGCACTACTCACCCTTATATTGCCTTACAACATTTCCACTGTTCCCTTCACACTCAGTTGTGACCATCATTCAAGACAACATAAGTTCCTATTTCTCCCTCGCAATCGAAAGGGCCTAAAGCAATCAGTCATATAACAGAAACCAAGTAACCCCAGAAAAGTTTAGCAATACCAGAAAAAGCTACCTACACATTTGATTAATGAAGCCTTAGTAATTGCCTCAAAATAATATTGACTAGCTATTAGGTCTCCGAATTGACTGTGGAAGTTGGATGAAACATTGGCTTATGGATCACTGTTGTAAAGCTGTGCAAAGCACTGAGGGAGAAAAAGCATCACTGGGGTCAGTGCAGGAAACTCTCGTCCTTGACTCTGCATGAGATCACTGCACAAGGAGGAGGTGGGTGAATGGACATCAGTAAAGACAAGAGAATCCCTCAGTAAGAGAATCACCAGTAATTTAACTTCCCTCCAGAGTAGGGTCAGATCATGAAAATACCTTCACACCATGATCATGGTTAGACAACTGATTTCAAAGTTTCTTCTCTTTAGGATTTAACACACTAGAAATTATTTAAAAGCTAATTCCACCACCTTTATGTCTTCACAACTACTGTCTTAAGTTTTTTCCTTCATGATAACATGAAAGAAACGAAAAGATGACTACCGTGATAATATATATCATAACAGAAACACATTACAAACTGTTTCCAAGATAGCTCTTTTCAGCGCTACATCTTTAGTGCCAAACAAGTGCTATGCCAAAAAGGAAAAAAAGTTCCTTATTTACAAGTGAAATAATACAATGTCTGGAACTTGCTTTAAAATAGTCTAGCAAAAGAAAAAAGTATGCATGGAGAGAAACAGAAATAACAATAGCAAGAAGTTGGAGATTATTGGATGATGAGTATATTGGTGTTCCCTGAACTATTCTATGTGTATTAAATTTGAAGTATTTTTTAAAGAGGAAGGAAAAAACTTTCTAAGTGATCCTAATATGAAAACAAAAAGAAGACAATCAAAGAAGGATCACATTAGAAAGGGAGTAATAAGGATAAAAGAATAAAGGGAGTAATAAGGATACCAGTTGACAGATGTGCTGAGAGCTTGGCCTGGACTATTGCCTGTGAGTCTCCCCAAAACCTGATAAAGCAGGTACTGTCGTGAGCCCCATCTTCCAGGTGGGGAACCAGGCTTAGAAAGAGAAATTACTCGAGATTATATATCTGGTCAACAGTGGAGCTAAGACTGAAACCCATGCAGTTTAACTCGTGAAATGAACCACACATGACACTATACCACCTTACCTGGAAACTGATATTCTTAAAGGCAAAAGAGAACAAATTCATATTGGATATGAGTAGCCTCCTATTCCTGTGAACCACTGACATTATCTTGTCCTGACTTCTTTTAGTTATAATATTATATAATGAGCCTTAGACCAAGTTATCACCTCCCTATTTCCACATTGCTAACCCCAGGAAACTTCCTAGATTTGCAATACTCCCTCTATTTGAAAGGACTCACCCCACTGTTTACATTAGTCACACTAATGGCATGAGCTCATAAATACACTTCAGGAAATGAATCAGGCATTGTTTAAATTAATCACACGATGACAAAATAAAACATTTCAAGATCCTGAAAATAATGCAAAGTACCAGTAACCAGCCCCTTCACATCCCTGCTGCTTCAATTATCATAGGTCTTAGCAATGCCATATTGATAAGCATCAAAAGAGCTAACAAAAGAAATTTGGCCTACATTTTAAAAAAATAAAACACTAAAGGACGAATATATTTTATTTTTAAGCATAGCTTTTTAAAAACATCATTTTATTTGTATCTTCTCAGATCTTAAGAGAACTGTAATTCTCATTACCTACTCACTCTGATGCTGCAAATTGTTCTTATATAGGTCTCCCCAACTTTTTGTCTCATTTCTTTCTTTACAGTTCAAAACAAAAAGAAATACTATAGTGTATCATTTAAATATACATAGATCAACTCAAACTTATTTTATTTCTGCCTTTTCCATATAAGTATATTTGGAGATGTGGTAGTCACTGTGAGAGATTTTAGGTAAAATGATTTGAATCCTCACTTTTCATTGAATCGTAAGTTTTCCAAGCACCACCGAAAAAGAAAACTGTGAGAATATGCGCTTTCTGCATCGCTGTTCCACCCACTGATGCCAATGTTTTCTACAAAAACAATAACAAGAAAAACCTGCTACTTTTTCTTCCTAAATATACACACAATCACATTTCAATTCCTTGGGGAAAATTGCTAACATTTTCTCTTTGGAGGAATTAAATTAATGTACTTACAACTTCTCCATCAGTTAAAATTGGAAAGTTATACCAATGGAAATGTAATGAATAATTTCGGAATAATAGCTAATTTTTAGAACAAGAGACAAATGTTATAAAATAATCAAACATTTATCACAACGCTATGTTGATACTTAACAAATATCATTTCTAGTTTCATTTAAATATTAATAAGATTTCCTATTCAGAAAGGATTTATACTGTGAGTAATTTAACAGAATCATTACATATCCTTAGTCCTCAAAAATAAAGCCCCCCAAATTGTAGACAGATTGGATTTATAACTCACATCCTGAAATATTGATACAAACAAAAATCTGCAAACTTCAACGTATATAATTCCATAACAAACATTTAATATTCAATGGTAGAAGGTAACAAACTTAATGATCTTACCACACACACACACACACACACACACACACACACACACACACACATATACACACACATCCCTTTCTTGTAAGACAAATGAACAGATAAAAACACAAAGCCACTTAAAAATTGTAAATGTTAGGATTTAAGACCTGAATAAATCCATATTGCTTGTCAATATGACTTATTTCATTACAAAATAACCTTAAAGACTAAGCTTTTCTATTCCACAAAATTAAAATTATACTAACTGCAGCATGCATATTTAAGTAGTATTGGAAAATATGGGGGAAAATCAACTTAAAAAATTAATCTGTGTTAAACAGACAGCAACATCACCAACTGTTTTAACAAACTATTGACATTTGCTTGCTAAAATCAGAAACATTTGGTTATCACACATGTTTTAGGTCTTATCAACACCCAGTGTATGGAAAATATCTCTATTTTTAATAAAGTCCCAAAAGAAGGAAAAAAATTATCATACTACAAATATTTTCCACCGCTCAATAGTGCATACAGGTGTCACTTAGTAAAACCCACAGAAAAATACTTGCTCACAATAAAAATGCATTTTTATGTATATCTGTCACATCGATGATGGATTTTTCTATGTTGAATTCTTAACCTCTAAATAGTTAGGTTTCGTGTAGCCAAAATTAAAATAACTAAATTTTGCTAATTCATGAGTTATTTTTCTTCATTTAACTTTCAATGGAAGAACGATTACAAAGTTTAAGTAAAATCATTTTGTTCCCTAAATTATATTTTTAAACATTTTATAAGATTTAGCAAGTATCTTTATTCCATTTTCCCTTTGTGTTCAGGAAGCAATAGTTGAAAAGAATATATTGATTTGGCTATTATACATCAATTAAACAACATGAACTAGAATGAAAATCCACCATCCACATATATTTTAGGGCTTGCACGTGGCTCTGCCTAATTCAACCAAACAAGTAAAATCCTCTGCTTGCGGTCAAGGTAGCAAGGCTAAAATGACAGGGAAAATCATATACCTTTAATCCCTTTAAAATTAAATCAACATGTTTAATTCAGCACAAATATGACAAGGGTCTACTTCTTTAAACCTCCAGAGCTAAAGAAATATTTTCCACCAAAACAACTGAAATCAGGCGGAATAGAGCATTTAGCATTACCAGAAAAATAAGAATAAACATGGCTTTGTTGCTATATATGTCTCTCCTGTTAGTAGGCAAGACAGACCAGACCAACTGGGATGTGTACTTTCACTCTAAATGCAAATATTTTTAAAGGTACCCCACTGAAGTAAAGGAATGCCCTGTAAAACTGTTTATTTAAAAATAAATCATATTTTTCTTTGAACGTGTACTGGTCTGCAATTGTATTTCTCAAGAATTATAACAGCCATCGAAGCAGTTTTTAAAGGGAAATAAGAATAAACAAAACAGTGATTCACACACTATACCCGAACCCCCATCCACCCAGATTTGCCATTTCTTGAAGTTCAGTGGATTTAAATACACTCTCCTTAGTGAGGAACTCTTCAACATTATTTAGCCTTCATATCTGAAGTTGGAAATTGATCATCTCCCTAGAACTCTTTGAGCCTCAGTGTTAGCACAGATAAAAATGAACATCATAATAACAATAATATGAATAATCTCTAAGAGTTGAAGTAAAATTCAAATAAGATGAAATAATGGAAGGTAACACTGAGAGCCTAGAGCTTAACACACAGAAGGTACTTGCTAAATGCAAGTTCCTTTTTTCCTTAAATACCTTCACCTAGAATAAGAGGGAAGTTGTTCATTTTCCACAAATGGAGCTTTTTTAGAATGAAGTCCCACCCAGACACATTTGCAAGGAAAAGAACAATCCTTTTGGAGAAAAGAAACTGCTTATATAATTTTTTAAACTCAACTCATTTTTATTATATCACCATTACTATCTCAAAAAAGCAGTCACTATGAAAGGTTGATGAGAGAGCCTTGTCATATTCCAAGAACTTACCAAAGTGAAATCTTGGGACACCATGAAAAAAATGGATCAATGCAAATATTCCTTCAACCTAGGCATATTTGGAAAGTGAAATATATCTTGCTTTTTTCTGCTTAACCAGAAACAGTTTAAGACCAAGTAAAAAAAAAAAAAAAAAAAAGAACAAAAAACAATTTTTTTTTTTGTCAACTAGCTTACTTTGAATTATTATTTAGACGAAGCAAACCCATGGGTGTTTTCTTCTTGTAACTTACCTAAAAACACAATTAATTAGAATAAAAAATAATTTGAAGAGGTGGAATTTGTACTCTCAAGAATGTTTAGAGGCAGTTTACAAGATTTACATCAAGTATTAACTGTCAAGGAGACTGTAATAAATATGTCATCCTCCAGCGTAAGTGATAAGAATGTCTCTGTCTCAGACTATGTGGTTACGATAGGTTTGTGCATCTGCTGACTGATTTATCAGAATGTCCACTTCAATCACTGCTTGGCCTCAGCTTCTCCAATGCAATATTTATCACAGACACTGATAATCTTTAAATCTTCTGAAATTGTCTTTCACATCCTCTACATAGCAAAAAGCTAACGTTAGAAACAGAAGATGCCATTCATTATTGGAAGGCAATTTGGAAATCGTCTCAGCCAAACCCGTAATTTTCACATATTAGCAAACAGAGATTTCATTAATAGAAAAAAAAACAAAAAACAGAGAAAACATTAAGAGATTTGCATAAAGAAGTCACACGGAAACATGGTGGAGGAAAACAACTCTACTCTCTAAATCCTATTTCAAGCCCTAACCTTCAACTATGCTTATAGGGTTAAGGGAGATATTTCTAAGGAAAGCTCCAGAAACCTACATGGTAAAACAGACCTTGACATCTGCTCATCTCCTCACTCAACCTCGCCAGTTTCACAGATTCATAATGTCTTGGTGTTTGAGATGATCTGAGCATATCAGCAACACAAATTAACTGAAAGGGAACCAATTGCATAAACTGTAGATTTAAGGCAGACTGTTTCTTATTTTCAGTTTCTTCTTAATTCTTCGAACATACCCAGACAGGCAATGCCAGAGAAAAGTATTCGCCTGCTAAGCTAACCCAAGTCACAGAAACATGCCTACTATAACATAAAATTTGGGAAGTTTCCCAGCCCGACTCCTAATCCATTGTAGAATGTTTGCTTCTTTACATCTCAGTTTTATCTCCAAACACCAAAGAGTCTAATTTCTAACCTCTTAAGATGCATAAAATGATTGAGAAACAGTTATAACTTATATGGTCATAAACAGAGAAAAAATTTTATCCTAAGATGACCTGTTTAGGACTACAATTAGAAAGTGATGTAAAATCAAACTATTTGGAGGTTATGTTTCTTTATTAAAGTGTAAAAGAAAATAGTTCTGAAGATAAGAGTCCAGATATTTTCCAAGTAGAAAAATGTTGGTTTCCATATAATGCTAACAGGTCAGACAGCCATATGAATTGTAGCAGGTGACTACTCCCCAGCCCCAGCTCCAAAAAAAAAAAAAGTGGTTCTCTCATGATATTAGTATACATATGAAGAGAACAAATAATTTGGAATTAAGTCAATGACATATATTCAGAGTAATTTAAAGTACCCTATTTTATTATAGACATAACACTTAGATATCTGTTTTGGTTCCCATGGAGTCTTGGAACACATACCTTTTTAAAAAAAATCCCCCCAAAAAAAAAAAAAAAAAAAATATATATATATATATATATATATTAAAAAATCTGTTTCCTCAAAACTCTCTTCTCCTTCTCCCAATTTAAATTCTAAAATGCACGACTTGAAATTTATGTTTATATTTCTAGTATCTATATCTATAAAGTTGGAAATCAGTTTTTCAAATGACTCTGAATGTGGACTCAAAAATCAAAGGGAATATTTAAAATTTTACATTTATAATCTTTATAACAACTTTAATCAATTAAGTCTGTTAATGATATATAGTGAAACAAAGCAGGAGGGAAAAAAAAACCCAAACTTCTCATTGGTCTAGTTTGAACTCCTCTTAATTTTAACACATCGTTTTATGAGCTCCAGGGGGTTAGGCAGGCATCTTATGGATCATTCCATTGCTAGCTTCTCCCACAGCCTCTGTGGTTTGCAGTAGAGGCTGTTTGGTCTGACTTGCATGGAAAATTCAGCTGTGAAATATTTTTATGCAACAGCAAAGACAATCAGCCTTTTTATTTTTTCAAGGCGGGGATCTAGAAGTGAAGTGAGAACATTTGATTAGTCTGCTTTAACTTTAATAACCAAATGGTGATTGAAAAATACAAATTTCGTATTTGCAGGAATGGGGAATTGGCGGTTACTAAATCTGTAGGGTTTTTCTTCCCCATTCCAGATCCCATGAGCAAACAGCAAAATTAATAAGATTATGATCCAGAATTAGGTTGCATTCATTTTCAAAGCATTCATTTAAAAGTATAGAAATGTTTTTTTTAATGCTCACATTTTTAAACGTAGCAAGAATGTGGCTACCAAATACCAATCCTGAGGAATATGGATACACATTTACCTTCATAATTAGACCCAGCCCGTCAAATGTTACCAAAGTAAACTGACCGAAACCACAAAGACTGATTGAAAATGACCAACAGAAAGTGTCTGTCCGTCTTAGGGAGCCTTGCTTATTCCCTGCACAACCAGTGGTCAAACATCTGCAGGCAAAGAAATCTACACGAGCCATCCTGGTAAGAGAGAAATCAAACTTCTCCAAATAAGTTAGCTCCATCTTGCCAATCTAAATCCAACAGGTGTCAATACACGTCACCAGACAAAATCCTTCCCAGCAAGGTCTAGAGAAGCAATGGATGGTTAGCAGAGAAACTAAAACGACCCGACCTCTATCAGGGTAGTGAAAAAAATAAAGCCGGGCCCCTAGTCCAACTGATCACTCGGCGCTAAGGTGGGGGATGGAGATGGGACAATCCCTGGATGAAGACGGGCAGATGCGTGGAGATGTCCCGCCACTGACGCCACACGGGGATTTCAGAACACGGTCCGCGCTCTCTGTCAAGCCCTCGCTCCCGACCCCAGGGTTAGAACAGCAAGGGAGTGCGGTGGCCGGAGGCTGGGAGACCCGGGAGGGAGGGCGCGCGGTACCTGCTTGTCGAGCGCGTCCCGGACGCCTCCCGGTCCCGCGCCGGCCCTGGGTGGCGCGGGGGTCCGTTCGCAGGTGCAGCCTTCCAGGAGGTACATGCCCGCCGGGCGGCCGCTCTGCTCGCCCTCGAAGTAGAAGAGCACATTCTGGTACAGGGCGAACCACTTCTCGTGCCAGCGGCTCGCCTCGGCCGCCTTCTTGCTGAGGAAGCCGCGCTTGGTGCCCTCCTTGCGCGCCAGGAAGGCCAGGTACAGGGCGTGCCCCTCGTTGTAGCGCACGCTCTTCTGCATGGTGAGGGGCGGGGGGCGCGCGTGCGACCTCCCGCCTCACCGCCGCCTCGAGGCCATCGCCCGGCCGGCCCCCTCGAGGGCGCGCCCGCTCAGGTCCCAGCTGGCGAAGGGCGCCCCCTTTCCCGACGCAGCGCGCAGGGCACCCGGCCCGCTTTCGGGTCCAAGGGGCGCGGGCTGGGGCCGGGCACGTTCTCCGCTCTGACCGCCACCCTCCCGGCCGAGAGAAGCCCCGGATCCCCCGACGCCCGCGTGAAGAGCGGCTCCGCGAGGGCGCCCGGGCCGGCGACCGCTCCGCCCAAAGTTGCGGGCGCCGAGCCCCCGCGGCGGGCTGGGCGGCGCGACGCGCGGCAGCGGGAGAAGGACTGTCCTCGGGCAACGCGCTCCGGGAGACAGAAGGTAAAACGTCACGTGGGAGATCAGCTGTAATCGGCTTGGATTTAAAGGGCAAAGTCGGCGCGGCGGCGGCGGCGCAGCCGGCTCTCCCCGGCGCGCGTCCCTCCCCGGCCCGCCCCGGCCCGGGCCGCTGCCTCCGCTCTGGTGCCGGAATGGGGCGGGTCGTCGCGAGGTGGAGCGCCCGGTCGCACCACACACGCGCTCACACGCGCGCTCGCACACTCGGCACAACGCGCGCACACACACGCAAATGTACACTCGCATACACACGCGGACCAATGCGGCCCCACAAATACGTACAGCGCACACGCGTATGCACGAAAATACACACAAATGCAACGCACACACTCATGCACAAAAATACACATTCACATACACACAGGGAAATACTCGCGCACACAGTACACGAATACATTTGCACAAATACACATTCACACGAGATGCTCATGCAAACAAGAATACACAAAATACACACTCAAATCCGCCCACTCCTGCACACCAAAATACAGACCCACACAGAAATACACACTTACACAGGCAACCACACACAGGCACACACTGAAATGCTCACTCACACACACATTCACATACACAACCCACACACTAAAACTCACAACTAAACAACATATCCTTATACACATTTACACTCATACACACACAAACACGCACATACACTCACAAATTCACAATCATACATAGACTCACACAGGCAAAGAATCACATACAAACGCATACACAGATGAACACAAATACACACATTCACATACAAACACATAAATTCATCTTAAAACACTCGCACAAATGCACACTCATGCACAGGCATCCACACGCATACAAATACATAGTCGCAACATCCGGACACTCAAACCCACTCTCACACTCATTCCACATCCACAAGTCTGTCCCCATGGCAGTGGGGGAGGTCACAGGGTGGCTCTGCATACCCGGGCCACATTGGCTTTTCCACCTGTACCTGCACTGTGGTATTTAAGGCCGGTGGCGGCGAAGGTTAATGAGAGTAGCACAAGTGTTCCCAGAAAAGCATCAGGTGCCTTTGGTTCCTTGTGGACATGTGTTATTTCATGGAGTAAGACGCACAATTTTAAGTGCGAAGTTTTCAACCGGGGAAAAAAACAGCCAAACGAGGGAGACTTTGCAGCTGGGGACAGAATCCATCCCCAAAGGCCATGCTGTGATAGGCTCGCCAGACACCCTTTCTAGGACTGGATTCATTTGGTTAACAAATCGACAGGTACAGCTGGAAACCAAGGCCCCCTGCTATAAAATGTAAGCGGAAAAGAAATCATGTACCCAGCAGCTGTGAGAGAAAGCTAGTGAAACCCCCGGGGGGGGTTTCACTGTATGTGGTCCTGTATGTGGTCCTGCTATACGCATTTTTTTATTCCCCTTAGTCATTTATCATTAAAATGGTGTGCCATAAAGTGTTTATTGTTCAAAGCAAATAATAAAATGCTTTTCTGAGTGGTGAATCTGCGACAATACACCTGTCTTGTACTGCCAGTTGTGTGTTCCTAAATCGTAGCCCCAGGGTTCTGCCTGTTCTGTAAGTGCTGTTTTTGCAGAATATTTTAACTCTGCCTCACTGAGCAGCACAAAAAAATAATTTTTTGTCACTTTACCTTTTCAAAAATCTTTCACTATTAAAAACTAGGTAACAGGAAAATTGCCATTTTGAAATTACAGTGTGAGAACTGTGGTCATTTAACACATTTTTAAATATCTAAAGGATAGTACCGTGGCTAAATTGAGTTTAACCCAGCTGGGAGCTTGCTTTGTTCTTTAGAGGAGATACAACCATAGAGACAGTAAGTAAATGCAGGCAACGTGTTTGAGCCGGATTCTAGATGCAGAGGAGCCGGTGATTGCCTCAGGAGGCCTTTTCTTTCTTTCTCTGTGGTCCAATCCCAGCTCTGAGAACAGTAAGCCAGGAGACACCTGCGTAGTGTTTTTAGCTGAAACCATTAAGGGTGTGAAATTAGCACAGAAACAATTTAACGATGAGTATTTGAACCTTCTAACCCTTTGAGTTTTTTCGGATGTGAAAGATTCTTTTCTTCAGCAAGCAATGTCTCTGGTATTAATGCTAGTCTCACCCTTCCTGTCTCCTTAAATGTCCTTTTCATTTGAACCACATGAAGTGTTCTTCTCAACCTCTTATCTGACATAACGTCCTACCACATACCGTGTTGTGGCTGTCATCTGTCCCCTGACAATCAGAGAAAGGAGCTCTGGTTTCCTCCAAAATTTGGCTGGTCAGTGCTGTGGGTTTTAATTATGGAAATTCGCTGCAAGAACCGTTTATTGATCATGAGTTTATGTCCTCAACACTATATTTAGGTGATGTAGAGGATATAGAGAAAAAACATTGCCTGTGTTCGTGGTATACTCCGAGTCTAACAGGAAGAGGCTCTAATGGTTAGGTGCTTCTCCTCGCCTGATTGCTTCTCCAATGCACAGCCGTCTCCCTAATCCCTGCAGCACCCAGCGGGGGAGCTTATATGCAGTCGGCACACAAGTAATTCACAGATATTTTCTAAGATAATTTAATATTTGGTCATTGGATTGTTAAAGAGGGCACAAACATCTGCAAATATTAGATCCTTCTGCAAGATTGCAAGAAAAGAAAACAACCAGAAATCCCTGCACAATCTAGAGATGCTACATCCACAGTAGGTGTGTGATGGGCGTCTGTGGGCCTTGAACCTCCTTCATTCATATGGAAACCGCATCCCTGGAATGGTGCCACCCAGAAACACAAAGGGCCAGGAGGTTATGTAAATGAGGATGATTTTCCCCAGCTGATCAAACTGGTTAGCAAATGGGACTGTGTTCCAAGTGGGTGGGAACAAGCTCTTCTGTGAATTCATTGTTTTTCCCGCTGGCATTTCATGGACTCTTTCCTGAGAGGGCCAGTTTAAGTTGATTTTTTTAGGCCAACAAAACATTTCTCACTGATAATTGTGAGAGTGTCCTCTTTGCCCTTTTCTAGGCAAGTGAAGAGGAGAAATGAGCTACCGTATCTGGAAACCCTAATTACTATTAATACTTATAGAGGGAGACATTATTCAGATAATTTGATGAAAAAAAGGAAGGAAGGGAGGGAAGAAGGGAAGAAGGAAAGGGAGGAGGGAGGGAGGCAAGGAAGGAAGGAAGAAAGGAAGAAGGTATTTTATCTGAGTTATCCAAAGCTTTGAAAGTTGGGGGAGTGGGGCATGTACAGCCTAATCTATAGCTTTTCAAAATCCCTAACTCAGGCCTTATCTTTCGGACACAGAAAGTAGGTTTTAATTTTTTTCCCTTCTCTAAACTGTGTTTTGTTGGTAGAATTTAAATGGGCTTCATGAGTTTTTGCAATGACTTTATGCTATTTTTTTTGGTTCTGTTCTTATTTTTTAGAAGCAAGTTCTTGCACTGTCCCCCAGGCTAGAGTGCAGTGGTATGATCATAGCTCACTGCAACCTCCAACTCCTGGCTCAAAGGATCCTCCTGCCTCATCCTCTTGAATAGCTGGGACTACAGGCACAAGCCACTATACCCGGCTAAGTTTTTAATTTTTTGTAGAGACGGGGTCTCACTATGTTGCCTGCACTGGTCTTGAACTCCTGGCCTCAAGCAGCTTCCCTGTGGTTTCTATAATTCAGAAATGCCTCAGCACTGGGTCCTTGGAGAAATATTATGTCAAGCAAAGCCAAGGTATTACCAAGATCCTTTTCTTGGCCTGACAGAAGATCATTTAGGGAATTGTCATCTTGATGGCTTATAGACATAGAAACTACTGCATTTAATAATACAGGCCCAGTAAGAATCCCAGACTGTTTCTAAAAGATACAGTGTTACCATCTCTTACACATATTTGATTCTATGTTGTCTCTTGATACTTAATTAGTAAAGTCTGGTTCTTCCCTAAGTATGTAAAACCTAAAAGAATTATCCCTTCCTCATTTCCAGTATTCTTTTGACCAAAGAAAACTATTTGTTTGCAAAATATGAGGCACAAAATACTAGAACAAATTACTTAGCGCTAATAAAACCATTTGTCTGATGTCTATATGATGTTTTTCCTAACTTAATGTTCTAGGTGGCCAAAGCTTGTCCTTCAAACATTAAAGATAAATCAATGAACTGTACATCTCTGCCTTCTGAAAAATGAAGATAGTTTGGCATCTTCTTGATGAGTTAAGGTCACTATTTTAAACACAATGTATCTAGGAGCTAGACTAGAGCTGTTGCTAGCCTGTACTCACTGATGCAAATTAGAAAAAGGCATACCTTCTGGGAGAATGGATTAGGGAAAAGCTCTCCCTTAAGGTGCACACAGCCCTGAGAACGTGAACCTGGTGAGTGGATGATGACTTTATGTGAATGAAAAGTACCCCTCCCCTGAATGGATGCTGCTCTGTGCACGGAGTTCTGTGCAGTGATCAACCTGCACAACTGAGCATGGCAGTGTGTGCTGTGTGCCTCCCTCCAGGTGGCCGTGAACGGCCGTACTTTCTGAAATTCTTCACCTGTTTCACAAACCCAATCCCTTCCTTCACCCCTCCTCCATCCCAACCTCCTAATTGTCATCTTCTGATTTCCTGAAGACTTGGGGACCAGGCTATCAAGCTTCTAAGAACTTTGTGAAACATAAATATGAATTTATTCTACATAAACCTATAAGATCTCAAAGAACCCTCTAGAGAGTGAAGTATGTAATCCTATAGTTAGGACTACATGGAAATTATTTTGGCTGCTGGAGGTGGTTTTCTTTTGGCTTCTGAGCTATACCCTGAAAATGTAAAACATGGGTTTAAGCATTCACATTATATCCAGTAGTGGAAATTATGCACATATTGTCAGGTTTTAGTCTGAAATGCTGGTTCTTGGAGCGTTCATGGCCGAAGAATGACCAGATGCACCAAAGTTAGGCAAGCATGAAAATGAGGTTTATTGAGGAAAGAAAGATAGGATTAGAGAGGAAGAGCAAGATGTAGGTTTACAGAGCATGGTACATACACCACAGATGATGACTGGACCCATTGCCACAGCAAAGGGAGAGCAAAAGGAAGGGCACAAAAAGGGACTGGTTATGGTCTGTGTCTTGTTTTATAGTGCCCGAATTGGAACCTCCCTAGTGGTTCAGACATCACCATGGAACCACTCTGACTGGAGAACTGGGAGTTGCATTACTACACATGTGGGTTGTTCTAGGTCAATTTCAGGACTCTATGGTACCTATGCTGTTTGGCCCATGGATTAGAGTCCTCTGCATTCTTTTGCAGCTGGCACACTAAGTCATGATCGGCCAATTCATAGGGTATTCCCTCCTCTCCCGGAGAATTAGGGTTGGGCAGGACCAAGATGGGGGCAATGGCACCCACTTTCATCCCTAGAAGATACAGAATCTCTTGCTATCTACCTAACAATATTACTTTTATACTATTTAGTGTCACAAAATACAAGTATAGGTCAATCATATTGAGATCAATCATATTGTGTTAAAACAACAGTCACAATTATTAATAGTAGCTATTGCCACTATAAAACACTTTGCTTCTTAATGCTGCTTTCTTTTGATGTATATAATAGAGACAGCCTTGAAAAATTTTACCTTTTCTCCAAAGTATATACATGAGGGAATCTCCTATATAGAGTAGCCCCCAATTTTCATACCAAGAATATACCAAGACACTTTGAGATTGTAGGTTTCCCTTGAAATGAAATTATCAGAAACACCAAAGTTATTTCTGTTCAAAGATGTTCAATACAGTGATATTTATGATAGCAAAAAGTGGAAAATACCTTAACTGTTCTCTAATGGGTGAATGGTTAAATAAGTCATAATATACAAGGAATTCTTGAAGACCCAAGGAAATACTCATGATTTAGTGGTAAGTAAAAACCCCATCATATTCCCTGCTTCCCCTTATACCAAAACTCACCCTTGAATAAATTATCTCTACACACCAGGCCCACTTCCGTCCCCCCATTTTCTCCTGAATCACTCCATTCAGTCTTTGTGTCCCCACCGCCCCACCAAAACCACTATTGTCACGGTCACCAACAATCCCCATACTGCCAAGCTCCATGGTCACGTCTCAGTCTGTATCTGACTTGATATCAAAGCAGCATTTGTTATAGGTGATCACTGCCTCTTCCTGGAAACACTTTCCTCACTTAGCTTCTGGGACACCACACTCTCCTGCCCCTTCCTGCCTTTCCTGCTGTTTCCTTACTTTTTTCATGGCTGTCCTCCTCCTCTTCCTAACCTCTAAATAGTATATTGCCCCAGAGCCCTATCCTGCTATGTCTTCACTTCTTTATCTATGTCTTTTTATCCATTACATGGCTTTAAATAAGTCTCTCCACCCCCTCCTCCCCTGAACTGAAGACTTGTATATCTACCTACTCCATATCTCTTCTTGGATATCTAGTAGGCATCTCAAGCTCAATACGTTAAAAACCAAGCTTTCCTGTGGGAAAAAACAACTGTTCCTCCCACGGTCCTTCTCATCTCGGTATACAGCAATTATATCTTTCCATTTCTAAAGTCAAAAATTTGGAGTTGGCTGGGCACAGTGGCTCACTCCTGTAATCCCAGCTTTTCAGGAGGCCAAGGAGGGAGGATCGCTTGAGGCCAGGAATTCGAGACCAGCCTGGGCAACATAGTGAGATCCTATCTCTACAAAAAAGAAAAAAATTAGCTGAGAGTGGTGGTGTACACCTGTAGTCCCAGCTATTAAAGAGGATGAGGCAGGAGTTGGAGGTTGCAGTGAGCTATGATATCACCACTACACTTCAGCCTGGGCATCAGGGTGACACCCTGTCTCTAAGAAAAAAAAGAAAACTCAGAGTCATCTAGGAGTCCTTTCATCTTCTCATGCCCTGCTCAGCTCTGCCTTCAAAGCATATCCTGAATGTAAGCATTTCTCACAGCTCCCATTGCCATGCCCTACACAGTCCTGGACCACTGGAGTAGTCCCCTACCCATCTCCCCTCGTTCACTCTTGCTCTCCTACTGGTCTCCATTCAGCAGCCAATGAGAACCCTTGAAAGCACAAATCACTATAGTGCCTCTTCTCTCCTCGACACCACCCTGCATCTTCCCATCATACTCAGAATAAAACCCTGTCCCTTACTGCTTGACCTTGTCCTCATGTTCCTCTCTGGCACTTATCACTACCTGAAAGTCCACTTATTTGCTTGATATTTTCTGTTTCCCTCACTGCTATATCCTTAGCACCTACATTCCTAAACATTACTCACAGTGAGACTCCATGAATCTCCATTGGCAGAGAGAGAGATTGGGGAAGAGAGGTTATTTAAAGAAGTAATAACAGGGAATTTTCCAAACCCAGAAAAAGATATCAATATTCAGGTACAAGAAGGTCATAGAACATCAAGCAGATTTAACCAAAACAAGACTACCTCAAGGCATTTAATAATCTCCCAAAGGTCACAGATGAAGAAAAAGTCCTCAGAGAAGCAAGAAAAAAAGAAAAAAATATAACATATAAAGGAGATCCGATACATCCAGCAGCAGACTTCCCAGTGGAAACCTTACAGGCCAGGAGAGAGTGGCATGACATGCTCAAAGTGCTGAAGGAAAAAAAGCTTTAACCCTAGAATATTGTATTCTGTAAACATATCCTTCAAACATGAAGGAGAAATAAAGACTTTCCCTGACAAACAAAAGTTGAGGTGTTTTTTTTTTTTTTAGACAGAGTCTCACTCTGTTGCCCAGGCTAGAGTGCCCTGGTGTCAGCCTAGCTCACAGCAGCCTCAAACTCCTGGGCTCAAGAAATCCTTCTGGGGCCGGACGCGGTGGCTCACGCCTGTAATCCTAGCTCTCTGGGAGGCCGAGGCGGGAGGATTGTTTGAGCTCAGGAGTTCGAAACCAGCCTGAGCAAGAGCGAGACCCCGTCTCTACTAAAATTAGAAAGAAATTAATCGGACAACTAAAAATATATAGAAAAAACTAGCCGGGCATGGTGGCGCATGCCTGTAGTCCCAGCTACTCGGGAGGCTGAGGCAGGAGGATCGCTTGAGCCCAGGAGTTTGAGGTTGCTGTGAGCTAGGATGACGCCACGGCACTCTAGCCCGGGCAACACAGTGAGACTCTGTCTCAAAAAAAAAAAAAAGAAAAGAAATCCTTCTGCTTCAGCCTCCCGAGTAGCTGGAACTACAGGCATGTGCCACCGTGCCCGGCTAATTTATTCTACGTATTTTTAGTTGTCCAGCTAATTTCTTTCTATTTTTTTTTTTAGTAGAGATGGGGCCTCACTCTTGCTCAGGCTGGTCTCAAACTCCTGAGCTCAAACGATTCACCTGCCTCGGCCTCCCAGAGTGCTAGGATTACGGGTGTGAGCCACCACGCCTGGCCGAGCTGAGGGATTTCATCAACACTAAACCTAACCTACAAGAAATGCTAAAAGTAGTTCTTCAATCTTAAAGAAAAGGATGTTAATGAATAATAAGAAATCATCTGAAAGTATACAACTCACTGCTAACAGTAAGAACACAAAACAGAACACTCTATTGCTGTAATTGTGGTATATAAACCACTTATATCTTCAGTAGGAAGATTAAAAGAAAAACCTATCAAAAATAACAACTTTTTGAGAGATAGATAGTATAAAAAGATATGTATAGAAACAACAAAAGTTAAAAATGTGGGGCAATAGAGTTAAAGGGTAGAATTTCTGTTAGATTTCTCTTTGCTTGTTTATGTGATTGTTTGTAAAAGCAGAGTTGTCATATGTTTAAAATAATTGATTATAAAATGTTTTTTGCAAGCCTCATATTAACCTCAAAACCAAAAAACCTATAACAGATACACAAACAATGAAAAGCAAAAGATTAAAACACACTACCAGAGAAAATCACTTTTAACAAAGAAAGACAGGAAGGACAGAAGAAAGAGAGAACCACAAAACAACCAGAAATCAAATAACATGGCAGTACTAAGTACTTACCTACCAATAATAACATTGACTATAAATGGACTAAACTCTCCAATCAAAAGACATGGAGTTCTGAATGGATAAAAAAAACCAAGAGACAACTATGTGTTGTCTGCAAGAAACACATTTCACCTATAAAGACACACATAAACTGAAAATAAAGGGGTGGAAAAAGATATTCCATGCAAATGGAAACCAAAAAAATAGCAGTAGTAGTTATACTTCTATCAGATAAAATAGATTTCAAGACAAAAATTGTAAAAATAAACAAAGAAGGTCATTATGTAATGGTGCATCCAACACTGGAGCACCCAGATATATTAATATAAAGCAAATATTATGAAAGCTAAAGAGAGAGATAGACCCCTATACAATAATCACTGGAGACCTCAACACTCCACTTTCAGGACAGATCATCCAGACAGAAAATCAACAAAGAAACGTTGGACTGAATCTGCACCATAGACAAATGGACCTAATAGATATTTATAGAATGTTTCATATGACAGCCTCAGAATACATGTTTTCCTCCTCAGCTGAGGGATCATTCTCAAAGATAGACCATATGGTAGGCCACAAAACAAGTCTCAAAAATTTTTAAAAATTTGAAATCATACCAAGTATTTTCATTGACCAAAATGGAATAAAACTAAAAATCACTAACATGAGGAACATTGGAAAATATACAAACACATGGAAATTAAACAATATGCTCCTGAATGACCAATGGGTCAATGAAGAAATTAAGAAGTAAATTTTAAAAATTCTCAAAACAAATGAAAATGAAAATACAATATATCAAAACCGATGGGATACAGAGAATGCAGTAATTCGAGAAAGATTTATAGCAATAAGAGCCTACATCAAAAAACTAGAAAAGCTTCAAATAAACAATCTAATGATGCATCTCAAAGAACTAGAAAAACAAGAGCAAACCAAACCTAAAATTAGTGGAAGAAAAGAAATAATAAAGATCAGAGAAGAAATAAATGAAACTGAAACTATAAAAACAATACAAAAATCAATGAAACGAAAAGTTGGTGTTTTGAAAAGACAAATAAAATAGACAGACCTTTAGCTAGACTAAGAAAAAAAGAGAGAAGCCTCAAATAAATAAAATAGGAGATGAAAAAGGAGACATTAAAACTGATGCTGCAGAAATCCAAAGGATTATTAGAGACTACTATGAGCAACTCTATGCCAATACATTGAAAATCTAGAAGAAATGGATAAATTCCTAGACACATACATCCTACCAAGATCAGGAAGTAACCCAAAATCTGAATAAACAAATAACAAATAATGAGATAGAAGCAGTAATAAAAAATCTCCCATCAAAGAAAAGCCCAGGACCCAATGGTTTCACTGATGAATTCTATCAAGCATTCAAAGAAGAACTAACCAATCCTGCTTAAACTATTCCAAAAAAGCAAGGAGGAGGGGATACTTATAAACTCATTCTAGAAGGCCTGTATCACCCTGATACCAAAACCAGATAAAGACACCAAAAAAAGAAAACTATAGGCCAGTATCTCTGATAAACATAGATGCAAAAATCCTCAACAGAATACTAGCAAATGAATTTGACAACACATTAAAAAGATTATTCATCATGATCAAGTAGAATTCATCCCAGGGATGCAAGGATGGTTCAACACATACAAATCAGTCAATGCGATGTATCATATCAACAGAACGAAGGACAAAAGCCATATGGTCATTTCAATTGATGCTGAAAAGGCATTCAATAAAATTCAACATCCTTCATGATAAAAACTCTCAAAAGACAGGGTATAGAAGGAATTTACCTCAGCATGGTAAAAGGCATATATGACACCCATAGTTGGTATCATACTGAATGGAGAAAACTGAAAGACTTTCCTCTAAGATCTGGAACAAGACAAGGATGCCCACTTTCACCACTGTTATTCAACATAGTACTGGAAGTTCTAGCTAAACCAATCAGACAAGAGAAAGAAATAAAGGACATCCAAATTGGAAAAGAAGAAGTCATATTATACTTCTGTACACATGATATGATCTTATATCTAGAGAAACCTAAAGACTCCACCCAAGAACTATTAGAACTGATAAACAAATTCAGTAAAGTTGCAGGATACAAAATCAACATACAAAAATCAGTAGCATGTCTATATGTCAACAGAAAACAATCTGAAAAAGAAACCAAGAAAATAATCCCATTTACAATAACTACAAATAAAATACCCCCAAAAAATACCTAGGAAGAAACTTAACCAAAGAAGTGAAGCATCTCTATAACGAAAACTATAAAAACACTGATGAAAGAAATTGAAGAGGACACACACACAAAAGGAAAGGTATTCCATGCTCATGGACTGGAAGATTCAATATTGTTAAAATGTCTATGCTACCCAAAGCAATCTATAGATTCGATGCAATCCCCATCAAAATACCAATGACATTCTTCTTACACAGAACCACAAAAGACACAGAATAGCCAAAGCTATCCTGAACAAAAGGAAACTGGAGGAATCACATTACCTGACCTCAAATTATACTACAGAGCTGTAGTAACCAAAACAGCATGGTACTGGTGTAAAAATAGACACATAGACCAATGGAACAGAACAGAGAATCCAGAAATAAATCCTCCTATCTATAGTGAACTTATCTTCAACAAAGGTGCCAAGAACATACAATAGGGAAAGGACAGATTCTTCAATAAATGGTCCTGGGAGACTGGGTGTGGTGGCTCACGCCTGTAATCCTAGCACTCTGGGAGGCCAAGGCCAGAGGATCACTTGAAGTCAGGAGTTCAAGACCAGCCTGAGCCAGAGAGAGACTCCTTCCCTACAAAAAAATAGAAAAATTAGCCAGGCATGGTAGCACATACCTGTTGTCCCAGCTGCTTGGGAGACTGAGGCAGGAGGATGTCTTGAGCACAGGAGTTTGAGGCTGCAGTGAGCTATGATGATGCCACTGCACTCTAGCCCAGGTGACAGAACAAGACCCTGTCTCGAAAAAAAAAGCAGGGGGGAGAGGGTCCTGGGAAAACTGGATATCCATATGCAGAAGAATGAAACTAGACTCTTATTTCTCAGCATATTCAAAAATCAAATCAAAATGGATTAAACACTGAAATCTAAGTCCTGAAACTATGATACTACTGAAAGAAAACACTGGGGAAATGCTTCAGGACATTGGTCTGGGCAAGGACTTCTTGAGTAACTCTCCCAAGGCAAAATTGCACAAATGTGATCATGTCAAGCTAAAAAGCTTCTGCATGGCAAAGAAACAATCAACAAAGTGAAGAGATAACCCACAGAATGGGAGAAAATATTTGCAAACTACCCATCTGATAAGGTATCAATAACTAGGATATATAAAGAGCTCAAATAACTCAATGGGAAAAAGTCAAATAATTCAATTAAAAAACAGGCAAAGGATCTGTGTTTTAGCTAATGTAGCATATGTAATTGCTAAGTGATTTAGAATGCCATGAAAAATATGAACATTTCCTGTGGAAATGCTTTAAGAACATATATTTCCATTATCCTATTTTTAGTGTACACCAGTTGAATACAGAGCAATGGTGTTTATAAGCTTGATTTTTTTTTTTAAATATCTAGTCGCTAAGACTGTTACACTGAACATGTTTACTGAATGATCACTAAACTTTATCCCCCCTCTTGCTGAAGTTCTTTGTAGTAATAGTTCATAAAAATTTACTAATATTAAAAAAAAATACACATTTCTCAAAAGAAGACATACAAATGGCCAACAGGTATATGAAAAAAAAAATGCTCAACATCATTAGTCATCAGAGGCATGCAAATCAAAACTACAATGAGATATCATCTCACCCCAATTAAAATGGCGTTTATCAAAAAGTCAGGCAAAAATTGCTGGCAAGGATGTGGAGAAAGTGGAACCTTCATACATTGTTGGTGGGAATGTAAATTAGTGCAACTAGTATGGAAAACAGTATGGAAATTCCTCAAAAACCTGAAAATAGTATTACCATAGGACCCAGCAATCCCACAGCTAGATATATATCCAAAGGAGTGGAAATCAGTACATCAAAAAGATATCTGCACTCCCATGTTAATCTCAGGAATATTCATAATAGCCAAGATATGGAATCAGGCTAAATATCCATCGATGAATGATGGATAATGAAATTGTGGTACATATACACAATGGAATATTATATAGCCACAAAAAGAAAAATCCTGTCATTTGCAACAACGCAGATGGAACTGAAGAACATTATGTTAAGTGAAATAAGCCAAGCACAGAAAGACAAATCTCACATGTTCTCACTCACATGTGGAAGCTAAATATTAAAAACAATTGATCTCATGGAGACAGAGAGTAGAATCAATGATAGTTACCAGAGGCTGGGAGAGGTAGCAGGGAGGGAGGGACAAAGAGCAGATGCTTAATGGGTGCAAAAATATAGTCAGATAGTTAGATAGAGTGAACAATATTTGGTAGCACAACAAAGTGACTATAAACAACAATAAGTTAGGGTATACTTTAAAATAACTAAAAGAGTGGAACTGGAATGTTCCTAACAAAAAGAAATGTTGAATGCCTGAGGTGATGGATACCCCAATCACACTGATTGGATGAATTCACACTGTATGCCTGTATCGAAACATCGTATGTAGCCTATAAGGATGTATAAGGGTTATGTACCCATAATAATTAAAAATAAATATATATATTTAAAAACAAATCTCTGCTCTATTACATATTAATTATGAAATCTTGAGCAAACCACCTAATCTCTTAAAGGCTCATTTTCTCATCACTAATTTGGAGATACAGGTAATAGTAATATCTATCTCAGGAGGTATTTTAAATTACCCAACACAGCACCTGGCACACGGTAAGTTTTATCAGTGGTGATGGAGGTGATGTTTCCAGCCAACTGGAAGAATCGACGAGCTACAGATTAGATATGGAGGATGGAAGATGGAGAAAAGGGAAGAGTCCAAGTTAGCTCTAGATTTCTGGCCTGAGCAAGAGAACTGATAATACATTTGTATTTGGACTTGACTTTAAGGCAACCATGGGCTATCTAGATGGAGAGAGGTACCGTGGCGTCTTAGAATTTCTAAGATAAAATACTGTAATATCCTTTATAAGTCATCTGCCTGGAAAGGTAGGCAAGCCCTTTAATTGGTAATTTATGTACATTTGATTGTCACATCCACCCTACTAAGTAGGTATTATTATCAGGCTCATTGCATAGAAGAAAAACATGTTCGGAGGATGTAAGTAATATTCTTAAAATGGCACAACTTGTGAGTTTCAGAGGCAGGATTTGCACCCAGTTCTGTCTGACTAGAGAACCCATACCCCTTTCATTATACAGTGCCTCCTCCACTGTCGCACGGAGGTGAGAGTTAAAGCTGAGGGCGTGTGCCATGTGCTCCAGCCCTGACTCTGACATTTATTATGTTGGGCAAGTTACTTAACTTATCTATGCCTCAGTTTTAACATTAGAGATAGGGGTAATAATAGGACCTTATTCCTAGGGTTGCCATGAGAGTTTAATAGTTAATATATGCAAAGTGCTTAGAACATGGTCGATCCCATAGTAATGACGTCATTACATGGGACAGGGTGAGACTTCCAACAGAAAAAGGAAGTGAGCACAGAGCTAGGCACAATGCTACTTTGAGGAGAGAACATTAAAGGAGACTCAGCTGCTGGAATGATGTCTTGCATTTTGGGGGTTGACACAGTGACCTCCCATTAAATACCCTTGTAGTCAGAGGGAGAAAACAGAATTCTAGAGTTGGACCTAAATCTGGTAATTCTTATTTTTCCTGTTTTTTGGCTATCTGAAGAAAACAACGTATTTGTTCCCTGGGTATTTTGAAGCTCACAATAAACACTAAGTTTAGAAAAGTGTTTATTCTTTTCCTCATAGAATGGACTAATTATGTGTCTGTCTTTAATGGAACAGTTAGTCCAGTCCACAGAAGTGTGAGAACCATGAGCCCAATCTCAACCTCAGGAATTCTGCCTGAGGAGACTGACACTAAAAATCCAGGAAGCAAATCAAAATATTAAAAAAAAAAAAAAAACAAAAAACCACGCCTACCTCAATCAACTCACATGCTCTAGACTTGGAAGCTCAACACTCAGATCACGTCTTTCTGAGCAGAGTTATCTGTTGGCCCCTTAGTTGAGTTTCAATGACATTCTGACATGGGTCAGGTCGACAAGTGCCCCAGGACCACAGACACCTGTTGAGAAGCTTTGCTGGGTTTGGCTTGGGGGAGACCCACTGCCTCAGGAGAAATGTGTTCAAGGAAAGTCCACTGGTTAGCCCTGAAGATATGCTATGTCATGTCAACAGAGAAGATACATGGATAGTGTAGATGAAGTTTGCAATGGAAAGGATAGGGGGTGAGGTGGGAATAAATATTGCAATGAAATATCTTTTCTCTCCAGTGTGTGAAAAATGTACTCTTCATGGCATTTAAAACCTCTCAATTCACCCCATGCTCTTAAGCAGATGATGAGCTCAGGGGAAGTATTTGTGTTGCAGTCAGACATGTTGATAATCATCTATATTATGGATCATGCACTCAAGGCTGAAAAACAGCAGACCTTTCAAACTATCCCATCCTGGCAAGAGTATCTTGAACCACACAGGCAGTGTGCTCAGTAATAAACATCAGAAATAACAATATGAATGTTAAATAAATTATATGCGTGTAACATGTGAGTTTACAGAACGCTTCCACTTGTGTTGCTATCTCATTTAATTCCATTTCTGTACAAATGTGTCATACAATTGAGTAATCTCTGCATTTCAAACATTTGAGGTGGGGTGCAGGGATGTGATAGTATATAGTGAACATCAGGGCCTATTTCCTTAATAGCAATAACAAGCATTTGTAAGGTGCTTCACAGTTTACGTAGAATTTAAATGTGTTTGTTATGCCTCATTTGATCCTTACAGCCTTACAAGGTAAGACGAGTATCATTCCTATTAGAGACTTTAACACATCACATTAACTGTCCTTGCTTCTTTGCTTCCAACTCTAGACTGTAAGTTCCGTAAGTTTTCAATATATTGTTCACTATTTCATCACAGCACTCAGGAACTATTTATTTAATTTATTGTGATAGTATTATAATTGTCCCCATGTTTGTGATCAATGAAGAAACTGACAGTCTCAGAAGGACTAATCTTGCCCAATGTCACACAACTGGTAGTGTAAGCCCTTGGATCCACATCTTGTCCCTGTCACTGCCTGTCCAAATGGTCACTCATCAAGGTTATCTGGCTCACAAGGAGTCCCTTTATCCTGCTATAATGTACCAAATTTTCTGGGCGGCTCTGTGTCATCATGTTGGACTGTTTCCCCTCGTGCTGTAGGTTCAGAGATGCAGACGGTGTAGGACACGAAGCTGCAGTCCTTTGCTTAGGCTGGACTCTGAAAGTTTTGAAACCTTAGGGGTAAAAATGGAAAATAAGTTGGGGAGGCAGTGGGAGTGATTTGAAAACTATAACCACTTCTCTGTCTTCTAGAAGTTGGAGACTTGGATTCCCCTTGGTGGAAGCAAGCTGTGAGAGAAAACCAGGAAGGAATCTGAATGTAGGTATTTGGCTCCGAAGCTCAGTGTTGTAATATGTGTTTTGTAATATGTGTTATCGTGCGCATAGATACTCAGGGGAGAGCAATTTCTTTTTCTTCTGGTAGAGACTGGTGAGAATATAAATGAAAGCACTAAAGCACTACTCTTCTTTCTTGGCATGGGGGGGACTGTATTTGCCCACCTCGCTGCAATGGAACTGGGTTTTGGCCTCAGGGATGTGGGCAGACGTGGCACGCACCTCCTCACGGACCTCATCATGACTATCTCTTCTTTCTTTCCTCCAAAAGAGTGGAGACCACATGTCGAAGGTAGCAGGGTTACAAGATGGAAAGAGCCAGGGTCCCTGAGTCACTGCTTGGCTGTGAGCTCCCAGGAGCAACCCAACCCACACGGGATTGTGACATAAGCAACAAATCATCTAATGTTATATCAAGCCACTGAGATATTTGGTTTCTTGTTACAGCAACTAACATTAATTGCCCTGACTGATACATTACTCTATGGATTTAAAGTGCACTCTGCTACAAACTATTCTTCATATTAAAAAAAAAAACAGGTTAATCGTGGTATAATTGACTTACCACAAACTTTACATATTTAACGAATGCTATTTGATAAGTTTCAATAAATCATATGCCCACGAAACCAACACCATTTGTTTCTACATAGACAGTCATGTTGTCTGTTAATAAAGATACTTTTGTTTCTTCCTTTCATATCAGTATGCCTTTTATTTCTGTTTCTGCCTCTTGCTATAGCTAGGACCTTCAGAAAAAAAGTTAAATAGAAGTGGTGAGAGTGCACATCCTTGCTCATTCCTGATCTTAGTAGGAAAGAATTTGGTCTTTTCATGATTAAATATGATGTTGGCTGCAGTTTTGTCATAGATGCCCTTAATCCGCTTGAAAAAGTTTCCTACTATTCCTGGTTTGCTGGGACTTTTTGATCATGATTGGATGTTGAATTTTGACAGATGCTTTTTTGATGTTCTTATGGTTTTTCTTTTTTAATCTTTCAGTATTGTAAAGCAATAATTGATTTTCAGTGTTAAATAAGCCGTGCATTCAAGGGATAAACTCTATCTTATTATGATGCATTATCTGCTGTTAACCCCATTAAGTGTATTTTTTCATCTCCAACATTATTTTTCTCGCTAAAAGTTTGATTTGGGTCTTTTTGTCTTCCATTCTCTCCTCACCATGCTCACGCTTCCCTCTCCCATCTCTGGCATATGGGGTATATTTATAAAAGCTGTTTTAATGTCCTTGTCTGCTAATTTTGTCATTTGTGTCATTTCTGGGTCTGCTCTTTTTGGTTACATTTTTTCCTTGCTATGAGCCACATTTTCCTTCTTCTTTGCCACTTTTGGTTAGATGAAAGGTGAAGTTTACCTTTTGGGTTCTGTTATTGTCTCTGTTTGTTTGTTGTAATACAGTCCTTTAAATACTTTCACCTTTGTTCTGGGGCTCAGTTAAGTCACTTGGAGATGGTTTGATCCATTTGAGGCTTGGTTTAAGCCTCCCTAAGGTGGGTCCAGAACAGCTTTTAGTGGTGGTTAATTTGTCCTACCTATTTGAAGGCTCTACTTCACACTCCACATGTTAGCAAGTCTTTCCACTCTGACTACTAAGAAGTGGTGTAAGCTTTGAAGATTGTTCCTGCTGTTTCTTTCCAGAGGTTCTTTTTCAGGAAGTTCTCTCACATGCATGAGCTAATTAGGGTTCAGCTAAAGACTGTAGGAGAAGCTTTTGCAGATTCGGAGCTCTCCCTTTATGCAACTCTCTTTTCTCCAGCAATCTGTCCTGTATTTCTAGCCACTGGGCTCCCTGAGCTCTTCATCCTAGGGAGGCCATCAGGGCTGCTTTGGATTCTCCCGCTCAGCGCTGCAGCCTGGCAATGCTCCCTGGGCTTGGCCTGGGGTGCCCTGAGGGCTCATCTTGTTTGCTTCCTTCACTCAAGGATTATGGTCCATTATTGCCGATTTTGCCATGTCTGGAAACCATTGCTGCACATATTTCATTCTGTTTTTTAGTTGTTTAAGGCAAGAAGTAGAAGTTCTGTCTTTGTTTTTGGGAAATAATTTGACAGTTGCTCATATGAGATGGAGAGTTGATGTTGCTGGGATAGCTACAGAGTAAACAACAGGCACCTCTACCCACATGCAGGAGCGACTGAAAAACAGCTGCACCAAGCTTGGCAGAAACTCACCGGGACGGGACTATTGATTCCTACCTACCTGAGGTGGCTTATTTAACACAGAGGACCAGAGATGGCTCATGTTGGACTCTGAAGTATCGTTACATTCTTGAACAGCGGGTAGGGCATGTGGTTTCCCCTAATGAGAATGAATCTTCCTTTCATAAAATCATCCTGAGAGGAGATTGATTCCAAGACAAGAAATAAGAACTGGAGAGGAAAGGCTGGACCGAAGGGAGAGAGCCATTCTCTCTAGAAGCAGGAAACTCCTGTGTTAGTCTCCATGTTTAACACCTGCATTCTCTGCTCTCCCTGAACTCTGAGTTCTCTGTGCTTCTGAGGAAAATTAAAGGAAGGACCTATTCCATGCTTGGAATGACTTGGTAAAGGTGAATGCTGCTTTTCTCGCCAATCCCCATTCCAACTGGCCTCAGGGAGGAGAGGCTCCAGAATTGCATGGAGGTGATTCCAGCTGCAAAGGGGATACTATTATCCCCCTAAAAGCCCACTGGGGCTGGAAACTCAGTGAGCTGGAGCAGGAGACTCTGTGCTGACATCTTTATGAGACCTCATAAGGAAGCAAGGAAGCAGCCCAGTGGGCATTTTTTTTTTTTTTTTTTTGAGACAGAGTCTCACTCTGTCGCCCTGACTAGAGTGCAGTGGCGTCATCAGAGCTCACTGCAGCCTCAAACTCCTGGGCTTAAGTGATCCTCCTGCCTCAGCTTCCTGAGTAGCTGGACTACAGGCATGTGCCACCACACCCAGCTATTATTTTTTCTTTCTATTTTTAGTAGAGATGGGTCTTGCTCTTGCTCAGGCTGGTCTTCAATTCCTGAGCTCAAGTGATCCTCCTGCCTCAGCCTCCCAGAGTACTAGGATTACAGCCATGAACCACCATGCCTGGCCTCCCAGTGGCCTTCTAGAAATAACACTTTTTGATGGCAAAATTCCTACAGTCAACTGGATGGGATAGGGAAGCATGATAATTAATTATAAGAGGTATGTTTCCTAACATACTATCCCTGGATGTTGGTGCCTAAACCCACACACGTACATACACTCACACACAATTAGGTGTGCTAGCCCAGGTACCATTGAGAGTGCACATTGATATCCTTTAGGTTGAGGTCAGAAGTTTCCAAGTAATTCTAATGGCCAACTAGGGTTAAGAACCACTGCTCTAGGCCTTTGAGGCACGTGCTCCTGAGTTGTATGAAACCATTCATCTTATCCGGGTGTACACAGAACTGTTGGTCGTCTCCCTCTTCAGCTTCTCTCCTCCTCTGCCAGGCTCCAATCCTCCTCTCATTCTTTCACAGTCTTCTCCTTTCCTATTTGTCCTCACTCATCTCTTCTAGTGGGTTATTTCACCTGTAGCCCAGCTCCGTGGGCTAAAAACTAACCCTACACAGCCAAGGTTAGCCAATCAGAGAGGTGCTTTCCTTCTGGGCATCAACCTCCCCAGCCAATCAGAAAGCTGTTTTCCTTCTAGATGGCAGCCTGGCCAATCACAGCATTTCGGCTGTGAAATTTAGAGCCTTCCCTCTCCCCTGCCATCCAGTCTTAATCGGGTGACCACCTTGTCCCAGATTGCCCAGGACTTCCTGGTTGCATCGATGAAAGTTCTGCATCCTGCAAACTCCTCCATCCCCATGCCTCATTCCCCAACAAATGGGATGGTTGGTCTCCCTAACCCTGAGTGTCAATGCATGACGTCTTTGTTCCCAAGAGCTGTTTTCAAGGGCATTCAAGGTTTGAGTCCATCTGAGTACTTGAGAGTGGAAGTGGCGAGTTCCCAGATGACCTAAGATTTACCATGCTGGAGCTTATTATCAAATCTTTATGCAGTTAAATTTCCATGGTTTATTTTAAATGGTAAAATGTTCATGTTCTGAGGCAGTAAATGTGTCAGAGCCAAATACACACATAGAGTAGCATGTTTGCCTCAAGCAACTAAAATGAGATTCTGTAACTGTTAGCATGGGAAGCATACTTTTAAAATACGGGTTATTTTTTTTTGTGCAGGCTTTGCGAAAAATTGTAAAGAAATACATAAAGAGTAACAATGTGTATATACTTTATATTTGAAAAAAAGTTACACACCCACCACTAGCAAAGCATACATTCTCAATTGACTTTCCAGTGCTGGCACCATAGGCTCGGAGCTCCATCCACAGTCCTCCATCAAGCCACACATGGGGCCAAGGACAGAAATCTGAACCAGAGAATGCTGGGGTGAGGGCGTAGAGTGATACTCACTGATTCACACAAAATCTAGAAGTGGCAGTGTGCATGGGGGCATAGGCCTCTGAAGGACATTAGGAAGGAAAGATTCTGCCATTCATGAGTCATCACTTTGAATTTATCATTACTGTGTCCCTGGACATTTTTTTGCAAAAATGCATATACTCCCCATAGAGATACACATCTTTGTATGAATGGGTTTATCGGATCATGTTCCTCCCAACAAGAGAAATAGAGCAGGATGAAAGCTCTGAATCTAAAAGAGGGAAATTGTAGGGAGGGAGGGGGAAGAGAGGTACAGGGTGATGTTAATGATAATAATTAATGATATTAGGGCAAAATGTATAATTGGACGACTTGGCAGAAAGGAGATTAGGAGATACTATATCATTCAGGGTCCAATCAGGAAAATTTAAGAATTTTAAACAGACAGAATTTAATTCAGGCATGGAAGACCAAAGGAGCCAAACAAAATTTGGGGTGGAAATTCAAAAATTAGGAACTGCAGGAAGACATTACAACTTCTAGGCTGGAGAGACAAAGAGAGAAGGTGAACACTGGGCACCTGGAGTAACCTGACAGAAGCTGAATCAAGGTGGGCTTGTCTCGTAGGAGCTAAACCATGGAGGAGGCTCAGCCCTGGCAGCAGACACTAGCCAGGGCAGAGATGGGGAGAGAGGGAGAGAACTGGCTCCACTCCCTCTTCTGCCTTCCAAACTCGCCAATGCCTCCTATTGGCTGGACCGAGGCAGAGCCTGGGAGACAGATGCAGAGCTGCGGGTGGGCAAAAGTGGATTTGAGACCAAGCAAGCCCAAGACTGGCAGACACCAGACCCACAGCTGTCGCGCTGCTTCATGACTTATTCAAGGGCTGGCTGCCTCGTCAGCTCTGAGCCCTGGAGTGTTCCAGCCCTAGACTTTAAAACAGACAATCTTACACTGCCAACTCTGTTTGCCCAAACTAGAAATAAGTTTATGGTCTCTGTGATCCACATCATTAAGAGGTCAATTCAACAAACATTTATTGAATTCCTACTAGTTATGGCGCCGATGATGAAAACAAATGTGAACAAGACCCAAGAGCCTCTAAGAGTTCCCCATCTGAGAGGAGAGGGCTCACACACGCACAGATGTTTATGAGGCAAGGCAAGACAAAATGCCAAGGCGAGTTTTACCTGGGGCCACCAGAACAACAAAGTGACTGAGTTGGAAGATTACCAAAAAGAAAGAGGTGCCAAATCTTAATTCGTAATTCTTAAGTGTTTCCCAAGGTGGTGAGAGACAGTAAGACTGAGAAATGGAGAGACTTGCTGAGACTGATGAGGTGAAATTCTTCAGCACCAGTCCTCATCCGTGTCCCCAGGTCAGATGTCATCTCTCACCGAAGAAGCCTGAGGGTCTGTGTCTGGTCTCGCTTCCAGATCTGTCCCATCTCCTGCCACCAGTTACTTCAATGATTGAGCTCCAGAAACCCGGACTTCTGGTCGATCTCCTGTGCTCAAAGGGTTCATTGAATAAATGAATGTTTTCTGCCTCTAGTTCTTTATTTATATTGTTATTCTGTAAGAGTAACCTTCTTTCTTCACCTGGCAAATGCATGCTTTTTAATAGTTCCTTCTCTCTTCTTCTGCCCTTCAACTGACGAGTGCATAAAGAAAATGTGGTGTGTGTGTATATACACCACACATACACACACCGTGAAGTACTACTCAGCTAGAAAAAGGAATGAAATAATGTATTTTGTGGCAACTTGGATGGAATTGGAGACCATTATCCTAAGTGAAGTATCTCACGAATGGAAAAACAAAAACCGCATGTTCTCACTCATAAGTGGGAGCTAAATGAGGAATATATATGTCCATAAAGAGGTATGAAGGACATTGAGAACTAAGAAGGGGGAGGGTGGGGGGTGAGGGATAAAAATCTACCTATCTGGTACAATGTACACCATTCTGGTGAGAGGTACACTAAAAGCCCTGACTTCAGCATTCTACAATTCATCCATGTAAGAAAAAACACTTGTACCCCCTAAATCTATTGAAATAAAAAAAAAAAAAGAAAGAAAAGACAAGGGAGTAGGGAGGAACAGAGCAACCCTAGGCGCCTGGGAGGTGGGATCGCAAGCTCCAGTGAAGGATATCCCTGCCCAGGTACTTCAACCACTGAGGTTCCCTCCCTCCGTTCTTTTGAACTGAACACACTGGAGATTCCTGCTGTGCAAATGACACTGCCCAATGAAGTCACTTGGGCCTGCCCAGCATTTTCCTGCTGATTAAGCTTTCATCTGAAGAAGCCCAGGAGCCTGGTAGTGTCCCAGGTAACAATAGTGACAATAACAGCAAACACACACAGCACTTGCTTACTATGTGCCAGATGTTGGGATATGTCACTTCATAATTAACTTTTATAGATTAATTAATCCTTACAGCAACCTTTTGATGTGCATTTTATTATTATTACTCTTTTACAATGAGAAACTCAGGCACAGAGAGGCTGAGTAACTTACCCAAAGACACATAGTTCATAAGTTGTAGAACCAGAATTCGAACTGTTAATCCAAATAAAAAAGCAGAGAGACTCTCTAAAAGAAAATGCTATTTGTCCAGGAATAGAGCACTGTAATGGGAATACATGTGTCAGAGTAAACTACGTGTGTATTTGGGGAGGTAAAGGAAGATGAAGGTTTTTAAAGGCAAGACAAGGAAGATTACATGATTGCTGTGAGACAATCATCCTTGGCTGTAAGGATCAATATTAAGGTGGCACCAAGGCTGCACATGCTGGGCAGATGTCTTCACAGAAGTACTTTTTCGGTAAGGTTGCAATGATCTTTGCAAAAGGTTGTGGTTTTTGCAGCGTCTTTTGTGATAGTTTTTGTTATCAGGCATTTATGCAGAACTCTCCCTTCGTGATCTTTCCCGGCTCTATTTTTCAGGGTTTTTGTTGACAAAAGTGACTCTATTTTGATTCTGACAATTTTCACAGAACCCAGGTGGTCTGGCTCTAGAATTGATGCTTTTAAGCACTATCTGGGACTTGTCCGCATTTCCAAAGGGGACATTTCCCTTGTTCCACAGGGTCAAATGAGGTTTATCTAGTCTTGTTCTAATAGTTTCTTCTCTTTATGAATAGAAAAAAACACTCTAGGTTCTTTAAACAGAATAGGAATTTAATAAAGGAGTTCAAAGAATCCTGGTGAGGATGAGAAATCAGGCTTTGAGGTTTGGGACATAGAGCCAGGAACTTCCCAGGACTGCGTGGAGGCTCCTGCCTCCATCTGGCGCTGGCATCCACGGGACACCACAGCACTGTCCTGCCGCTCTGCCCCCGGCAGCTCAGAGTCTCTTGGTCGCTCTCCACCACTCTTACCAGCTACTTCCTCATGATTTTCTCCCCACACTGAAGTCATGGGCAGGTATGTCTAAAAGCAGAGCCTAGGTCACATGCCAGCGCTGCTGAGGAAGCAGGCACCTGAGTTCTGGTTTCTGCTTTGGGAAGGAAGTACTCATAACCAGGGCCTCTCCTCAATGTGAAAGGATTTACAAAATATATTGGGCACAAGAATGCTCATACCAGCATTATTCGTGCTGTCCTCAAATTGGAAACAAGCCAAATGCCCATCAACATTAGAACAGATATTTCAATCAATTGTGGTATATTCAGACAATGGAATGATATACAGCAATGCAATGAATGAAGTACAACTACAGGAAACAGCATGGACGAATGTCACAAACATATAAAATTAAAGAGCAGGCAAAACTAATGCGGGGTGATGGAAATCAGCATAGTGCTTACCTTTAGGGAATTACTAACTGGGAGGACATGTGAAAGAGTCTTCTAGGCTGTTGGTGATTTTCTAAATAGTGCTCTGGGTGCTGGTTACACAGTTGTTTTCACTGTATACAAATTCAGTGAGCTATATGCTTATGATGTGTGTACTTTTCTGTATGCCTGTTATATTTTGATTAAAACGTTTACTTAAATAGAGATGCTGGGAAGCTACATAAATGATAAATATAACCAACTGTCTGTTGCCATCGTCTCTGATAAGTGATTGAGCAAATGAATTATTTTGTTCACATCCATCTCCTGGTCAAAACCTTCAGTGGTTCTTGGTAGACTGGAGGATAATATCATATGTAAGCTCTTTAAACTGCCTTGCAAGAGTCTTTCCGGTCCAGCCTCAACCCTGATGCTCTGGCCTGGGCTGCACTCACCTGCCCTGACCTCTGGGGTTGGCTCTGCTCTCACCTGGAGAGGCCCACACCTGAGAACTGTGCAAAACCCAATCTTTTCTGCAAGGCCAACTAAACCCTGCCTCCTCCCTGGGGCCTCCTCACCCTGAACCTCAGGATAAGTAAGGTTATCCTCAACTACCCCCTCTCGCCGCTCCAACTCCTATTGCAGTTAGGACACATAAAATGTACTTGACAAACCCTTTTGTGTTCTAAGTAACAGCTCTTGAAATATGACTTAACTTTTTTGTGGTTAATCACTTCCGTATATTTGCACTTTGTCTCACCAGCCAGATTGTGGACTTTTGGAAGAGTAATCGTAGCTGACTGACCTATTCTCCCTGCCAGGTGTTGTACACAGGGCTTGGTCCAAGCAGACAGTCTTTGGTAACTTTCAAACACAGAGGTTCAGGCAGAAGGCTCATGTGTGAGGCTCCACTTCTGCCCCTTGCTAGCTGTAACTCACAGGAGTTACTCAGGAAGATAGAACTTTTCTGAACGGGTAGTTAATGATAATTTACATACCCTTGCTAAGAGCACCATGCGTATTAGAGATAGTTAATATTGTTTTTCTTTTTGTTTTTAACTCTAGAGCACCTTTTAAGGTTTTCCAGGAACCACGGGTCTCAGACCATAAAGAAGATGAGGAGCTTGACTTTGGCCACGGAAGAAAAGGAGCTTTGCTAGGGGAAGGTTCCAGGGAGAAGAAATGGCTTAAATGAGTCCATGTTCTCACATCTCCAGGCCCTAAATTGAGCAATATTGAAAATCTGACCCTGCCTCTCACCTTTCAGAATTTATGTGGGAATTCAATTGCCCAAATAATATTAGAGATGGTAGGGTTTACCTTATTTTAGGTTTTAATTTTTACCAACCTTAGCTGTGGCCCATCCACAGCAGCATGAAAATTAAAAGGCTCTCTCAGCAGAGGAGAAATGTCACCACTGAAGCCACGTAAAAAATGATCGATGGACAGAATCCTGTTGTTAGCAGAGACTAGAGTATATGTCATTGGAACCAAAGATCCAAAACTCAAGTGAGCTCTGGAATGTCAGGTTAGCAGGCAGATGGACGGTAAGAGAACAGGAGAAGTAAAATCCTTGAGCTATGTCTTTTTTATTCAGGTAGCAATTTATGACTTTTTGGCCTTTCTAAAAAGTTTTTATGTAATGATATTGAATTGCATGTCATTTTCACTTCTTTGGTTTGGGGTAGTATTTGTAATAAAGAGACTGCAAAGATTCTAGGAATCTCATGGTCTGCTGTATGATCCATGATGGTGCCTGGCTGTTGTGGTAATGATCGGTAGAAAGTTAGCTTAAGTGGGGCCATGTTTTATTTTTTGCAGAGCCTGAATGTGAGTGTTCTCTAGATGTGTCAATTTCTATGCCTGAGCTTACGTGTCACAGTCAGCGTGGTGGGAACGAAGTGCATTTTCAGCATCCAAGGGAATGTGCCAACAACTAGGCAAAGAATGTTGGGAGGAAAGAGGCTCTGAGCAGACCCCCTCTGGTCCTGACCCCAGCACTTTCTCCCAGCTCAGCACTCTATGGATATTTGAGCTCATCTCCAGGGTCTCTGGGCTTATTAAAATAGTTCTTAGCCAGGCACTGTGGGGTGTGCCTGTAGTCTCAGATACTCAGGAGGCTGAGGTGGGAGGATCTCTTGAGCCCAGAAGTTCAAGGCTGTAGTGCACGATCATCGCATCTGTCCATAGCCTCTGCACTCCAGGCTGGGCAGCATAGTGAGACTCTGTCTCACCAAAACAAGGTCTTAAAAAAATAAAAATAAACACCAATACTACAGGGTAGTCCTATGAGTTAATTAGGCCCCAAATCAGCTGCCAACCAGATAATTAAAATTCCTAACCTCATCTTTGTTCATTTGAGTGGGAGCCCTAAAGATAGTGCTCCTGTTATGTTACTCCAGAAAGGCGAGGCATGAAACTTTGATGGGGATGTGGGGCAGATTGTTCTAGAGATGCACCTGTGGAAGACAAGCCTGCATGAGACACCTCAGGAAGGATTTGGGAAGCAAAATGGAGAAGCTGCCCAATAAATGTTATCTGAGCAAAGTCAAGCCACAGTGGAGCTGCCTAAAGCTGAAAAGACAGCACATTTGAAGCAGTATGGTTTGATAAAAATGCTGGCGGTAGTCATGGTACCAGATGCATAACATCAATCTCAGACCCCGAAGTCAAACAGGCAGGGTTCAAATTCTGGTTCTGCCACTCATCAAAAGACTGGTCAACTCTCTAAGCTGGCACCTCAAAGCCCAATCGAAATGTGTCCATTGATTTCCACATCTGTAAGTAGGAATAATCATGATGATGATGATGATGATGATGACACCCACCTCACAGGGTTGTTGTAAAGATTAATGTATGTAAATTTTTAGCACAGTGCTGGGCATGCAGTATATATTCATTAGTTAACTATCATTATTCTACCCACAATCCCTGATCTTAGCCAAAATGCCAAGAAGTTCAGCAGAAGTCTCAATCATTTCTTAACAAGCTCATTCCTTTGATCAATCTTTAGCTACTGCTACCCTTATTCTTTTATTTCTCACCAAGTTAATGGTAATGGATAATAAAGCAGTTCCCGTGGGATAGAGTCATTCAAATTTCCTATGCTGGGAACAAGCTCAATTTCCTGAAAAGGACTATCTGGCATTGCCCCAGGCTATCCTTTGGAGCCAGAAACATTGCCTGGCAGTTGACATCTAGAGTATGTTTCATTTTTTCTTGTAGGGCTCAATAGTCGTATTTTGTTTAAATTGCAGTTCTGCTCTCCTTTAGTGGTGGAATCAAATGTGAAAATTAGGCCTGAAATGAACATTCATTTTATATAATTGTGGTCTCTATGTAGCAGCAATCTCTAGGTCTTGACCCAGTCCATAAATTCTGTAATGTTTTATTAAGAAGGCAGTGAGAACCAGGGAGATTAGAAAGGAAACTTCAGAAATCAATATGCCCTGGGCTGCTAAAAGAAATAACTTAAGAAGACTCAAGCCTTAGAGTTTTTATGCTGTGTTGCATATACATTTTCATTTACTTTTATTTGCCTTTGTTTGCATGAGTCGTGTGAAGTTAACTGTCAATGAGTTTATTTATATGATTCTTATGGTGTTGTAGTTGCTGGTATCTATCACTGCAATCATTATTTATGATAAATTAGCTCCTGTTGGTAAACCTAGCAGGTTTTCACTCACAGAGTACATCTATGTTTGTGTTAATTTAATCTCAAATGCAATTTGGCAAGCACTGTATTTGTGGAAGAGAACAAGGAAGCTGGATTATAGATTGCCTTTATGGAAAACAAAATATCCTGGGGATACTTTAAACTTTATTTTTTAATAGCATCTGAGGAAAACTGAGAAATTGCCTGCTTGGTTGGAATGCATGTGTCCCCTCTAAAATTCATATGTTAGAATTTAAACCCCAAGGCGATGGTATTAGAAAGTTAGTGCCTTTTGGGAGTGATGAGGTCATGAGGACTCTACTCTCGTGAATAAAATTAATGCCCTTATAAAATTGCTAGAGGGAACTAGCTTGGCCCTCTTTTTGCCCTTCTATCCCTTCCACCATGTGAGAACACAGTTTTCATTGCCTCCGGAGGACACAACAAACAAGGTGCCATGTTGGAAACAGAGAGTAGCCCTCAGCAGACTCCAAATCTGCCAACACCTTGATCTTGAATTTCTCAGTCACCAGAACTGTGAGAAATAGATTTCTATTGTTTACACTATACATTGCCCAGTCTGAGGCATTTTGTTATAGCAGCAGGAACAGACTAGGACATAGACTAACTCTGATGATTACTTCTACCTTTGACTCTGATGATACCATTTTTTGGACTTAAAGAGTTGAATTTTAACTCTTGATCTCCTGCTTTTATTTCCTGTGTTGTTACTGTAGCTTGTCAGGTTATTGCAGGCATAAACTTGAAAGATCACGGGAACTTTTAAAACACACTCACTTGTCTTAGTGGTGAGGAATATGCTTTAAGAATAAAAATTAATACTTAAATTGCTTTGAAGTTAAGATACAGGAAAACTATATCTGTGCTGGGTCACAAGATGTGGGCTGCAGCATGTTTAGAAACGGAGTTTTTCTCATTAGTATTGGCACAGAAGAACAGACGTCGACGCATTGGGAAATTTTTGGATTTCCAGTCATTGAGACCCTCTTGGAACATTATTACTAATTTTGCTGTATGACATAGTAACATTATCCCTTGAGCATCTTCCATTCTAAACTGTTACAATGGTCAAGAAAAGAAAAACTCCTATTTTTAAAAGTCCTTTATCAAAGGAACTTCTCTGGTCACCTTTGGCCTGGTCCTACAGGAAGCAACTAGACCTCCCCTGGGCCACACCAGCTCCATCTCTGGCACCATTCTAAGCCTACTGTAAAGAGCTGTGAACACTGAGACCTGGATCACAGGAATATTCCCATTAGGCAACTGGTGGGGCCCTGCTTGGACAATGGAATAATGCAATAACACTTCCCTGTATTTTTAGCAGGCTTTTATTTCAAAAATATCAAAATGTGACCCTATGTCATCTTGTAGGAATGACATTTAGGAAGTAATTTAGACCATGGTTCTCAAAACATTGGTTTATAAAAAGTTTCATTGGTCTTCTATGAAGTGAGAAAAATAAGGACAATGTAGTAAGTTTATAATACAATTGGATTTATTAAAATTTAAAAGGCCCTCCTTTATACTGAAATTTTTGCCTTTCCTATTTTAGGCATTAACATATTATTTTTATATTAAATGATAGTGGTTGTAGAGAATAAGATTTTTAAAAAATATTCTTAGCAAAATAAAGAATTGACAACCTAATCCAAGTTCTCCTCTACTCCCCAGCTCCCATTAAAAACAAAACAAAACACAACTTGGATCCACTGATCTGTTCTTTTTGCAAGCTACACTGTGTTCAAGTGAGTTGGGGTGTGCTGTCTTCTCCTGCATTTAAGAATCTTGCATGTGCAGGAATCCCTAGAACTGTGAGAAATAAATCTCTCTTGTTTATAAATCGCCCAGTCTCAGGTGTTTGTTATAGCAGCAGGAATAGACTGAGACATGTCCCAACTCATCCTTGACTATGCTTTGATTTTCCAACAGGGTTTGGCACTCTGAATGCAGTAGGTGTCCAATAAACACTTGTTTCATTGACTGTGAAGCAACCTCCATTTATAATGGAAATGTCTTCAGGGAAATAGAATGCAGCCTATATTTCATGGTAATACAATATTCTGAGAGTTGGTTACAACAGTGAAAGAGAGTGGAAAGGGATGCGGCGCAGCAGGCCTGGGTGGATTCCTGGTTCCGTCCCTTTCCCATGATCCTCCTAAGTTTTGGTACCTTGGTTTCTTTGCCAGTGAAACGAAGACAATATGTGCTTTGTTTCCCCACGGACTTGGTCATGAGTATCAGACGTGTGTGCGGTGGCTTGCTCTTTGTCTATCTAGCACTCTATTTTGCTCCTCAGCATCTGTCCCATTGTGTGATTCTAGGGCAGCCTCCTAGCCATAATTCTGGGTCATAAAGATAGGTGTGGGGCCAGCAGCCACTTTTTCCTCTGTATAGTGGAAGCCTGAATGTAGTCGAAGCCTGAGTTAGTCAGCCAAGCCAAGGAGAGATCATGGCTAGTACATACTAAGTCTTCACTGTGCACTAGATACTGTCCTGAGCACTTCTGCTCAAGAACCTTGGAGGTGGGTGCTGTTATTGTCATTCTCATATATCCAAGAGAAGCCCACAGTCTCAGCCACCACATGACAACTGCCTTTCAAGGTGGAGGGACAGGAGGCAGACAAGTCCTAACAAAGCCCCCCTAGGTCCACTCTTGTCCTTCTCAGTTACATAAGCCAACAGAGCCCCACTTTTGAAGGCAGGTTGTTACCCACAGGTCGGCTCTCAGGACTGCAGAGGTTAGAACTGTAAGGAGTACAAGGAATAGAGGCTCCATCCTCTTACGAAGATGAGGAAGCAGGTCCCATGATGTAGACAAAGCCACGTGTTCCTGACATTGCTGGGGTCTCATACCCTGCTCCCGCCTCTCACAAAGCTTCTGTACGTCTTACCCCCCGACACATACCTCAGCACTCCTGCTCTCCTGCCATCGCCCTCTTCTGTTTGCATTCTACCACCCATCCGATTCCATCCCTTCCGGGAAGCCTTTGCTCATCCCACCAGCCCTGCACAGTTCTCTCTCTTTCCTCTGGGTCGCCATTCCAGCGTCTATACCGATCAACTGTATTCACAGAATGCCTGCTGGGATCTTCAGTGCTGATATTTAATTCTGACCTCTATTTAATTCATGTACCTGATCCTTGATGCCCATCTTGACTAAGTTTCTTGAAGGGCAGGACATTCTCTTTATCTCTCTTTTGTAGTTCTCAAAGCAGCTAGCACCAGCACCTGACATACAATTAATGTGTGTGGGTTGACTCTTACTTTGCTGTTATTCACCTCTCTCTCACACTACTGCCTGTCATTTCTTCCCAAGGTCAGCAGCCTCCTTCCCCTTATTCACCTCTGGCAGAGAGGCCCAAGCACCCTTGCCAAGCCCCACCCAGCCTGGGGTCTGGTGATGCTCAGACCTTCAAACCTCAGTCAGGAGTGGAAAAAAAACAGGCACAGGACAGCGTCATAATGCCATTTGGGAACTTGGTGTTCCCTCTATGTGACCTGGACCAATGCACAACCTAGATGTGTCACTGTAAATCTTTGTTGTATGAACAGCTCCAATATCATCAAAGTCACATCTTACCTTCTTTTCAACGGCTGTCACAAACTTCTTGAGAAAAAATACGTTGTCTAGGAAAATTGAAGGCTGGAATTGGATGGAAACATTAAATATAGGAAGAAGTAGTGTCCAGAATCCAAAATGTCAGAAGAAATTCTATATTAGGCCATACAAGTTAATGAACAAAATATCTGGTATTTTTCGATCAGAATAAAATAGCTCCATTTTTTGGGTATTTACTATGTCAGGCACCCTACTGAGTGCTTTAAACCTCGTGACAAAGTAAAGATTGTTTCATTTTATAGACTAGGAAACTGACACTCATAGAGGTTGGGTGACCGGCCCAGGATACGATAAATGGAGAGAGAGAGAGGTCATGTGGACTTCTAGCAGAGACTTGAAACACTGTTTCATACCTAATTTTTAAAAGAACAGTAACTAAATCAGTCATCAGTGATATATGCATGTTTACTCCATTATACCTTACGTAAACTTGTCTTAATGCAAACTACAGCAAAGATTCTTCCACTGATAAAATTTCAATTATTCCAAAATGGAAACATCATAATTTATCTAATTATAAAAGTGGATGTTCAATATTCTTTACCACAATTAAAAAACACCAAAAAATTAGATGTTCATTATAAAAATTTTTAAAAAATAGATAGTACCACAAATATAATAAACAATAAAAATCACTAGTAATCTTCTCCTAAGAACAACTGATTTATAACTTAGGATTCTCTAAAAAAATTTAATTCCCCTGCATTGTTATAGCCCTACAATGACCCCTCAGAGATGTTAACACTGAACGGCAGGCTTCTCTTTTGCCCAGTTTATCACTGTATTTTTATTTTAGTTTCATTGATCTTTGAAGGGAGAGGGGTTAAAATCAAAGTACTGGCAAATTCACACAAATCTATTGCAATCATCAGTCTAAACTGCTGTGTGCACCTAAGCTGACAGCTTCTCCCTTTGTACCCAGAAGACTCAGTGTTCAAAACAGTATCATTGTGTCAATCAGGTAGCCAAAAGAAGTGGGACACTTCAGGGCAAAAAGGACGACTCTAAATGTCAGTGCAAGGTGGAAAATGCTGTCTTTCTAAACCCAGTGAAATCGTCCCGTTTTCC
Organism: Propithecus coquereli; assembly: GCF_000956105.1. Taxonomy (NCBI): domain Eukaryota; kingdom Metazoa; phylum Chordata; class Mammalia; order Primates; family Indriidae; genus Propithecus; species Propithecus coquereli. The sequence goes on from NW_012155284.1 coordinate 2,204,301, forward strand.
ATGTAAACACAGGTTTTACTTCTTATATAGATAGCAGATTTGCTGTTGAATATTGAGGGTCTAAGAAACAAATAAAAGGTCAAGTGTACATGATTTCTACTTATGCTACTAGCTGACAGCTCCTATAATCCAAACTAACATACGGTAATCCCCTCTTATCCATGGGGTTACATTCCAAGACTCCCAGTGGATGCCTGAAACGCAGACAGGACCAAATCCTACGTAAACCACGTTTTTTCCTATACATACATATCTACGGTAAAGTTTAACTTATAAGTTTTAAATTAGGCACAGTAAGAGATTAACAATAATTAATAAAATAGAACAATTATAATAACATATTGTAATAAGAGCTATGTAAATGTGGTCTCTCACTTTCTCTCTCACTCTTTGAAAATAGCTTATTGTACTGTGCTCCAGGTAACTAAAACTGGAATGTGAAACAGCGGATAAGGGTAGACTACAGTATTACTTACATTTTTTTAAAAGGCATGTTTTACCTTACATAACATACTGCACTAAGGAAATTACTATATAACATGAATTTAGAGACAATCTTTATAATTTAAAAGAATACAATCATCTAGGCACTGAAAAAAAGGACATACACCAGAATTACAATATTAAAGAAATTGAAAGAGGCATTTAAAGTTATTTTGCCTGGATTGAGAAGGTTAAAGGGTGACAAAAACTGCTTTTGAGATATAAAGGGATATTATGAGAGATTGTGGTAAACCTACCATATTTACCAATTGCAAACCCCTGTTACTTAATTGCAATTTATAATGTCTCTAAACTGGAATGTATAACTGAAAAAGGAATATAACCCAGTTAAGTCAATAATAGATACCCGATCCAGTGGTTTCTATCAAAGTGAGTCGGTTTATTTTAGCTTAAGGAGCCCACCTTAGCACAAACTATTGAGTATGGTCTGAGGTGCCCACCAAGAATAACAAAAGCTTTCCTAGCACTTGAGAAATTTCAAGGGTTTAGAGGTCACCTCTCAGGAAACAGGGACAAAGGCCCAGCCAAATTTTTTATTACATAAAATTATATGTCTAATAAGGGTCTAGAGTCTACAATATGTAAAGAACACTTACAACTGAACAACAAAAAGACTACCCAATTAAAAAGTGAGCAAGGGATTTGAATAGACATTTTTCAAAAGAAGTTATACAAATGGCCAATGAACACATGAAAAGATACTCAGTATCATTAGTTATTAGGAAATGCCAACCAAAAGTACAGTGAGATACTACTTCACACCATTATGGTTATAACAATTTTCTTAAAAATAACAATTGTTTGCAAGGATGTGGATTGGAACCTTCATGAGATGCTTGTGGAAATGTAAAATGATGCAGCCACTTCTCTGAAGTGTCTGTTCTGATTTTTACTCAAATTTTCTTTTATGGATCATGCTTTGATATCATATCTAAAAACTCTTGGGTTAGGCCAGGTATGGTGGTTGACGCCTGTAATTCTAGCACTTTGAGAGGCTGAGGCAGGAGGATTGCTTGAGGGCAGGAGTTTGACACCAGCCTGAGCAAGAGCAGGACCTCAACTCTTCAAAAAAATTGAAAAATTAGCCGGGCGTGGTGGTGCCCATACCTGTAGTACCACCTACTTGGGAAGCTGAGGAAGATCGCTTGAGTCCAGGAGTTGGAGGTTGCAGTGAGCTATGATGATGCCACTGCACTCTAGCCAGGGTGACAGAGCAAGGCCCTGTCTCCAGAAAAACAAAAAAAACCCAAAAACCAAAAACTCTTGGCCTAAGCCAAGATCATAAGGACTTCCTGCTATGTTTTCTTTTAAAATTTTTATAGCTTAATGTTTTACATTAAGGTCTACGGTCCACTTTGGGTCAATTTTTATTTAAGGTTTGAGTGAAGGATATGTTTTTGGCAAATGGATGTCCAATTTTTACAGCACCAATTATTGAAAATACTATCTTTTCCCTATTAAATTGCCTTTGCATCTTTGTCTAAAATGAATTGACTACATTTGTGTGGCATCTATTTCTGGGCTTTCTGTCTTGATTAGTTTTATAGCAAGTCTTAAAATAGATCAGAGTTTTCCAGTTTTGTTCTTCTTTTTCAAATTTGTTTTAGCTATCTATTCTAGTTCCTTTGCCTTTTCATGTAAATTGTAGAATCAGTCTGTCGTATCTACAAAAATATCTGGTATGACTTTGATTGGGATAGTATTGAATCTATAGATTAATTTGGGGAGCAATGATGTCTTAACAAAATTGAGTCTTTCAATACATAAGCACAGTATCTCTTATTTATTTAAGTATCTTTTGATTTCTTTCATCAATGTTTCACTATAAATGTATAGTTTCACTATAAATATCCTGCACATATTTTGTTAGATGTGTACCTAAGTATTTCATTTTTAAGGTATTGTAAATGGTACTGTCTTTTAACCTGGATTCAAATTTTTTATACAAAAAATTGAATAAAATTGTATACAATTGATTTTTTATATATTGACCTTGTATCCTACAACTTGCAAAACTAACTTAATTAGGCTAGGGCTTTTTTTTTTTGTAGATTTCTTTGGATTTTTTATATAGACAACCATGTAATCTGTAAACAGAAAACTATTTAATGTCTTCCTTTCTAATTTATATGCCTTTTATTTCTTTTTCTTGACTTATTGCATTGGCTGAGATTTCCAGTATGATACTGTATAGATGCGGTGAGAGCAGACTTCCTTGCCTTGTTCCTTCCTGATCTTAGGGCAAAAGCATTCAGTCCTTCACAATTAAGAATATGAGCTGTACGTTTTTTTAGATACCCTTTATCAGTTTTAGGAAGTTCTTTTCTAATCCTAGTTTGCTGAAAGTTTTTATCATGAATGGATATTAAATTTTGGCAAATGCTTTTTTGGCACCTGAGATGGGTCATATGGTTTTTTTCTTTAGGTTGTTAATAGGGCCAATTATATTGTTTGTTTTCAAATGTTAAATCTGCCTTTTATGTCTGGAACAAACTCCTTAGTCATGACATTATTCTTTTTATTTATTACTGGATTTATTTTGCTGGTATTTTGTTGAGGATTTATGTCTAAAGGGTATTGTTTATTGAATATTGACCTCGTGTTCAGAAGCTGCACTGAAATTTCAATTCATTTTTGACTGAGGTACAGGAATGCAAAGGCAACATGACCTATCTCTCATTCTATCTGTACTTTCCAAACCTCCACAAGTTAGATCTGTGCTTCGGAAGGAATCAGGTAAACCTCACACTTTGGTCTTCATTTAGTTCCTTGAGTACATTATCCACCAGTTAGAATCTGAGGAATAGAGGGGACAGTTGATTGGTAACTCAGACCTCCAACAGTCCTGGCACTGTAAGATTAAGCATGCTGTGCTTTCTGCTATACATTCTCCATGACTACTTTATCCTTTTTCAAGACTCCGGTCAGGTGCCACCTCTGCTAGATGACTTCCCTGAATCTCTCCCTTGTTCCCACCCCCAAAATTACAATTTTGATGTAAATGCATCTCCCATATGTTCCTCTTATACTTTATATATATCCCTGCACAATGCATATAATAGGTAACATCTATTACATGGTGTTCTTATGACATGTAGACGATATACTGTTGTAATTAAAAGTATGGATGCTAGAGTCAGAATGTCTGGGTTTAAATTCTGGCTTTATTTCTTACAAGCTATGTAACTTAAAGAAATTTTCTTAAATTCCATGTGCCTCAGCTTTCTCATCTCTAATATAAGGATAATAATGCCTCTTTCATAAGGTTGAGAGAATTAAGTAATTTATGTATAGCAGTTAGAATTATGTGCTTGGTATTTTGGTAATTGATTAATAAATATTAGGTATTATTATTGTTATTTTAAATTTCTATTTATCCAAGGGGTAGTAAGGTTCTTGAGGGCAGAAAGCTATATCTTATTCCTTTGTCATTCTTCAGCACTAGTAAGTGTGCCCGGCACACAGTAGGTGTTCAATAAATTTTTTGTTGTGTTTGGATATAGGCAGAACCAAGATGGCCTTGTCTCAGGGGTAGAACAAAAAAATAAATTTTAGTCTATCACCAAATACCAAGGGTTCCTTTTGCTTCTTTCCAGAGGCTACACAGTAACCATCCTTTGGGACTATCCATGGTGCTGACCTTTGACTAATTGGCTTAAGTAGCCGGAGCCTGCATGACCAACAATTTGGGCTACATCCTCTACTGACTTAATATCTCTCTCTGCTATGCCCCCAATGTAACAAGCATATTGTCACCTCATTGTGGCTGAAGACTAAGGCATTTTTAGTAAGACTCCCTACCTGACTTCCTAAATAAGCCAGTGGACTCTTGCTTAAATCCTACCCTGTTCAACTTGCTTCTCAAGACACTGATCACAAAAGTAGTTACCTCTCTTCTCCATTCCTTCTTCCTTCCTCCCTTTCTCTAATGCTTTTTTCCTATGGTTTTTCCCCACTACTTTGTTGCTCTTGGGGTTTTATCCTATCTTTTCTTCCTTTTCTCCTTCCCCAACTTTGATCCCATTCGAGGTCCGCTACATTATTAGTGACTCTCCCTCAAAAAAATCCTTGACAATTAGGCATATTTTATTTAAATGCAGAGAGACAGGAAGTAGAGGAGGCCTTCCATGGGAGAAGAGCAAGAGGCAGGCAGGCTTTCCAGAGGAAGGAAGCTGTACATTGGGCCTCTAATATTTACCTGTTTAAAATATGTTCATAGATTTCCTTAAGACAGAGCTGATGATAGGCAGGTTATGGCGGTTATATATAGTGACAGGGATCTGACTAGGGCTTAAAGCCCAGATGGGAAATGTCCCAAGGATGAACTTTGGTTACATCACTGGCTTGTGTGAGGCCAGACCTGGCTATAGAGTGAGTTTTTTGTTCCACATAAACTCTGCTAGAAGGAAGACATTTAAAGAAGAAAGGGAAAGTTCTGCAGGTTATTTCTCCTCTCCATGGACTGACTTAAAAGAAATTCAGCTACATCCATACACAGATAAATATCATCACCATCTTTGAGTAGGAAGACCAGGGACACTTAACGTATGCAGTTTCTAATACTGTTATAGCAAAGTGCAACCAACAAATTTGGTGTAGTGTAGGACCTGAATGAACCAGGTTTAGATAGGACAGTCTTAGAGCTCCTCTGACAGTGGGTGGTGGAGGTGGACTGAGCCAAAGCGGCTGAGCCAGCTTCTAACCATTTGCATGCTGGCAAGTATTTACTGGAATGTTTCCAAGGTGAATAAGTGTGCATACAGCAACATACTCATTTGTTTTTGTTACTATGAGGAACCGTTACAGGAATTTAAAAAATTTTTTAATTTTGTTTTGTTTTGCATTTTAAAGCTAACATTAGTTAGAGCCAGACATTTTTCTAAGATCTTCACATCTATTAGCCCATTCAATTTCCAAAGTAGCCCAGTGATTTAGGCACTATTATTATACAATTCTACATACAAAGAATAGGGCCCAGAGAAGTTAAGTAACTTGGCCAAAGTCACAACAGAGCTAGGAAATGACTGTGTCATTTGAATTGGGATTCAAATCCAGGCCCCTGGCCCCCCTCTCTGCTCTTAACCCCTGTGCTCCTCTGGCCCTTTCAGGGGATTATTGTGGTGGGCCATTTTTCTAGGGACACAGGAACTGGGCAGAGTTACAACTAGGTGAATCCACGGTCCTTTAAATATCTTTCCAACAAACGTTAAGAACTCTTTAAAGTGAAAATGAGGATCTAGCACCAATAGTACATGCAATTCAAGGCAGCTACAGATGGGTTAGCAAGGTATTAGTTTGTGAGCTCAGCTGTGACTCGCCCTGAAGGGGGCCACTTCTTAATTCACTCACTGTCTCCTGGGGTCCCAGTTACTTAGCTTTTCCCAACTCTGTGCCCCCAAATATACTAGACAATTTATAATCATACATTATCACATTATAACAAATATAAAATAACATTTCATTGTGAAGAAATAGATCCAAATTGAAAGTTCTGGACATTTCTCTAATTATCCCTTATGATTTATTCTTTGAAATCACGTAAGTTATCTGAGCAAAATCTCTGCGACATCAGTCTAACTTCTCCCTGTGCTTCGCTTCCTATAGTTTCTAACATCCATCCTGCAAAACAGCTCCTTCCCTTTACTTGTGCTGCTTCTCACTCTTCTCACCTCAGGTCACAAGAAGTTGTTCTGGGGTGGACAGGGTCACCCCGTCTTGGGTGGTCGCTGTCTGATCCGAGTTCTCTCCCCCTCTACTTGCTTTTCTTCTCCCCGGTGAGTCCAACATTCTGGAGTTGCCTTCTCCATCGTGTCTTCTCCCATCCCCAGCTAAGTTCATTCCTTCTCAGGAAATCTTTCTCCCATCCACGTCTCCAGTAATTCTTTTCCTCCTTCAGTTCTTTCTTCCTTGTGCCAGGAAAATCTCTGCTACAGACGTCCATTCTATAAACCAACCAACCAGACTTTTGTCCCTTGTTCGCTGCTATACCCCATTCAGAGCCTGCAGTAGCCCCATCACTTAGTAGATGATCAATACTCTATCTGTTCAATTAATGAAAGGACTGAAGGAAACTGAAGTCATGACTATTAGATGAAATAAAAAGTGTCTTTGATACAACATTCTCAAGCAAGAAGAAAACCATGATGTTTTTTCATTTCTTAAAACTTTCTTATTAAATTTACATTTGCATCTTTTACCTGATTATTTTTAGAAAATGTTTACTGAAGACTATCTTGAAACCATGTCAAGCTGCTTCTTTTAAAGAGAAACAGATATAATAAATAAAAGTGTGTCATTTGTCCTTCTATTGTCCCTGTTGGATTCATAAGAGTATTTCTCTACATCCCCACCTAGTTACATTTGTTTTTCCTTGACAATTAGCATTCAACACATGTTTTTGAAAGCTTCTTTCTTACTCAATTGTGTTGCTTTTCTGGCTACTTAAGTTACCACTATTATAATATTCTGCTCTTATTCATTGCAATGTACAGAATTTTAGTTCTATTCTGGATGAGATAGGCTTTTATGAGCTAACCTAGAAACATAAGTGCTCCTCTTAACCTTGTTTCCATGGGGAAATGCATTTCAAATAACCAGCTAGCACACAGACTGTTAGAAAACAAGCCATTTGTACACCATTGGCTGCCTGGAATGCTGAGGGCCTATGACTTTTATTTGCCACATGATATGCAGCAACAAAGTAGTTAAATGTGCTTTTCACTTGCATGTATCTGCACAGATGTTTCAAGGTTTTTGTAAGCTGACGGAAGAATGGAAATGCTCCAACAAAAAACCCACAATAAATCAACAAGGTGAAGTAACCATGACACTCTGTAAGAGCTTGATGCATTAGTCCATCCAAAGAAAATTTTATGGGACAACATGCAGAAACATATTTTTGGTAAAGCTCTTCTAATTCAAGGCATAAATCTAAGAAAGAATGCTAAGAACTCACAGGTGCTGAGTAGCAACAAAACTTGACCTGGGGCAATCTAACTATAAAAGGGAGGAAACAAAAAGCGGAGAAAAACTGCAACTATCTCACAGCCAATTACTATCTAATTTATATGAAGCAAATTAAAACGGCATAGTACAAATTAAAAAGAGGAAGTTAATTTTGATAAAGATCAATTTAGACTATTTAGGAAAACACTGTATAAGCTTTAACAGCAGTTTAACTGTTCTTAGTGGAATTTTTCAAAGCAGTTACTAGGATTGATTTAAGTGACTGTACAAGTTTTATATATTTCTCTCTTATTAACAAGATAGAACTATATGGTAGCACAGACCCAAGTATCAAAATAACATTTTTGGCAAAAATGAAATATACTATGTAAAACAGAGATAAAAAGAAAGTAATGCTGGAACAATTGAGATATTTGTTGTGTTTCCAGAAACCTGAAATTAAAATCAGATTCCTATATGACATCCAGACACCAGACTCTGCTATGACAAAAAGAAGAAAGACAACAAGAAAAATTAAAGAATGATCATATTTCTGAGACTTTTTCTAGGGTCCACAAACACAGACATAAGAAAAAGATTAAGAGTAGCAAAACATGGTTTGTGAAATAAAAACTACAAAAAAACACAAGGAACATCTGGAAATAATAGCTGATAGAATGCCTAAATGAAGACTGCTCCAAGAAACGATGAAAAGACCAAACTTTTGTTGAGCATTTAGATGCAGGCTTACTTGCCTAAGTCCATGATCCACCCTGTGGTGGTTGCTGCTGCTCGTGACAGTGACTGAGAGTGGGGGAATATCCTTGCTTCAGAGGAGTGGCACAGATAGTACTCTTTGGGGCTTAAGTTATGAGGTCCCTTTGCATTCATTTATGTTGCAGCATTCAGATAGAATATGGATAGAGAGAGCTCAAGACAGTGGTACTGGCAGCTCCTCTGATTTGCCTATCTTTTGTTTTTGAAATTACACATTAGGGTTTGAGGGTAAAGACCTGGAGAAAAAAACCCAGGCCTAGGTAGCATCTAGGACGAAGTAGAGATTAAGGACCCTATAACAAATGGCCACAGGAAGCTGAGAGCTTCGTTCAGTGCATACAGCAAGGAGGACTTCATCAAGGTCTGAGCTGCACTAGGGTAGTCACATTAAGTAAAACCCCCCAAATCCTTTTACTTCCATTATAGTTTTTTAAAGAACTGGTAAATCCAAGGCCTATCTGGGTCCGTCCTAAAGATGGACCCCTTGTGAAACAGGCCAAGTGAACAATGCTTTGTCCACACAGATTGTATCAGTTAGGATGCTTGTGGCAGCGAGAAAAATCAGACATATGGCTTAAAACATGAACACATTAACAGTTCACTGAGAAGTTGAGGTAGACAGTCCATTGAGTGATTTTATGGTTCAATTATGTCATCAAGGACCCCAGCTCTTTTCCTCCTGGACTCTACTGTTCTCAGCACACTGGTGTTTATCCTCATGGTCAGAGTTCAAGTATCACATTCTTACATTATGGCTTTTGAAGCTGAAAGCAGAGAGAAGAGGACAAAAAAGGCTTTCTCTGTGCATGCTACTCTTATCAGAAAAGAAAAATTCCCCTGGATTCTTGGGCAGATTCCCCTTAAATCTCATTGTTTGGAACTGGGTCACATGCTCAGCCCTAAATCAATTACATTCAAGGGAGAACCGAATTACTATGACTGGTTTAGAGTTATCAAACTGTAGTTGGGCACATTGCTGACATTGGATATATTGTAGCTAGAGTGAAGTTGGGATCCTGTTATCAAGGAACAAAAAGGAAATTGAGTAAGTTTGGCTTTCAGGACAGAATAATTAGGTACATGAGAAGCCTAAGCAAAATGTTACAAATGTATACAAATGCTATTATTTGAATGGAAAAATAAAAGTCAGGGTAGGCTAAAGTTATGCTGCAGGAACAAACAACCCCAAGAAAAAGAAGCTTTATTTTCTGCTCACGTTGTATGTCTATTACGGATCAGCTGCAAATCTGCTTCACACACAGATCCAGGCTCACAGAGCAGGTCTTATCTGGGATACAGCTGGTCTTGCAGCAGAGAAATAAAAGACACAGGGAACCAGGTGCCACTTCTTAATGTTTCTGCTTCAAAGTAACACAGGTCACTTCTGCTCATAATTTATTGCCCAGAGCAAGCCACTTGACCACGCTAGAGTTCAATGGCCAGGGACTATAATCCTCCTGCAGGAAGGTGAACTCAGATAAGGTCAACAAATGTTTTGAATGATAACACAATCTACCAAAAAGATGGATTTAGCCATTATTCACTTCAGTATAGTCATGCTCATTTGTGACTCGGCATTAGGCTTTTCTAAGACTGCAGTCCTGCTTGGGTTTTTCTGCTGCCATCAAAAGTACAGCAGGCAGACCTTACCATCATTCGTTCTATGATGAGATGCTGCCTGAAGAACAAAGTCGATGTACAACATCATTTATTTTCCTCTTATATAAAAAATTTTTCAGTAGAATAAACAACATTAAAGACTGTTTAAAATGGCCCATTAAAAAATCCCATTTCCTGGGCTCCATCTCCCTTTTCCTCTCTCAGCTTTAAGCACTTCTGCGTGCAGAAAGAATTTTATGCCCTCAACACCTCATACTCTTTTTTTTAAATCTAGAGTTAAGCTGTCTCAAGCGATATTCTCATACAACCACAACAGCCTCACCTGCACAGTTCAGATATGGCCTGGTTGGAAAAAACCAAAAGTTTATTGTTGAGAAGCTAGTTTAAACTGGGAGGAGTGGGGGCTGCAAACCCCACACCCTCTAAAGCTTGATTCTCGTCCTCCCAGGACACAGCCTGATAATGTCCTTGTGAAGTAACTCTCTCCTAGAGCATTCTTTCTTGTATCCTCAGGATGAGAATCTGGGTAATTATGTAACCATCTGTGATTTCCCAGTAATAATTATAGGAAGAAACATTGCTTTTCTTGTTGCATAGGGCTTTGCAGAAGGATTTGAAGCAAGCTTTTTGCGTTTACAGCATAGCTGAACTTATTTTGTGATTAAAAAAATTTCATGGCAACATATTATACAGAAATCACATATAACTTATTTAAAATAGTTAATAGATTAACTTTTTCCTCTTTAAACAATTCAACATGGATTTGAATGAGTTCATACATTTTCCCTCTGCATTTCTAAATCAAGACCTATGAACAAACAATATTATATAATCTATTAACTGTTAAAGACTGTGCTAAAGCATACGTAAGATCAAATTTACCATTTAACCATTTTGAAGTGTTGTCAGTGGCATTCAGTACGTTCACATTATTGTGCAACCAACAGCACTTTCCATCTTCTTAACTTTTCATCCTCTCAAACAGAAGCTCTGTACCCATTAGACACTAACTCCTCATCCTCCCTGCTTTCCCAACCACCATTCTATTTTCTGTCTCTATGAATTTAACTACTCTAGGTACCTCACGAAAGTGGAATCCCAGTATTTGTCTTTTTGCAACTGGCTTCATCTCACTTAGCATCATGTCTTCAAGTTTCATCCATGCTGCAGCATGTGTCAGAATTTCCTTCCTTTTGAAGTCTATTAATTGATAAACTGACATAGATGATAATGTGTTAAAAATGATCTTCGTTTTTAAAAATACTTTCGTTTTCTTTTTATTTTACCTGTGGTCAGATTTGCTTTTGTCGATGTACAGTTCTATGAGTTGCAATATATGCGTAGGTTCGTGTAATCACACTCAAGATACAGAATTCCCAAAAGTTCCCTCATTATACCTTCTCCCCTACTCTAACCCCAGGCAACCACTAATCAATTCTTTCTCCCTCTAGTTTGCCTTTTCCAGAATGTCATATAAATGGAATCACAGAGTATGTAACCTCTTGGGAATGGCTTCTTTCACTTGGCACAATACGTGATATTTACCCACGTCATTGTGTGGAGCAACAGTTTGTTCCTTTTTGTTGGTGAAAAGTATTTCATTGTATGGAGGTACCACAGTCTGTTTATCCAGTCACCAGATGAAAGACATTTGGGTTGTTTCTAGTTACGGAACATTCTGAATGATGCCACAATAAACATTTATTACAAGTTTTTGTGTGAATATGTTTTCATTTCTCTAGAGTAAATCGCTAGGAGTGTGAATGCTAAACCATATGGCAACTGTACATTTCACTTTGATAGAAACTACCAAATTGTTTTCTAAAGTGGCTGTACCATTTTGCACTCCCACTGGCAACGTGTAAGAGTTCCAATTGCTCCATATCATCACCAGCACTTGGTATCGTCAGTTGTGTGTGTGCTGAGCCATTCTAATAGGTGTGCAGTGGTATCTCATGGTTTTAACTTGCATTTCTCTAATAACTAATGATGCTGCTCATCTTTCCACATGCTTTTTTGCCATTCATGTACCTTTTTTGGGAAAATGTCTGTTCACATCTGTTGCCCATTGTTTCATTCAGTTGTTTCCTTATTGCTGAGTTTCAAGAGTTCTTTAGATATTATGGCTATAAGTCCTTTGTTGGATATGTGATTTGCAAATCCCAGTCTATAGCTCTTTTCATTCTGTTAACAGTGTATTTTACAGATCAAAGGTGTTTTTTAAATTTTGATGAAGACCCACTTATCCATTTAAGATGAATTATATCTGGTGTCATAGCTGAAAACTTTTTGCCTAATCTAAGGTCATGAAGATTTTCTCCCATGTTTTCTTCTAGTAATGTTATAGTTTTACATTTAGGTCTACAGTACATTTTGAGTTAATTTTTGTACAAGCAGTGAAGGTTAATTTAGTTGCATATGGATATCCAGTTGTTCCAACATCATCTGTCGAAAAGACTGTCCTTTCTCCAAAGAATTGCCTTTTCTTCTTTGTCAAAAATCAATTGACGGCTGGGTGCAGTGGCTCACACCTGTAATACTAGCACTTTGAGAGTCCAAGGTGGGAGGATCACTTGAGGCCAGGAGTTCAAGATCAGCCTGGGCAATAGTGAGACCCCATCTCCACAAAAAATTTTTAAAAAATTAGCCAGGTATGGTGGCATGTGCCTGTAGTCCCAGCTACTCTGGGAGAGGAGGCAGTAGGAACACTTGAGTAGGGGAGTTTGAGGTTGCAGTGAGCTACGATGACACCACTGCACTCTAGCCCAGTGACGGAGAGCCCGTCTCAAATAAATAAATAAATGAATAATTGACCGTATTTGTGGCATTTATTCCTGGACTCTCTTCTATTCCATCCATCTATGCGGTTGCCCTTTTGTCAGTGTCATGCTATCTTGATTCCTGTACATTTGGAGTAATTCTTAAAATTGAGTAAGATGAGTCTTCTTTTTCAAAATTGTTTTGCCTTTTCATATAAATTTTAGAACAACCTTGACTATACCTATAAAAAATCTTGATGGAATTTCAATTAGAATTCACTAAAATTACAAACTTGGGAGATTTGAAATAACTATATTGAATCTTCTAATCCATGAACAGTATCTCTTCATTTATTATGATCTTTGATTTTTTTAAATCAGTGTTTCTAAGTTTTCAGCATATAGATTCTGCAGGTATTTTGTTAGATTTAAACCAAAGTATTTCATTTTTGGGGAACAAAATAGTAGTTCTTTAAAACTTTTGACGTTCAATTGCTCATTGCTGGTATATAGCAATGTGGTTGGCTTTTACATATTAACTGGGTATCCTGCATGCTAACCATGCTAAACTGACTAGTGGTAGCATCTCTTTTTGGAGATTCCTTTCATTTTCCTGCATAGACAATCATATTGTTTGTGAGTAGAGAAAGTTTTATCTTCTCCTTTCCAATCCGTATGCCTCTTACTTATGTTTCTATCTCATTACACTGGCCAGGACTTCTAGTATGATGTTAAATAGAAATGCTGAGAGCAGATATTCTTGCCTTTTTCCCAATCTTATGGGAAAGCAATCAGTTCTCCACCATTAAGAATGATGTTAGCTGCCAGTGTTTCATAGTTGCCATTTATCAAGTTAAGAAAGTTCTTTTATGTTCCTAGTTTGTTGAGTTTTGTTTTTTTTTTTTTTTTGGAGACAGAGTCTCACTGTGTTGCCCCGGCTAGAGTGCCGTGGCGTCAGCCTAGCTCATAGCAACCTCAAACTCCTGGGCTCAAGGGATCCTCCTGCCTCAGCCTCCCGAGTAGCTGGGACTACAGGCATGCGCCACCATGCCCGGCTAATTTTTTCTATATAGTTTTAGTTGTCCAATTAATTTCTTTCTAATTTTAGTAGAGACGGGGTCTCGCTCTTGCTCAGGCTGGTCTCGAACTCCTGAGCTCAAACAATCCGCCTGTCTCAGCCTCCCAGAGAGCTAGGATGAGTTTTGTTTTTATCAAGAACGGATGTTAAATTCTGTCAAGTGCATTTTCTGCATCTATTGATACAATCATGTTGTTTCTATACTTCAGTTTGTTAATATGGTAGATTCCATTGACTGAACAGCCTTGCATCCCTGGAAGAAACTCCACATGGTCTTGATCCATTTTTTAAAATATATTGCTGGATTCAATTTGTTAATATTTTGTTGAGGATTTTTGTGATACTGGTCTTGTCTTTGAAATCTTTCTCCAGTTTTTGTACTGGGGTAATGCTGGTTCTTAAAACAAGTTGGGAATTATTCCTTCCTTTTCTATTTTCTGGAAGAGATTTTTAGAATTGGTCTTATTCTTCCTTAATTCTGGGCCTGGAATGTTCTTTGCTAAAAGAAATTCAGTTACTTTAATGGATATATAACTATTCAGATTATCTGTTTCTTCTTGTGTGAGCTCTGTGTTTCAAGGAAATGGTTCATTTTACCTAAGTTGTTGAACTTATGTGCACAGACTTGCTCATAGTATTTCCTCATTATTCTTTTAATGTTTATGTGGTCTGTATTGCTTTTGCATCTTTCACTCCAGATATTGATATTTTGTGTCTTTTCACTTTGGTCAGTCTGGCTATAGGTTTACCTGTTTTATTGATCTTTTCTAAGAACCAGGTTTTGGTTTCATCAGTGTTGTCTTTTGTTTCCTACCTTCTGCTTGCCTTGGGTTTATTTTGCCCTTCATTTTTCTAGTTTCTTAAAATGGAAGCTTATTGATTTGAGATTATCATTCTTTTCTACTGTATGCATTTTATGCTATAAATTTCCCATATAAATGTAATGGTATAAAGTTCTGTTTTAGCTGCATCCCATAGATTTAGATATGTTGTATTTTCATTTTCACTACCTCCAAAATATTTTCTAATTTCCTTTGAGACTTTCTCTTTGGCCCATGGATTATTTAGAAGTGTGTTGTTTGATATCCATTTATATGGAGGAATTTCCAGATATCTTTGTGTTACTGATTTCTGGTTTAATTCCACGTTAGTGAGAGATTGTTTTGTTCTATTTCAATTCTTTAAAATTTGCTAAGATTTAATGACCAAGGATATGGTATATCATGGACAAAATTACATGTGTACTTCAAAGGAATGTGTATACTGCTCTTTCCAGGTGTCATGCTCTATAAAAGTCAATTAGATCAAGTTGGCTGATGGTCTTCAGGCCTTGTATATTCTTGCTGGTTTTCTGTCTACTTGTTCTATTAATTACTAAGAGGAGTATTTAAGTTTCCATGTATAATTGTGGATTTATCTATTTCTTCTTTCAGTTCTATTAGTTTTTGTTTTATGTATTTTGAAGCTCTGTTGTTAGCAGCATACATATTCAGGATTAAGTCTTCTCAGTTAATTGAACACTTTATTATGTAATTTACCTCCTTAAATTGGTTGATTTTCCTTGTTTTAAAGTCTGTTTTGTCTGAGTAATATCACCATTCCAGCTTTCTTTTGATTAGTCTTTCCATAAAATATCTTTTTCCATCCTTTTACTTTTTACTTATATTAAAGTGGACTTCTAATAGATAGCATATAGGATAAGTCCTTACTTAATGTCATTGATGGGTTCTTGGAAACTACAACTTTAAGTGAAATGATGTATAACAAAACCAGTTTTTTTCTTCATCAATATTATAATAAAATGAAGTTATTCGTGGACCTGCCTTACATTGTTTCACTTAAAGTCATGGTCTCCAAGAACCCATTGACAACATTAAATGAGAGCTTACTGTAGGTGGGGCTTGTATTCTCAACCAAAATGACCTACTCTGTCTTTTAACTGGTGTTTCTAGAACATTTATATTTAATGTAACTATTGATGGAGTTGGATCTATCATTCTATTGTTTTCTGTTTGTTCTCTCTTTTTCTTCATTCCTCAGTTTCTCCTTTTCTGCATTCTTTTGAATTACCTGAATACCTTTTGGTTTTATTTTTCCTCTCGGATTTTTAAAAACTATATACTTTTTACAATATTTTTATGATTGCTCTAAGTATTATAATATACATAACTTTTATAATCTAATTAGAATATTTTATCACTTCAAATAAAATGTAGAAAATTTTCAACCATATAGATCTCTTTAGTTTTCTCCCTTTATGTTGTCATCATATGTATTATATCCAAAAACACCAAAAATCCCACCATTCAGTGTTACATTTTCCTGCAATCATTATACATATGTTAAAGAACTTAAGAGGAGTAAAATGTATATTTTATCTGTATATTGGTTATTTCTGTTGCTCTTCCTTCATTTCTGGAGTTTCCCTTCCACCTGAAGAACTTCTTTCTTAGCATTTCTTTTAGAGCAGGTGCACTGGTGACAAATTTTGTTTTCCCTTCATCTGAGGATGCCTTTATTTTGCCTTCATTCCTGGGGGATATTTTCACAGAATATAGAATTCTGAGTTGACATATCTTTACTTTTAGCATTTAAAATGTTCTACTGCTTTCTGGCCTCCATGATTTCTTATAAGAAATCTAGTCATTTGAATTATTTTGCCTGTATATATGTAATGTGGTGTACATATACCATATATACCATGGAGTATTACTCAGCCATAAAAAGGAATGAAATAGTGTATTTTGCAACAAATTGGATGGAGCTAGAGACAATTATCTTAAGTGAAGTATCTCAGGGATAGACAAACAAACACCATATGTACTCTGTAATAATTGGGAGCTAAATTATGGGCACACACAGGCAAAAAAAGGCGTAAAGGACATTGGAAACCAAAAAAAGTGGGAGGGTGGGAATGAGAGATAAAAACTTACTCAATGAGTACAATGAACACTATTCTGGTGATGGGCACACTAAAAGCCCTGACTTAAGCATTATACAACATACCCACATAATAAAAATATTTGTACTCTCTTAATATTTTGAAATTTTAAAAAAGTCAGTAATGGCAGATACAGCAAAAACAAAGAGAAAAAGCTGAATCTCTGTAATGGTGGAACAGCCACCAAATAGGGAGAAACAGAAGCAGTGAGAAAGAGAAGCCTATTGCTGATGAAGGGACAAAACAACAGAAACAGAACTATGCTGTGTTCTGAAAATGATTCCAATTTCTCTTCCTCCATGAGCCCAGGTTAGGCCACTGTTTCTGTTTTTCCTCTCAATGTATCCTCTAGTGTCTTTCTGCTCTTGAAACTTAAAATAATCGATCACTGTTAATGAAGTTTGCAATTATTCATTTAGACACAGATCAATGACCCTATGATAAATTGCCATTCTGAAGGAATCATTTTAGTTTAACAAGGTCTTAACTATGGTTGGGCATTCATACAACATTTTATTTTCTCTATTTTAGGGCTGGTCACAAATTGTCTGAATATAATAACAAGGTGTCTTGCAATTGACTACCTATATTGGCTTCCACTCATAAATGTATTTTTCACATTTAAATCAGATACCTTGAAGTCTCTAGTACTTAATTCTATAGAAAAGTTACTATTTTCAATTTGTTCCTTCCCACAAATAAGGAATTGCATTTTCTCACTGCAAGAGAACATTAACTCGATGACTTTTTAAATTCAAACCTCACTTCAAGGCTTCTGATAAAGGAGTGATTGCTCTAGGAGCATCTAATACTGCAGTATAACTTAACCCACTGCTGATCAGCATTCATTTACACGGATAAGTTTGCCTGTTGTTTAGTATGAGTTAATTCCTGTGTCCATCAACAACTCTTTTCTAAGTCCATCATATTTTTGTACCTACAGTAAAATATTTTAGAAACCTAAAATATTGTGTGTGCTAATACTAAAGCTATTGATCACTAGAAAATTGTAATCCCCAAGATCACGAAGCAGAGTTAGTGCTTGGGAATAATTTCACTAAATATTTTTTTGATAATACTATACATTGATTTGAATATTATTTACAATGTAAAATACCATTATAGCAGAGAGTTTATAAACAATGTGAGGCATCAAGCGTGTTCTTTATAGGCCCTCCTTTAAATCTCGTAACACAAAAATGCAACTTCAAATGTTTATTTTTGCTTGATATTCTGTTAAAAAGAAATTTAAAGATTTAGAGAAATGAGAGGCCCACTGTTATTTGCAGAAGTGGCTTCTTCTGATGAATAAGAATATGAAGATGCTTCTCAAAACTTGACTCTTTAAAATATCTGCATTGGGATTACTTAGGATATTTAGCTTAAAAATCAAGTCCTATCTGTATTTCCACTCAATTTTGCTGTGAATCTAAAACTGCTCTAAAAAATAAAGTCTACTAAAAAAAGAACCTAGATATAAACCTCATACCCTTTACAAAAATGAACTCAAATGGATCACTATAAAGTGCAAACTATAAAATTCATAGAAGATAACAGAGGAGAAAGTCTAGATGACCTTGGTCATAGCAATGACTTTTTAGATACAGCACCAAAAGCATGATCCCTGAAAGAAAGAATTGATAAGCTGGACCTCATTCAAACTAAAATCTTCTGCTCTGCGAAAGATACTGTCAAGAGAATGAGAAGACAAGGTATAGATGGGAAGAAAAGGTTTGCAAAAGACATATCTGATAAGTGACTGTTATCCAAAATATACAAAGAACGCTTAAAATTCAATAATGATAAAATGAACAACCAGATTAAAAATTGAGCCAAAGACCTCAATAGACACCTCACCAAAGAAGATATACAGATGGCAAATAAGCATATGAAAAGATGCTCCACATCACGTCATCAGGGAAACATAATTTAAAACAATGAAATACTACCACATGCTAATAACCAAAGCTGGAACACTGACAATAGCAAATGCTAGAGAGGATGAGCAGCATCAGAAACTCTCATTCCTTGCTGGTGGGAATGCAATACGGTACAGCCACTTTGGAAGACAGTTTGGCAGTTTTTTACAGAACTAAACATACCCTTACCATACAATCCAGCAGTGACACTCCTTGGTATTTACCCGAATCAGCTGAAAACGTCACACAAAAACCTGTACACAGATGTTTACAGCAGCTTTATTCATAACTGTCAAAATTTGGAGGCAACCAAGATATACTTCAGTAGGTGAGTGAATAAACTCATGCAGATGATGGAATATTAAATTCAGCACTAAGAAGAAACAAGCTATCAAGCCATGAAAAGACATGGAGGACACTTAAGAGCATATTACTAAGTGAACAATGCCAGTTCTCAGCTGGCGTTCTAAGCTGAAATCATAACGTATGGAAACATACAGTATGTATAATTTTGAATCTACAACTGCTCTAGAAAATAGTCCATTAAAAAATAATAATGAAGTTCCCAGGGCCCCACACCAAACCTGAGATGAGGACAGAAATTGATATTGATGTATTTCTGTGTCCCAACTTCAGAGGTTCAGATTCAACAGCTTTAAGATGGGGCCTAGAAATCGGCATTTTAAAAATTCCTTAGGTGATTCTGATAGAAGGTGGGATATCCCTACATCCTAAAGGGAGCTTCATGGAAGTCAGCTTAAGAACAAGGGCTTGCAGCTGGAAAGGAGATTAAAGTGGCACATAATATTTCTGATGTGGAAATAAAAGACTGCTCTGAATGGCAAGCAAACCAACCAACCAGAGGTAATGAAGAGAGGAGCTGAGCAAAGGACAAAACAACCAGAGAAAAGAATTCTTCCTCTTGAGCTTAATAATTATTTCTACAAGAAGACAGCCTGGCTATGTGTCTCATGAAGTCATGTAGGTGCACATTCTTCACCATGACTTCATGGAAACAAGGCAGATGACAAGTTATCTTTGGGGTTTAGTCTCAAAAATAGATTAGGTAGTAAAGCTGTAACATACCAATTAGCAGCGTTGCAGTTTCTGAATGCCACAACACAAAGCACTTATCAAGAACAGGCAAAAATTGTTCTTTGCAACTGACATGTCTTTGGGGAGAAAATAGGTTCACCCAATGGGTAAGAAAAAAATGGATTTTTTGGATGGATTTTGAATGGATGACATTTAAAATCTAGCAAGTCAGTGAGTGTGATTGTGAAATAGCACCTATAATTGGGGTAACCATATAAGTTATTACCCGTAACAGAACACTTTTGAGTTAAAGAGGCTTTTAATAAATATGTCAGCAAAACAGGTGTAGAACAGACTGTCCCAGGTAAACCAGAATGGATATTTCCCCAACTGTAATATTTCCCTGGATGTTAATAAACCTAACAATAATCATATATACTAATCCCAATGTTCCACAGAGGAATTGGCCTTAATTACAAAGTTGGAAACCACAGATGGTGTTAATACAAGTTGCTTTTTCTCTCCACCCATATCCTTGGTGTGAAACATCAAATAGCATTTTTATAATTACATAGCACAGCAGTAATTAATATTGATCTCAGAACTTAGTAAAGGTCAACATTAATTTGTAGAACACATTGAATTCTATCTAGTCTTTACTCTGGAATTCATGCAGTGGGCACTGTTTCACCAGCCCCATTACCACCACCACCATGACAACAGACTTAAACTTGAACCACCTGTTAGAAAACCTTTTTATTTCTTTCTTAAGATACAGCACACTTCTCTAAGGATCTTCAGTTCCTAGTGAAATGGGGCCTTAAGAAAAGAAGCATCTTTTCAATGGGTTTCTAACCTGAAGGAGTTTGTTTTTTATGTTCTATTGTAACAAATACTTATTAGCATCTATAATATGCCATACTCTGTCCTAAGTGACACATAAAGCAGAGGAGAGAAGGACCAAATGATTGTCAACCCAATAAGAAATATTGTTTTTTTGCATTTGTAATCATTGAGACTAATGGTTCACAAACCTGACTGCACATCAAAATTACTAGGGGAGCTTGAAAAAAATACTGTGCCTCGTCACATAAAATCCTGTACACAAATGTTCATGGCAGAATTATAATAGCCCCAAATGGAAACATCAGCTGATAACTAGGTAAATAAACATGTGGTAGATACATAAAATGGAATAGTTTTCAGTACTAAATAGGAATGAGGGTCTGATACATGCTACAACATGGATGAACCTGGAAAACATCAAACTAAGTGAAAGAAATAAGACACAAAAGACCACGTATGGTATGATTCCGTTCACATGAAATGTCCAAAATAGGCAAATCTATATAGAGACAGAATGTAGATGAGTGGTTGTCTAGGGCTGGGGATCTTGGGAAGGAATGGAGAGTGACTGCTAATGAGTATAGGGTTTCTTTTTTAGGGTGATAAGAATGTTCTAAAATTGACTATAGTGACAGTTGTACAACTTTGTGAATATGAAAACCCACTGAATTATACACTCTAAATGAGTGAATTGTAGTGTATAAAGTATATGTCAATAAAGCTGATAAGAAATATAATACTAAGCTTGGGTCCCAGTCCCAAAGACTATTATTCAATTAGGTTAGGTGGTACCTGGAATCACTTGATTTTAATTTTTAGTGCTGAGAATGACTGGGATAGACTGAGTAACTCAAATGCTTAGCTTTTTACATTTTTTTCTTTCCTTCAAAGATGTTTTTTAAATTATGAGATGATAAAACCAGTCATAAATTATAGTCCTATGGATTTTTAAATATTCTTGTAATAGTTATATTATTATACAATACAAATATTTTAAAAACTGTATAGAATACACAAGACTAATGAGATGAAGCAGCAGGGAAGTCAAAGTTGAAACTGGTTAAAATACATTTTGGCTTTTTTCCCCCTAACGTTGGAGTTATTAAATCGAATGGTCTGTATTTAGAAGGGGAATTGGTGTTTATTACTGTAGAAGCACATACTAGTTCTTAATTTGTAATTCCGTGGCTAAAAACAGACAAGTCACTTAAAGGACTCCCATTTCATAGTTACTTTCCCTGACACATTGGCCACCAGTCAGCCTGTCTTCCCCAGCTTCAGTCTGAAGTACTGAAGACATTTAACCTCCAGGCTCAGGCCCACCCAGTACTGGAGGGAATCTGGAGGGTCCTAACAATACACTTGTATCCCCATTCTCACATGTGTGAGAGTCATATCTCACATTTGAATTGCAGCCCTAAGTGAGGTCTCTGGAATACAAACTCAATCAACTGCAACTTTCCTGCCCATCTCCATGGCTTTTGTGTATTCTTTGTGACTGAGATTCGGCCTCCACTTTCCCTTCAACACCTCAGAAACCTGGCTGGAATAAGCCCTACTTAGAAATGCAGTTCGGCAATGCTGGGTTTCTCCCATGCCTGGAGCTGGCTGGCGGACATCCTGCTTTATGCCGGAGAATCTACCCTATACTGTTCCACACTGTCACCTGCCAGAAGCTGTGGGCTGTCACTGCCAGGACACACTGCTCCTGGAACCCCCACCTGCTTGAACGCTGATGCTGGTCTGGAGCCCTGAATGTCCACTTGGACATTCCCAGTGATTGCTGGTCCCTGCGGCTCCCTCCGGCGTGGGCATGATGTTCCTGGATTCATCTCCTTTTCTCCCTGGCCTGCCAGTGAGGTTACAGCATCATCTCTGAAATCTTAAATGTTTTAGAATATAAAATATTTGCAGTCATATGGAGTATTGAAACAATTTAGTTTTTTTTAAATGTAAAGAGTACATTCCAACTAAGTCTATTTTGAGACAATTTTGAGAATTTCACTACATGTTAATATTTCTGGAGGAGTGGTGGAATCAATCAAACTACATCATACCCTAAACTCCAAAAAGGCTGGGAATCAGAGAGCTAAAGTGTGAGCCACTCAAAAGTGAAGCAACAAACCACTCTTCATCAAGTTTGGGGATACTGTATTGACTCTTACGTCTGGAGTCACTGCTAGACTCACTGAAGGTAATAATCTAGAACAAGGAATTATAAACATGCCCGTCAAATGTGGGGAAGACATTTAACTGAGCCAAAATACTAAGAGGGGGGGAAATAGGATGGAGAGCCTTTGTGCAAGATCATATATTTAGAAACCAAAAGAACACATGGATAAGAGAAACCAGATTGTAAGTGCTGTAAAAAACCCAGGGACATAGTTGAGCACATGTCACCCTAAACTTGCATGGAGGGAGGGCTGTTATGAATCAACTAAGCTATAAGGTTGAGTACTGGGGGAGATCATACATTTGCTATGTTGGTTAATGGAAAGGTCCAAAGTGAACAAGATCAGTTCTATGTATTGCTATGGTCAGAGTAGCAACTTTGGCTCCATAATTAAACCCAAAGAATGGCAATTGCCAGATACTTGAAAACATCAAAATTCAACAAGACATTCCATAATCTATAGCATGTATTCATTAAATATTTATTTGAATGACAAATAATTTCATCCAATCCTTAAACTGCTTAAAATATGCAACTTTTCAAATTTCATATGACCTTATTCCTTCTGTGCTCTAGTTTCTAAAAGCTCGATAATTCTTTTTATCAAAAATTCTTATGTTCTTGGTGAGTAAACTGGTGGCACTATAAAATTATTTTAGTTCAAATTGAAGGGTAGAGTCCTGCCAAAATGACCCAGATGCCAACTATCTGAACTGAAACAAATAAGAATATGAAGTAAATTTTTATATCATCCTCCAAAAGTTCATTAATTGCATTCTACCACTTTAGACTTTATTTAGAAGGTTTTGATTTTATGTGAAACTTATTGTCCATGAAATTTTCTAATTACATGGTGGGAGTGCTTAATATTCAAAAGCATTTATACTTTGAAAAGTCAGAAAGACAGTAACCTGAAAAAGACTTTCTTCACAGAGCCTCTGTTACCAATAGAAATATACCATGGTCATAATTTTATGCTTACATGTCATACAAAGATGGGCTGTTACTGGAGAGTTATTTTGTACAGTTGGTATTTTTAATTCTCCATTTTTTGTTCAAAAATTCAGTCTTCATTTTAATCAGGAAGAGAAGTCTGTGTTCCGTCCATTTCAAACTCATCTGTCCACTTTTGCAGGTCTTTTACGTTGTGTATTGTCCACGACTTTGCGAAATACTTCAGCCTTTTCCTGGAGAAAAGAAAATACTACTTATTTAACAAATGAAATTGTTGGGGGACAATACATCTCAACAGAAGCTCTGAAAAATCTATGACAGCACAATACAGGCAGGCTCTGTAGTTGGGAAGCTGTGTCAGTGTCACCCTTCTGGTAAAAAGAGCTTTCAGAGCTACTGCTGTAATCAATCAAGGGACCAACGGCCGGGTGCGGTGGCTCACGCCTGTAATCCTAGCACTCTGGGAGGCCAAGGCGGGTGGATCGCTCAAGGTCAGGAGTTCGAGACCAGCCTGAGCAAGAGCGAGACCCTGTCTCTACTAAAAATAGAAAGAAATTATTTGGACAACTAAAAATCTATATAGAAAAAATTAGCCGGGCATGGTGGTGTATGTCTGTAGTCCCAGCTACTCGGGAGGCTGAGGCAGTAGCATTGCTTGAGCCCAGGAGTGTGAGGTTGCTGTGAGCTAAGCCACACCACGGCACTCACTCTAGCCAGGGCAACAGAGTGAGACTCTTGTCTCAAAAAAAAAAAAAAGGGGACCAAGGTTATTTATCACCACTATTGCCTCCGTGCCTTCTCCTAAAATCCCTACCTCCAGAGCGGGGAACCTGACCTCCTCCCACTTCTAACTCAAGCCAGAAGATGGCTGAGTGTGCCTATTTGCACCTGAAGACAAAAACACTCCTGTGGTATGTTCCCAGGATGAAAGTAAAACTGATTTAATAAAATAAAGCTAGCTACTAAATGAGTAAAATGCTAGCATAACATTGACCTGCTTTTTTCCCTGCAGAGTAGCAACCTAGTTAAGTATTTAGGGTTTGGAGCTGGAGTATCTGAGTTCCAATTACTGCTCCATCACCAACTAGCTATGTCACCCTGGGTCAGTTTCCAGCCCTTGCTGGCCTCCCTTTCCCCAACTATAGCATGGGGATAATGATAGTCCTTAACTCACAAGGTGTCGTAAGGATTAAGTGAGTTAATGTATGCAGAACAATAAGAACAGTAACTGGCTCAGTGTCTAGGCTGCTGCAAATGTCTGCTCCAACTGGTTTCTGCACACAATAAATACTAACTATTACAACAAGTCCACATGAAGGCATGTCAGTTTGATTTTTCTGATCTGGCCAATGGAATTGATGTGATAAGCACTTTTAGTGAAAAAGAAAGATAGTAAATATAGTGTCTTAATACATTTCCAGATTCCATCCCAATGCAAGCTCTTCCAATAATTCTCTGATCTTGTTGGTAGAATGTTACAGATTTCAAAGTGTCATGTACTAGTTGGAAGAGTTAAAATATTTATGAGTTTTCTGTGAATTTTCTTGTGCTTGCTTTATAGGCTATTTAGCAGCAGCAAGTATAAACTTTCATATTTTATTGCCATCTTGCATATATATCCTTTGTAGTAAAGTTTTACTCTAATTTTTTCAGGGAAAAAGAATAATGATAATAATAAGACAACAATAAAAGAAGATTTAGATTTGTCTTTGGACTTTGCAGAGGAACAAGGACTAAGTTTATTTTAAAATTCTCATAGATAATTTTTCTCTCAGGAAAAATTTTATATTAATCTGCCTCGTAACAGAAATAGGCTAAAACTGATTGTGGCACTTTGTCTCTGATCTGGCATTGTGGAAATGAGCCGGACACAGTGTTGATGGAGGCAGCTGTGTGCCATTTGTAAAGTCCCAGCACTCTGGACTTGGTCAACCGCCATATACCATGGCAAGGTGTGGCGTGCAAGGCAGAACCCTAGGAGGAAGAGGTGGAAGAAGAACTGACTGCACAACTGTTCTTCAGTATACAAGTCAGCAACTGTTTCTTTAACTAACATTATAGGTATTAATATTTCAATATTGAAATTCGGTAATGATTCCCAGAGCTAAAGAATATTCTTGGAGTATAACATGGAGGCCACTGGTAGCCAGCGGAGACTTTCTATTTGATCAAGAACCTGTTCACTCTTGGTCACATGGTTATCGACCAGGACACTAATGCCCGGTCCCCAGCACACCAGACTCTCCAGGTAGGACAGGGGTGGGACAGCAGGTGGATGGGGAGCTTATGATGTTTTATAATTTTATATTCGGATACAAAAGGCTATCATTTACTATTTGTTAATATGATATAAGCCTAGGAATATCTTCCTTCTGAAGTGTGTCTCAGGTTTATATTAAGATTAGTTAATATGCTGACTCCATACTGGCTGGACAGCCAGGGTAAAAGGTGGAAAGCATTCAAGGTGACAGAGAGAAGTCAGTTGAGAATATAAAATTTGTCACAAACAATCCACAAAATAAGTGACATGTGGATAATGACTATGATTATATGGCTGCATAACATTATTTTCATTCATATCCTGATCGAATTTTTAATTTCTGAATGTAATCACTGCATCACTGAATATAATATATGAATAAAAGAAGTCCTCTGGGGGTTGTAAATATTGAAGTTTCTTTCAGTAATGCTTTTTATAATTGAATGTTTTTAGCAACTAATATGTTGGCACACAGTAAGGAGTTAACTTAATTCTTTAGGCAAATGACTGAAAAACCAATTTAGCAACTTAGTAAAATCTGACTAATACATAAAGATGGACTGAAGTCACCTGAGCTTTGCCAAGAGCTGTTTTCACTTTATCGTAATTAAATGATTCGGAATATTTGAAGAGGTGCCTAGAAGTAGATCTGATGTTCATTTACAGGACAATCCTCTTCCTTGGACAACTCTGAAGGTTTCTTTATAAACGAAAAATGCAGCACAATCATTCTGACCTTTTCATATTTACTAATCCTTCCAGCTCTTTTGACTTGTGAGCTGCTTTCTTCAAAATTTCTCCAGGAACATCTGCTAGTTTAGCCACATTTAATCCATAA
Organism: Propithecus coquereli; assembly: GCF_000956105.1. Lineage (NCBI taxonomy): Eukaryota > Metazoa > Chordata > Mammalia > Primates > Indriidae > Propithecus > Propithecus coquereli. The sequence goes on from NW_012155284.1 coordinate 2,230,950, forward strand.
CTCCTTGCTGCAATTCCTCTGGTTATTTGATAAAGAAAAGTGACAAAATCAGGGACGTGTTCTTCTTTGCCTATTAAATAAAGAAAAAAAGAAAAGGATATTAAAATCATGCTTGAAAGTTGAAAAAGTCAGAGGATTAAGAAGACATATAAGTTCTTATAACTTTATTGAAATTTATAATACGAAAAAGAAATCCACTGTTCCTAATCACCTGTTAGCTCTTTTTGTCAATTTTATATATCTAGAAAAACAGTAAATATTGTTTTGTAAATGCTTTTGCATTTAAGATCTTTTAGCTCAGTTAAAATAGGTTTTGTTTGTTTGTCTGTTTGTTTGAGACAAGGTCTCTCACTCTGTCGCCCTGGCTCGAGTGCCGTGGCGTCATCATAGCTCACTGCAGCCTCAAACTCTTGGGCTCAAGTGATTCTCCTGCCTCAGTCTCCCGAGTAGCTGGGACTACAGACACGAGCCACACCTGGCTAATTTTTGTATTTTTTTTGTAGAGATGGGGTCTCCCTCTGGCTGGTCTTGAACCCCTGACCTCAAGCAATCCTCCCACCTCAGCCTCCCGAAGTACCAGAATTACAGGCGTCAGCTACCACACCTGGCCTTAAAATAGTTTTTAACAACAAATCACTACAAAATCTGAACTGAACTTTATCAAAAATAAAGTGATTCTGATACATGTGGCACAATTTCTCCTTTAAAAATAGATAAGGAAATATTGCACAGTTTAAACAACGGACTGAGAAATTTTGGTTTATTAAATGTTCTGGCTAACTAAGAGCTACACATATTGATGTGGGTGCTGTTCAGTACCACCCGGACCCCATTTAGGACTAAGGGGATTCCCCCAGCTGTCAGGAAGGTTGCCAGCCTGCAACCCTCAGCTGTATGCCCCTCTGGGAGCTGGCGCAGCTAAAGAGAGCTGCTTCACCCAAAGTCACACTCCCTTCTCAGGGCAGCCTGCATCTGGTGACTCGATGCTATGGGGGTTGGTAGGCAGCCTCTAAGATGGCCACCAAAGATCCCTGACTCCTCTTGTTCATGCCCTTGTATTATTCCCTCCTTCTGAGTGTGGGCTGGACCCAGTGACTCGCTTCTAATGAATACAGTATGGCAAAAGTGATGGGATAGGATGTCACTTCAGAGATTGGGTAACAAAGACTGTGGCTTCTGTCTTGGGCACTCTCACTTGCTTCCTTGCACTGAGGGAAGCCCGCTGCCATGTTGTGGGCTACCCTAGGGAGAGCTTCCCCTGGAAAGAAGCTGATGTCTTCCACCAACAGTGAGCGAGGGCTTGAGGCCTGCCAAAATTTGGAGGCTTGCCAACAGCTACGTGAGTGGGCTAGGAAGCAGACTGTCACCCAAGCCTTGAAGTGACTTCTGCCCTGGCCAATACCTTGACTGTAGCCTTGTGAGAGAGATCCTGAGCTAGAGGTGTTCTGCAAAATTGTCCCCAGATTCCTGACCCACAGAAATTATGAGGTAATGAATGTTTGTTGTTTTAAGATGCTATGTTTTGGGGGTAATTTTTTGCATACTGTTTGCAAATTATCCAAAACTAATAAAGATAATGAATAAAGGGTATAAAGGCCTGGCCCCCTCACCCCAAGCTGAGGTAACTCTAAAGGACCATCCCAGCCTCAGAGCTCTCTGCAGGGCTGGCTGAAGCCTTATGACACCACACAGCCCAATACTGCCCAGTCCTGCCTGCAGGTGTAAATCATGACACAGCACTCCCCAGTAAACCCCTTGAATGCAAATCTCAGAATCTGCTTCCTGAAGAACTCAGTCTGCCACACATAAATATACACATAACTTTAAAACTTTTAAAGAATTGGGATATAGTGAAATACAATACTAACACAATGCTGCATGCAGTTTAATCTTTGACGAATCTGAAACACATCAGATAATGCAGCTTTCATTATGAAATTCAATATAACTACACGGTGTTGCAAATGTGTCCAAGATGGACCACATGTATAATGATTTCTGTGACCCTATTATAAGTTTCTCAAGAGCGTTTTCTCATACATTATTTCATTTGATAAATGTGCAGGCTTTTTTATCAGTTAAAAACTAAAAAACCAAAAGACTGAACACAATAGTGAGAAAGGAGAATGGAATTTTCCTTACCCTGCTGTAAGAATTCAGCAACAGACAAATAAGAGCTTTCTAAGGATGGGTGCTGGAAATAAGAGAGGGAGAGAATGCCAACTCACTCAGGAACACACAGGCCCAAACTACCATTTACAAAGCACTGGAAATACCTTTTGCCCCCAAATAAAACTTAAAGAACACAAAGAATAGGTGAGGAAATGAGTGGGAACACATTAGGGAAGACACATCTAGAAACCAATACCTTTGAACCTGGATAATTTTCTGTTACTCTTAGATGCTCACAAGACTAAGAGTGGAGTGAACAGCAGTAGGCAATCAAAAAAGCAAACTTTGGCCGGGCATGGTGGCTCACGCCTATAATCCTAGCACTCTGGGAGGCCGAAGTGGGTGGATCATTTGAGCTCAGGAGTTCAAGACCAGCCTGAGCAAAAGCGAGACGCTGTCTCTACTAAAAATAGAAAGAAATTGGCCAAACAACTAAAAATAGAAAAAATTAGCAGGGCATGGTGGCACGTGCCTGTAGTCCCAGCTACCTGGGAGGCTGAGGCAGGAGGATCGCTTGAGCCCAGGAGTTTGAGGTTGCTGTGAGCTTGGCTGACGCCACGGCACTCTAGCCCAGGCAAGAGAGTGAGACTCTGTCTCAAAAAAAAAAACAAAACGAACTTTTCTCATCTTTAAGAAAAAAAAAGTCCTACCACTTCAACTGGGTTAGTCCCAACTTATCTCCCTGTCTCAGATTCTCCTGTATAACCTAGCCTCCATGCTGGTCTTTCTAAATCAAGATTCATTCACCTATTTGTCCATCTATCCATTCACTCAGCCAACCAAGAGTTTCTGAGAGCCTACTAAATGCCACAAAAGCCCCCTACTCAAAAATTGCTTTGCTGGCCAGGCGCGGTGGCTCACGCCTGTAATCCTA
>NW_012155284.1:2234205-2236525 GCF_000956105.1 Propithecus coquereli
CGGGAGGCTGAGGCAGAAGGATTGCTTGAGCCCAGGAGTTTGAGGTTGCTGTGAGCTAGGCTGACGCCACGGCACTCACTCTAGCCCGGGCAACAAAGCGAGACTCTGTCTCAAAAAAAAAAAAAAAATTGCTTTGCTGATGGGTTTTTAATTTTTTTGTTTTTGCTATATAATATGTAGTATATATATATACATTAATATATAGATAGGTAGATATAGGTATAGCTATAATTATGTTTTTATATGTAATGTATAATATAGCTATAAAATATTGCTAAATTACATGAAATTGCACTGTTCTGAACACCTTGTTCACACACCTCAGTACAAATAGCTGCTGGGTTTGTTATCATATGCTGGTCTCCACTTCAGTACTAATTATGGTAGTTCTCACACCTTCAAGGCAAAGAATGGCTTTTTCCATAGTTATATATGCCTTTCCCCCTCTTTGGGGAGTGTGTGTGTGTGTGAGAGAGCTAGGCAGGAGGGAAGATGAACAAAAACAACTTGTTTCCTAAGCAGCCTCATAATAAAAGTTCTTGATGAGGACTTTACTTATAAGCTATGACGATTTCTTAAATGGATATTACTGAAAAGTTGATCTGGCACTGCTTACAGTCACTGAAAGTAATAATTCATGTTTCTGCTTATTATAAGGAAAATTAGCAAAATTTATTTTAAAGCCAAACTTTCCTAGGCAGTTATTAAAGACATGTGTGCTGATCAAATTATTTCTTTTAGGACAGATTCATGAAAATTTAGAGATAGATGAAGTTAGGTAGATGAATCTTGTCCAAGATCATGAAGACTGGAATAGACCAAAACACAAGCTTCCTGACTGCTTGTCCCCTACTTTACCTATCACACCACACGAAATGGATGAGCAGAGTATCTCAGAAGCCATCCAAAAGACCTCTGGGGCATTTAACTGATGGCCTCTAACTTAGAAAATGAGGAGTTCAGGGGTAATGGATGCAACATAAATTTAGCCAGGAACAATATTGGAAGGGAATAGACAATGGAGCAACACTTCAACATTCTGAGTGAAAATGGCTTTCAACCTAAAATTCTAACCCTACCTGAATTATAAATCAAATATGGAGGTATAATGGAGATATTTTCATTCATGCAAAGCCTCAAAACTTTTACTTCCTTTAGTTGATATTAGTAGTAGCCTATCTAAAATTGATTCCACCCCTAAGAGAACCCTCATTTTATAAGGAATTAACTCCCTAACCATTTAACTCAGCTGATTGTGCCCTCATATTGAGCTCCAAAAGTTGATCCTGGTTCATCGAGGCCCATCAAAGTCAACTCTGCCATCCTCACTACTAAGAACTGATTTAAGAATGGGCATGGGATCCTATGCTCTCTCCTTCCCTTTTCCATTCGCACTCCTTGCTCCGCCATGCCCTGCTCTGAAGAGACTGCTGTTGTGTCCCCCAGCAAGCGGGCCCGGCCCGCGGACGAGGGCAGCATGCAGCTCCGCTTTGCCCGGCTGTCGGAGCACACCACGGCCCCGACCCGGGGGTCCGCACGGGCTGCGGGCTACAACCTGTACAGTGCCTATGATTACACAATACCACCTATGGAGAAAACTGTTGTGAAGATAGACATTCAGATAGCTCTTCCTGCTGGATGTTACGGAAGAGTAGCTCCATGTTCTGGCTTGGCTGCCAAACATTTTATAGATGTAGGAGCTGGTGTCATAGATGAAGATTATAGAGGAAATGTTGGTGTTGTACTGTTTAATTTTGGCAAAGAAAAGTTTGAAGTAAAAAAAGGTGATTGGATTGCGCAGCTCATTTGTGAATGGATTTTTTATCCAGAAATAGAAGAAGTTCAAGTTTTGGATGACACTGAAAGGGGTTCAGGAGGTTTTGGTTCCACTGGAAAGAATTAAAATTTATACCAAGAATAGAAAATGAAAAATTGTACCTTTTTCTTAAAACTAAAGAGTTTTCGCTTATTTTGGTGTTTTGCATTTCTATAAAGTTAGTAGCTTAACCTTCTATAAAAATATTTTGTTTTTTTATGATCTGTTGGGATCACATAGAAACTTACTTTCTTATGTTTTTCTGTAATTGATAGTTGTATGTAAATCTGCTTTGTGGTGACCTAAATGCAAAATGTCTTTTTTTAATTAAATGTACATCAATTACAGATACAAAAAAGCTCTGTTCAATATATGATACCCCTTCAACTTACTTTGCTTTAATTGCTTTAAGTCATAAGCAATACCTTTTATTCAATGATCTTCTTTCACAAATACAAATTATTGCATATATTGAACTAAAAGAAATGAAAAGGAGAGGTTAAA
>NW_012155284.1:2237041-2250711 GCF_000956105.1 Propithecus coquereli
GGCAGTTCTCTGGGCCGCCCAGGTCCTTCTACCCCTCCATTTAATACCCCACAATGTAATCGTCCATCTGTGGGTCACACTGTTAGCGGAGTCATGAAATCAACTCAATGGGATACAGCCAGCATTTAAAAAAATTGAATAGACAAAGGACAATACATATCACAAAGTTAAATATTGTGAAGATTGTTTGAATTACATATGTAGGCATGTATGTACTGGGTTATTGTATAAATTATTTCTGTAGTCAATAAAATTTTTAAAAATCTTCAAAAAAAAAAAAAAAAGAATGGGCATGGGATTCCATTCTGAAAATGAGATGGCATAATCATGAGATGCCAGCAGGCCCTGAGAAAAAGGTTCCTTCGTTCCTAAGGAAGAGTTGCAGGACATGCTGGGTCCTTTTCTTTCTTCCTTTGGACATTGCTGATTCTGGACATGATGCCTGAAAGAGCTGCAGCCATCTGCCCACTAGCAGATGATGAAGCTGATGATGAAGCCACCCAGGCAGGAAGAGAGAGCCTAGAAAATTGCAAAGAGGAGAAGCTAAAGCCCATTCTTCCCCTGAGGTTCCTATAATTTGAGATTATGTGAGATTATATTTACTGTATCATTGTTTGAGCCAGTGTGAGTCCGGATATTTTGTTACTTGCATCAAATGCCCAGAAGAGGGTAAGAGAATGCCTATGATGGCAGCAAAGGCAGGCCTCAGGACAGCAGCCAGCTCATGTGAGGAGGAAGACAAAGGGCTCCAGGATGAATCCCAGTGGCAACAAACTGCAACCATTAGGTTCAATCATGCGGGAAAACCTCTAGAGAGGCATTTCACAAAGAGAACATAAGATTCAGCTATAGACTAAAAAAACCAACCAAACAAACAAAAAAGCCAAAATGAAAAACATAAGAACAAGGCAATTCTTATCTTTAAGAAAACAGAAAAAGTTAAAAAAGAAAGAAAAGGTACTTATCTGCATATTTACCTCATCAGTATGCAATACCTACATGGCAATAATAGTGGAAACTACAAATATGAATGAAATACAAAAAATGTGAAACGATTATATTGGGAGGACAGGGGAGGGGAAGGCTGAACACTCCCAACTAACACATCGAGAAGTCCATCAATAATGCATCAAAAGTTGATGAATCGAGAGATAGGAAAATATGCATATTATTGAGAAATATGACAGAAATGAAGAAAAGAGTTGAAGACTGGGATGGGGAGAGGTGTGGAGTGAAGGGACAGAAACTTGTGAGCCTGAGCCTTTTAGATCATTTAATTTTTAAAATTATGTTTATTGATAAAAGTTTAAATCAATAAAATAAAATACCAGCACACTTAGGGGAAAGGTATCATGGTCTGGGTTAGCAGTCAGTTCACACCAAATGCTTAGCGGCACCTACGCTTTCCCTTCCCTGTTGGTGAACTCTGTTTTGTCTGTCCCATGGGTTTTAGCTTAAGTCTCCTCCTGTCACTTTGGATGCAGATTAATAGATACAAAACTTCTTCCATGACAGAATTTATGATGTGTTTTTCAAGAGTTCATGGTGGTGAAAAGCAGGAGTTGCCTAACATTACATTTATCTTAGGTCCCGTGCTTTGTTTTATTTGAGCCAGTTGCCTGATTTCTTTTTCAGGTCTATCCTTATTACTTTTCCAAAATAACATTTGGATCCTGGAGTGCCCTGGATGATGGATTTTCCATTGTAGCACAATTGTGCAAATCATCATAAGCCCACAGGCTGGTAGATTAAAAAAATTACTACTGAACAGAAAAAAAAAATATGCTAAAGTCTACTATATTACTTACAGCAGCTGAATTTATTTCTATTGGCTAATGATGTTCTTTTTCATAAAATGTCTCATGTCTACATAATAACTGGAAAGGACAGGAAAAATACTGTAGATCCTCCATGGCAGCTCTAGCAGAGTGGAAGAGAAGAGAATGTGGAAGCAGAAGACGTGGATTCTAGGCTCAGGTTAGCCCCCCCACCCCCGAGTGGCTAACATGGGCAAGCACTTAACCTGTATGAGATTCAGCTTCCTGGCAATACTAAGATGAAACACATGTCCAGTACAGTATTTGGCCCTTAGTAAGTACTATTAAATGATATTTGGGAGAAAATATTGGGTATTTTTAAAGATGACAAATAATACTCTGCACTTAACTGTCAAGGCATCTTTCCTGAGATGAATCATGTAAAAATGTAAGGCACTAAGAGGAAAACCTAAGAACCCTCTCCACCCTCCAACCTCCCTACTTCTTATTTTTTTTTAAAAAAAGGGTTGCCATTACAAATGAGATAAGGAAGACCAGAGAACGACTCAGAGATAGCAAGGATAAATGTAAAGTCTACTTGACCCAAAGCTTAGCAAAAATGTATCTGGATAAATGCTATTTATAACTGACGGCCGGGTGCAGTGGCTCACGCCTGTAATCCTAGCACTCTGGGAGGCCAAGGTGGGCGGATTGTTTGAGCTCAGGAGTTCGAAACCAGCCTGAGCAAGAGCGAGACCCCGTCTCTACTAAAAATAGAAAGAAATTAATTGGACAACTAAAAATATATAGAAAAAATTAGCCGGGCACGGTGGCACATGCCTGTAGTCCCAACTACTCGAGAGGCTGAGGCAGAAGGATTGCTTGAGCCCAGGAATTTGAGGTTGCTGTGAGCTAGGCTGACGCCACGGCACTCTAGCCTGGGCAAAAGAGTGGGACTCTGTCCCCCCAAAAAAAAAAAAAAAAAAAAGTTATAACTGACATTCATAGCTTTCATTATTAACAAGCAATAAGTTCATATTCCTATAAACTTTAAGTTGTCAAATATGAAAACCAATAATTTTCTACTTGTACCTACTGCAGAAATATTTCATACCTGGATCCCGTTTGCTTTCGTCCTCACTGACCAAGAATCCCATGTGGTAATTCCCCACCTGTTGTGAGTAACTTTTTTCTAGTTCACAAACTGGTGGATAATGGGTGACAAACAGGGTTAAGGATTTCACCTAAAGCAGTAAGACATAGCACAAATGTTATTTTACTTTTAAATTTTAATGACAATTTTTCTTAAACTTTCTGTTTTGAAAAATTTCAAACCCTCATAAAAGTTGTAAGAAAAGTACAATGATCATCCCTGTACTCTTTATCTAGGCAACCAATTGTTAATATCTTGTCATATTCCCTTTCTTCCTCCCTTCCCCCCACAGACACACACACACTTTTTTCGGAACTATTTGAGAATTAGTTGCAGACATCGTGAGACTTTATCCCTAAATACTTAAGATTCTAAGAAGAAAAACATTCTTCTATATAGCCAGAATAAAATTACACTCAAGAAATATATTACTATTATATAGTCCCTAAATTCCCCCAATTGTCCCAATAATTCTTCTTTCCCTCTTTTCTTGTCTTTTATGACATTAACATTTTTGAAGACTGAAGGAAAACTATTGTCTGGAAAAAAAATAAATGGAAATTATACCTTAAAACAAAAAACAAAAAACTGAGGGCCACAAAAGGTTAAAGAAAGTAATTTTATTTTTGTGTTGTTTTTTGAAAAGAAATATAAGTAATAAAATATGCTTTTATTGGCTCCTTAAGGAAGAGAGGAAGAAATAAAAGAGAAGGAAGACACAAAGAAAAGAGCAATAAAGTGAGGGAAAAAACGGAAAAAGAAAGACCAAAGGAAAGAACGGCTCAGGGCAGGTGCTATGAGGGAGGAACAAAAAGGCAGAAACCAAAACGAACGAAGACACAGAAAATAAACAAAAGGGGGGAGTTGGACAGAGATGACAGGGATGGAAAGTTTGACACAAAAAAATTTCACACTGAGATGCTTAGAAATGCACTCTGAAAAAAGGGACATGCGATGAAAGAATGATGTTACTGAATCAGAGAGGGACGCAAAGAGATGAGATCAAAGGTCTTATATTGAGATCTTTTAGGATGTCAGTGAAAAAAGTATTTCAGAGAGTAGAAATGGCACTATCTCACTGTCTTTCCTCAAGGAATCTGGCTGTAGGTGCATGGTCCCTGCTCTTGATTTAGAGTTCGCCAAGCACAATAAGACACAGTTCTGAGTGGAAATATTGCCAGGGAGGCCCTTCTCGTACAACCAGATTTATTTTGATTCAGCAACAGAAAGGAAGACCAAACAAATACAAGCATGATTTAGGGTCAATCTATCTGAATTCAGTGTATAGCATTCTAAAAATCAATTAGATTATGCAGGGCTGGGGTCAATTATAATTGAGTATTTGGAGACTGAGATCAGAAAAGTGATTCGTATAGTACGTACCACCCACATACAAAAAGGCATTCAGGGATTGCATAAAGGTACTATGACTATAGTCAATAATAACATTATACATGTTTCACAACAACTAAGAATAAATTTCAAATGTCTTACCATAAGAACTGATAAGCAAGGTGAAGGACATGTCAATTAGCTTGATTTAATCATTCCGCATTATTTACACATATTCAAACATCACACTGTACCCCATAAATGTATACAATTATGATTTATCAATTTAAAATTGTATTAATTTATTTTTTGAAAAGGTATACAGGATACTTACATCTCTAATAAAATACTCAAGTGTAGCATAGGCAATGGCGATTCCATCATGGGTGCTTGTCCCTCTTCCCAGTTCATCTAAGATAACCAAGGACTGCGATGTTGCTTTTCTGATTATCTCTGCTGTGTCAGTCAGTTCTTCCATAAATGTACTCCGTCCTTTATATATATTGTCTGCAGCACCCATCCTACAAATAAGATGAAAACACCCTGATTTTCCTCTTAACTTTCTTATTAGGAAGCTCAGCATTTTTTATGAATAATAAAAATAAAAGATCCCTAGATATCTATGTATTTTTAGCCAGCGATAGCTGAAATTGTATTAAACAAAAGAAAACATATGTTGAGTGTAGGAAGTGCCTAACTTCAAAGTGCACCTTGTGGGAACATTCTGGATAGAATCTGAGGTATTGGACAGAACTCCTAAAAATTAGCCAAACGTTTGACCCTAACTTTTTCTGACAAATTACTTCCAAACCAAAGTTTTGGTATTCACAGTACGAAACAATGCTTCTCTGTGTTGCTGTGTTTAAAACAGCATGAGTACAGTACTAGGATATTGTACAATTAAAGGGTTTTTTTCAGTGTTTCCTTAAGAAGATTTCGTGCTGATACCATGAATTAAAGTACCATGTGTAAAATAACTTATTTATATAAAACTTTTTACTGGAACTAGAATTATAGATGTTTGCAACCTTGGACAGCAGCTAATACAGGTTGCAGGTTCCCAAAGTGGATCTTATAAACACAGTTCCTAGAGATATCAAGAAGTGGGTCTAAAATATTTAAGGATTTCTTTCCTGTAAGACTTCTTAGAACCTGTAATATTGGACTACACACTGTACATTTCTTAGAGAAGGATCTCTAGTACACAGCTTTAACTGATTTAACCATGGACCCTAAAATTTCTTCCAGAGCACCTCATAGCAATAATGTCCTACAGAACACATTTGAGAAAACACCTATTTAGTGCAAAAGGAACCTGAAAAAATGAAAAGAAATAATTACATAATACTCACTTAATGTCATGCAATTAATCATAAAACTCAGATTTTAGGTTTTTGACCCACTAGCCACCTTTGTGGACACTGGTAAGTATTTTCTCAGCAAAATCCCTTCATCAATTTAGTTCTGCTACAATACTTCACAAAGTAGGCACACACTTCACATTTAACCTATAGCACTGTAATGTACCTTTCATTTCTGCAGAAATTCATGGTGAAAACAAGCCTTAACCAGGTGTGTGGCTGAAGCCCTATAATGGCAGAGGAGATGAACTGTGATGTCCACAGGTGGGCAGAGCCTTAGAACTGTTCCAGTAACCAGTGGTATTTAGAAACTGTAATTAACTACATCCATGATGGAGTAAATAAAGTTTTACTCGAAGTGCTGTCAATTTTATCCATTTAAAAATCAATAAATACAAAGCATAATTTCCGAAATGTTGCTAACTTTGGAATGTTCTGGCTACTTTTTCAAAGTTCAAATACTGTTATTGACCTCAAACCTTATTAACCTTCTGTAATTATGATTTTTAAAAAGTATGCTACGTCACTTTTATTAAAAACTACATGTACAGAAAAAAATATAGAAGGTTATGAACATGTTTAGAGTAGTTATCTCTGGGTGGGAGGATTACTGGTCATTTGGTGACCCTTTCTCCTTCCCCAAGGACCTAGCAAAACATCTGGCACAAAGATGAAATTGATAAACAGATATTAAATAAAAGCAACATAATAAAGCCTCCCCTTCCAACTCTAAAGGATTAAAACATATAAGAAACATTGCTCTAATATGGCTGCAAAAAGATTTTATGCTGCTTATGTATTCTTTCCATTACTATTATTGGGGTACCTTTAGGAATCAGTTCAAATAAAATATATAGAGCCAATAAATATAGATTATCTGTATACATATAAGTAGCTAATTTAGGTTAATTTAAATTTAAAGCAGCAAATCACATTTTACACAATAGAGACATTCAGAAAGACTGAGTTTTGTCACTAGAAATTTGCAAATTCTTATTTTTGGCCTTAGGCCTTGAACTTTTCTATGTATCTATTTCTTGACTTTAAAAAAGTAGCTGTCACATTGGGAAAGCAGTTTCTAGTCTATAAAATGGAGTGAAAAAAATTTTAATTATGACATTTAGAAATTATATCACATAGCTAAATATGGTAGAAAAACCAGTAACTTGAGTAGAGACCAGTGCTCTTGTCCTATCTTAGCCCTAAGTACTGTGCTATCTTGGCCAAGCTGGGTGACTTTTCCGTATAATTGTAGCTTCCTCACCTGTAAAAATGGGAGAAAATTATTTTTTAAAAAAACCCTTTCTCAAATCCCATGATTTTTATATATGTATTAATTCATGCCTACACTAACATAGCAAAGTCCATTAGATCAAGTTTCAAACCCTGAATCAAGAGCAAAAACTTACTTGATGTGGGCAAATCATATAACTGAAAATCAACTTCAAGTAGTCCTCATGATGGCTGAGAGTCAAATGTGATAATTTACATCAGCAATAATGAGCATTTTCCTGTGTTCTGGGCACTGACCTGAGTGCTTTACCTGCATTATCTCATCGTGTTCTGATACCCCCATAATGAGATGTAGATGTTTATCCCCATTTACAGATAAGGAAACCGAGATTTAGTGCACAAAAGGCTAGTCAGTCATGGAGTCACTATTCAAACTTAGCTGACCCTGATGCCAGGGTCTACACTTTGATCACCTTGCTCTACATACCATAAGAGGCTAAAAATGTACCAAAGTGAACATGCTCTAAGGCAGGGGTGGGGAATCTGAAGCCTTAAGGCCACATGTAACCTTCTAAGTCCTTAAGTGTGGCCTTTGGACTGAATCCAAATCTTGCAGAACAAATTCTTTTATTAATCCGTTTTTGTTCGTCTTTTATATTTTTATTTTTAAAATGAATGTATTTAAAACACCAAAGAAGAAAATAAGTTTCAATGAAAGAATCCTCCTAGATTGACCAGCACAATTAGAACATTAGTCAGCCATAAAGGCTAAATTGATGGCTGCCATGCTCATGATTTAGTTCTAACTTCCCTTGTCCTGACTGGCACCACTACCGCATGAGGCTGGTTGGTGAGAGTTTGCGGGGGTCAGGTATGCCAGTCTGTTATCAGCTTTTGACAACGGTCCACTGTGTTTCTGTTTGAAGTGGAATTTGTGAATAGGTGCACACCTCGACAGTATTTTTTAATTCTGTTTGCTTAATAGCCCATCACGTCAGAGAAGACCAGGAGAGTGCTGAAAGAAGAAAACAGATTTTTTAATGAGGATAGGGAATTGCAATATTATCTTGTTTCTGCTAAAGATAAGATGATTTGCTTGCTTTGTGATACTGCAATATCAATATTAAAGAAATTCAATGCTCATCAGCATTATAGCACTCATAAGGACCACAAATATTTTAAATTAGAGGGAGAGGTGCAAAAGGTTATACTGCAGAAAGTGAAAGATGAAAAGCAAAAGCAAAGACAATTCTTTCATGCAGCAGTAAGACCTGGAGATAATGCCACTGAAGCGACTTATAAAGTAGCCTATATACTCGGGGGAAAAGGGAAGCCATTCAGTGATGTATAAGTTGTGACAGAATGCATTGCTGAAGTTGTAGGATGCTTAGATCCCAGTACCATTTAAAGTACAAACGACTGCCTCTTTCAAGGAGAACCATAACTGATCGGCAACACGAATCAGGCTTCAACTTAACACAACAACTTCATGCAATACTTCAAATGGAAAATATATATTATTCAGTTGGTTTGGATGAATCAACTGATACTACTGACTCCGTGCAGGTTTTATACTTCATTCCTGTCATAACACAAGATTTTCTTTGCTACAAAGAGTTACTTGCTTTGGGCACTCTTGAGCACAGAACACAGGGAATAGATATCTTCAACAACTTTCAGGATAAATGTTGTGAAGTTGAACTGAGTTTGGTAAATTTAGTGAGTGTATGTACAGATGGTGCACCTTCCATGACAGGAAAACATGAAGGGTTTATTGTACAGATAAAAAAAGTATTAACAGATCCAGATGCTCTCATTTCTTTTCATTGTGTCTTGCATCAGCAAAATCTCTGTGCTAAACTACTATTTTAAGTGATACTTTGCAACAAGTATTGTTAACTATATTCCCGCAAATGCAACACGGCACCACCAGTTTCCTAACACGCTAAAGTTGAATGATGAGGTATTCAGTGTGGATTTGGCGTATCATTCTAAAGTGTGCTGGCTATTGCAGGGACAGGTGTTTGCCAAAATTTTCTCTCTGCAAGAACAGGTAGTTAAATTTTATGAAGAACAGAATCAGCAATGTGAATTATTGAAAGAAGATTTCTATAGGAATACAGCATTTCTGTGTGATATTATGTCAAATTAAAATGACTTGAATATTTCTTTGCAAGGTAAAACTATTAATAAGTCTATATATGATATGTGGCAAAAAATCCGAGCATTTTGAAAAAAGCTGTCTTTTTTCAAAACACTTCTTCAAAAGGAAATTTTGGATGAACATTTTTCCCAGATAGGAAAGGTCATTGAATTAAGCAGGATGATATATGCAAATCATTTGAAGAATACTGTTACAGACCTGTTAATTGCAGAATACAATGAAAGGTTCTCTGACTTTGAGAATCATGATATCACCCTCAAATTAGCATTTCATCCTCCCCAATTGATATCACCAAGGCACCTAAAGAACTACAGATGAAATTGATCAAGCTCTCAGTAGATGCCATTTTAAAGTCACTGTTTGATGCTAAGAAAGATCCAATTGAAATATAGAAAAATGCAGTAGAATATCCACGCCTTCAGCAACATGCCCAAAAAATGCCTTCTTGCTTTTCAACCACTAATAGCTGTGACTCAACATTCTCCTATCTAACCTAAATCAAGATGCCCTTAGGTTACAAATGACTGATACCCATCTAGAGGATCAAGTGAAACTGCAGACCTCCATGCTGCAACCAAATATTCAAATGCTTTCCAACAAAAAGAAGACACAACAAAGTCATTAAAAGGTTAGTTAACTTTAAAATTAACAAATACTTTTCATTTTTTGAAATTAAGTACATGATAGATTTTTACAAAATAATACACATTTTTAAGTATATCTAATTGAAGTTTCTTGAATGTCACCTTATTCGATTACAGCTAAATTCATACAGCCTTCCAACATGAAAAGGTTCCCCACCTCTGCTCTAAGGTGATTCCAACGATGTCCACCTCGTGATATTCACCCCCTCATATGATCACCTCCCCCTGAGGGTGGGCAGGACCTGTGATTTGTTTTTAACCAAAAGACCATGGCAAAGGTGATGGGATATTAATCCTGTGAATATATATATTATGCTTTGGTAGTTGACTGGCACTATAGACTTTCTCTTTAGCTGGCTCTGAAGAAGTTCACTGCCATGTTGTGAGAGGGCCATGTGATCTCTGAGTAGCCTCTAGGAGCTGAAATCAGTGCCCAGCCTGCAGCCTGTAAGGATCTGGGGACCTCAGTCCTATAACCACAAGGAGGTGAAATCTCCCAACAACCTGAGTGAGCCTGAAAGCAGGCCCATCTCTAATTCTGTCTCCAGGCAAGAACCAGCCCTGGTCAATACCTTGATTGCAGCTTTGCACAGGCCCTGGCCAAGCTGTGTCTGTAGTCATGAATCACAGAAATTGTGAAATAATAAAAGTGTTGCTTAAGCTGCTAAATTTGTGATAATTTGTTAAACAGCCCAGAAAACTAATACAGTAACTTCATTTTACAAATATGAAAAATGAGAATTCAGCATTTCTTTCATTCTCCTTGCTCCCTTAATCTCTAATATCCAGTCCCTAAAACTTTTTCAATCCCACTGTTGGTTCACTAGTTTATACCCTTTGGCCTAAGCTATTCCAATGGCCTAACTTTTCTCTCTATCCTCACTTTCCCTAACAACTAATCAATCTTTCACCATGCCAGCATATTCATATTTTAAAATCAACTGAATCATTTTGATTCCTACACTTAAAAACTTAAAATGGTTTCCTAATACTTGGAAAATAAAACTCAAAATTCCTAGCATGATTTTCAAGACCATCTGGTGTGCTCTGGTGCTAAACCTCTCCCCACTCTCTCCACTGTCCCAGGATCCCACATCCCTGTCACAACAGTTTATGCTTGTCATCGCTGATACATGGCATATATTGTTTTTAAAAAAACAGCGTTATTAAGATATAACTGACACAGCATATAATTCAACCTTTTAAAGTGTATACAATAGGCCATTCATAGCCACGGGTTCCACAGCTACAGATTCAACCAACCACAGATTGAAAATATTTGAAAAAAATAAAAATAACACAAATTTAAAAAACAATACAGTGTAACAACTATTTGTAAAGCATTCACACCGTATTAGGTATTATAACCTAGAGATGATTTAAAGATACGGGAGGATGTGCATAGGTTATATGCAAATATTATGCCATTTTATACCAGGGACTTGAGCATCCATGGATTTTGGTATGGAGGCAGGGATCCTAGGAACAACCTCCCACGGATATCGATGGACAACTGTAATTCAGTGTTTTTTTTAGTATATTCAGAGAGTTGATGCCACATACCCTTTTCCCTCTTGTGTACTTCCTCATTGCTTTGTTAGCCTGGAACAGTCTTCACCCCTTTCTTTCTGTGGACCGAAAGTCTATTCTTTAAGCTGCTTCTCTGTAGCTTTCCCTGACTCTCCTCTTGTAGAATTGACGGGAAGATATGCACACACACACACACACACACACGCACACACACACAGACTAAGAGTTCTTTGATAACAAGCCTGATAGATTTACCTTTGTCTTCTTTTCAATTGCTAAGCAGAGTGTCCTTTACATAAGATGACCAACACACATGTTGAAATGAATGATTTGTTTCCAGGGTTGTAATACGACTTCCTCAACCCAAATGACTCAAGAGTTAACAACCTTGTGAATGTCCAAAATTAAAATAAAGTTTAAAATAAGAAAGAACTGACTGATCCTTTGTAGGGAAAGTTGCAAGGATTTCAATTTTTTGTTGTTATTTTTGGGACAGGGTCTCACTCTGTCACCCAGGCTGGAGTGCAGTAGCACAATCATAGCTCAGTGCAGCCTTGAACTCCTGGGCTCAATGATCCTACTACTTCAGCCTACTGAGGAGCTAGAACTACAGGTGCCTGCCACCACATCCAGCTAACTTTTTTTTTTAGTTTTTATAGAGATGGGGTCTTGGTATGTTGCCCAGGCTGGCCTTGAACGCCTAGGCTCAAGCAACACTCCTGCCTCGGCCTCCCAAAGTGCTGGGATTACAGGCATGAGCCATTGCACCCTCCTATGATTTACATTTATATTTTTCCTTTGTGCTTCCATATAAATTAGGGTATCCCTGTACATTGTTGCTGTTGTACATTGTTTACTCTAAAAGATGAAATTATAATACATAATTATATAATTATAATATAATTATATAATATTATGTATAGTATATATAATATACATAATTATATAATATACATAATTTGAAGAAATATGAGAATCTTAATTTTTAATGGGATATCAAAAAATAATTTTTAACATTTTAATACAAAGTTTATTACAATAATATGGTAACTGGCAATTAAAGATTGGCACATAACCTCAGCAGTATTCATTTTCCACTCAGTTAAAAACATTGCATTTTAAAAAGTAATTCCAATTTTTATTCTTCGCAGTGACCTAATTAAGGTAAAAATGCCTTTCCTATGTTGGTAAAGCCAAACTCATGCTAATGAAGTACAATTTTTTAAAAATTCTATTGCCTCTTTTTTTTTTTTTAACCTTCTGCTTATCCAAACTGCCTTTGCTAATATCTTCAAGACCTTCCTCACTGACATGACTAACAGATCACCACCCATCCTCCAGCCTGCCCCTCTTAGGTTTTGTCACTGATGACTACCCACTCTTAGATGCTTCTGATGATCTTAGCATCAAAGCCCAGACAGCCTCTGAGTCACCTTTTAACAAAAGCTTTTGCTTTTACCAAACCTTTGCTACAGGACTGTCTAACCTAGACAAGCTGTAAACAACAAAAGGGTGATTGTCCTAGAGCTACTCACCTTTCCTATGATTTTTATTTGTTTCTGTGTTCACATTCTCTACAGAGAATTCAGTCCTCCTCCTTTGACAGAAGGGAAGAACTCATCTGATGGCAAAAACTTTGCCATCACTGAGGCAAGAGATAGAACCAAAAAGTCTTGCTGCTGGGCAAGTTCTTAGTAATCATTTTATACTCTCATGTTACAGATTAGGTAGAACATTTCAGAAGTCAAGTCACTTTCCCAAGGTAATGAGCTACTCTGTGGCAAAGAAGAAACAAATACTCAGGTCCTCTGGTTTTTAGAGTTACGACTCCGTGCCTCGTGATATCACAGGGTTTCTCTGTCCTTAAGGAGGCCAGGCCGGATTTCAGATCTTGGATATACTTTTATACTATGCAGTAGTCCTGACTCTATTAGGTCAGTGGTTTTCAAATATATTTTTAGCTGTTAAATATTTTGTTCAAATAACATTTTATAAGAAAATTCCTCTGCAGATTAGATAAAGGGAACAATGCTCTGGTCAAGAACTCAGCACTATTAAGCCCCTTACCCTCATCCAGAGGGGACTCTAGCATCCAGCAGAACAGTTTCAAGGCCACGGCATTAGGAGCCAACACATTTTCTATTACAATTCTATTTTTCCATAGAACCTGATGATAAAGTAGCAATGCTGCCCTGGAGACATTAAAGAAATACTAACCCATGAAGCAGTCATCAAGGCTACTAGGGAATGCATTTGTAATTGTGGGAAGCATTTATTGATAAAAATATTTTCTGTTAACTTCCCTTAAGAAATGTACAGTTTATTCTAATTTATTTATTCTGATTTGATTACTAGAAAACAACTGAACATCTCATAATAACAAATAGAAACCTGACTTTATCTTATGTTTCTATCCTTATTTCCTCTCTGATCCAATGTTTGGAATACCATTCTCCTCTCCCATTATTATGCTATATTGTATATATCTCAGTAAAC
>NW_012155284.1:2250761-2253613 GCF_000956105.1 Propithecus coquereli
TGTGTTTAATTTTAATGTCAATTCATCTTTTATATTTTTGGTATAAACACAGTTGCGTCTTGCTGTTATCTTTTTCATGCACAATTGGATTCAGTTTGCTAATATTTTCCATAGGATATCTGTGTGTGTCTGTGTACATATGAATTCAATGAAACTGTAATTTTCCTTTTTTGATTTGTTTGGTATCGAGGTTATAATGGCCTTATACAGTGAGTTAGGGAGAACTTCCCCTTTTTATATTTGGTAAAAGACTTTACTATTTTAGTATAAAATATTACCTTGAAAAGTTTATAACTTTTAAATCAATCATTTATAAAACATGCTACTGGACAATGATTCTGAAATTTTTCAAATGTTAACATATATTAGAGATTTAAGGAATTATAGAACATGTAATTATTATCATTCTGTCTTTATTTATAGTCAAACGGTAAAAAATGGAAAATACATTCTTTAGGTTTCATCTTAGAGTCAGTTTGCTCTGAGTAGACAGAAGGTTACAGTTATGTGATTAAGAAAAAAAAATCACTCTGATATTTTTAGGAGTGGCGGCTGACTAATCTTTCTAATCCCTCTACTCCCCTCCTCTCCTATAACCCTTATATAGGTCAACAAAGCTTAATAAAGCATTAGTGGAGAAAAGAAATTATTACTTTTTAAGGCAGTTTCTAAAATCAAATATATTATTATGAAAATTAGAAAAAGTTTGTTTTTATGAGATCTTGATATTTTGAGATAATATTCTAGATGTTTCTCAGTTAGGCAAATGGGGTGGGCCTATGTGCCTTCAAATCACTATCTCTGGGCCTTCTGCAAGGAAAATGGTAGTATGAGGGAAAAATATTGCAGTCTGGAGGAAAAGAAGATTTTTCATATTGAATGATAAATAATTGAGCTCAAATATTAAAATTGTTAAATAGAGGCAATAATTACTTGTCTTATATTCCTTGACGTACTTTAAGTCCTTCTTTAAAAAATTGTGGTAAAATATAACAAAATTTACGATTTTAATATCTTAGGCGTGCGGTTCAGTGGTATTAAATATTCACAATGTTGTGCAGCCATCACTGCTATCCATTTACAGAACTTTATCATTCCAAACAGACACTTTATATCCATTAAAAATAACTCTTTATTCTCCCCCTCCCCTATTCTATTTTATATCTATGAATTTGCTTATTTCCAAGTACCTTATATAAGTGGAATCATACAATATATTTGTCCTTTAAGTGCTTTGTATAGGAAGGTTTTATGTTAGCTTATTTTGCCTTCTTTCTGAAACTGAAGATGTTATCATTCATTTCACTTTGCTAAAAAGTTTGCAGAATTCTACCCAGAATGGTTTTCTAAGTTTCTTGGTATTTCTGTATATTACAAAAGATAATCTCCTAAAAAACAAAGTAGTCCGAAATTTAAAAAAAAAAGTCATTTTTAAGGATGATGGAAGGAACAAAAATCCAAAAAACCAAAAAATTAAAGTCCAAGAGGAAAGGCTGCAAAAGAATACCAATTACTAAAAGATGTGTAGGCACTGTGTAGTATTTAAAAGGCATTAAAATAGCGAAGTAGTACATCTGTGTTGCATTTAATTAAACATAAACATTAACTCAGAAACTGAATGAAATCAGAAATGACAAACCACTACACATGTGCATTTTTAAAAAGCCTGGAAGGCCAAATACCTAGACAATAATGATCCCCAGAAGGCAGAATTACAGGTGATTTAAAAATTTTTCTTTCTGAGTTTTAAATCTTGCATAATGAATAAGCATTACTTGTATAATTAGAAAAACAAACGTTATTTTTAAAAATCACAAATGATACATATAAGAACACTTTATACTCTATCATTATGTTAAGACAAGGCAGAATGATGATAATTATCAGATTAAATAACCAGTTTTCTTCTAGCAATACCAAAAAATATTTTATTGGCATTGGTGAAATTACAGACAGTCCCTGATTTATGAGTTTTTTACTTTATGATAGGTTTATCAGGGTATTAAACGCATTTTATGGTATTTTTTTACTTATGGGTTGATTGGGATATAGTCCCATTGTAAATTAAGGAACATCTGTATTATACTAGAGAAAGAAAACTGTTTCTTTCTTTAGTATAATCCTTTCTATTAATGGTTACAATCAAATCACACTACAGTATTTAATGTTTATTGATAAAAGCTATACTACAGAACTGCAAATATAACCAATCAAAAATCACTTTAGCAATCTTTCAATTTCAGTGGAAGTATTGCTGAGAATCAAGATAGCAATCCTGAAAAATGCTAAACTTGTATTGGTTCATGTGACACAATGTTCACTGGAACTGTCTACAAAGCATGTGCAGGGAACTTATGAAGGACGTGGGTATTTTCCTATCAAAGGAAATTTACACTGTGCTGACTGGGCATATCATCCTCTGACATGGCTAGCAGTACACTCTATGGGAAAGCCCTAAGAATTGCAAAGGAAAACAATAGAAGAGCAAATGCTCTTACTTAACCTTAACTATAGCTGTGAAAAACCACAGATACTTAAGGTTGCCAAAGGAAGATAAAATTATCAGTTATCAGAGATAAGATTAATCAGATTAATTAATAAGATTAATAGAGGGGAACTCAACATAACCAGAGGATGCATCCTTATAACTCCACACACTACAGCCTGAGGCAAATTACAATCTCTCTGATCCTCAGTTTTTCTTTTATAAGATGTTAGAAGTTAAAATTGAAACAATGGCTCCTAAATCTGGATATGCATCAGAGTCACTTGCAAGGGAGCTTAAAAATAATGAGTTCAAGGCCAGGCGCGGTGGCTCACGCCTGTAATCCTAGCACTCTGGGAGGCCGAGG
>NW_012155284.1:2253960-2259141 GCF_000956105.1 Propithecus coquereli
GATTAAAGCAGAAATCAATGAAACTGAAAACAGGAAATCAATAGAGAAAATCAACAAACCAAAAATTGATTCTTTGAAAAGATCAATAAAATTGATAGGCCTCTAGGGCAGGCTAAGAAAAAAAAAAAAGAGGACACAAATTACTAATATTACAAATAAAAGAGGAAATACCACTACAGATCCTATGGACATTAAAAAGGTAATAAAGGATTACTTTATGCTCCAAAATTTCATAATCTAGATGAAATAGACCAATTCCTTGAAAGACACCACCTGCCAAAACTCAACCAAGAAACAATCTGAATAGGCCTATATCTACTGAAGAAATTGAATCAATAATAACCTTCCAAAACAGAAAGCACCAGGCACAAATGACTTCACTGGTGAATTCCATCAAACATTTAGGGAAGAAATTATATCTATTCCCTACAAACTCTTTCAGAGGATAGAAACAGAGGGAATACTTCCTAGCACATTCTATAAGGCCAGCATTTCCTTAATACCAAAACCGGACAAAGACATTATAAGGAAACTACAGACCAATATCTCTCATGATTATAGATGCAAATATGCTCAACGAAATATTAGCAAATCAAATCCAACAACATATAAAAGAATTATACACCACAACCAGATAGGATTCATCCCAGGTATGCAAGGCTGGTTTAACATCTGAAAATCAATTAATGTAATTCATCATATCAACAGACTAAAGAAAAACCACATGATCATATCAATAGATGGTAAGAAGCATTTGATGAAATCCAAATCCAAAACTCCCAGTAAACTAGAAATACAGGGGAACTTCCTCAACTTGATAAAGAATAACTACAAAAAATCTACAGCTAACATCATACTTAATGGTGAGAAACTTGAACCTTTCCCAACCAGGATCAGGAACAAGAAAAGCTGTCCATTCTTATCACTCCTTTTCAACACTACTTAAGTACTAGCTAAATGCAGTAAGGCAGAAGAAGGAATTAAAAGGTGTTACAGTTTGAAATTTTTGTCCCTTCTGAAACTCATGTTGAAACTTAATCCCCAATGTAATGATATTAAAAGGTGGGGCCTTTAGAGGTGACTGGGTCATGAGGGCTCTGTCCTCATGAGTGGATTAATGCCAAGAGGAAACGTGGGGTCAGAACCACAGCCAGCACACAGAGCCCCCACTGGGGCAATGCCTAGTGGAATAGTGGGAGCAGGACCACTACTGAGACCCTAGAACTCTAGAATTACCAATGTGCAGCTCCACCCTGGGAAAGCTGCAGGCACCTGACTCCAACCTGCGAGAACTGAAGCCTGGGCTGAACCCAGGAAAGCTGTGGTTGGGGACGGGGGCCAATCTGAGGCCTTGGGGGGCCATCAAAGGCTTTGGGGGGCCAATCCCCACACCAATCTATCTAAGAAGTGGGAGTGAAGGGAGATTATTCTGGAGCTTCAAGATTTAATGTTTTCCCTGTTGGGTTTTATAACAATACTTACTTGGGGCCTGTTACTCCTTTTTTCTTGACTATCTGTCCCTTATGAAATAGGAATGTCTGTCTTCTGCCTGTGCCACCATTGTATTTTGGAAACAGATAACTTGTTTGATTTCACAGGCTCACAGCTATAAGAAACTTACCTTGAAAAGAATTGGACCTTGAGCCTTGTCCATACTGATTCAGATGAGACTCTGGACTTTGGACTTTTGAAGTGGTGTTGGAATGACTTAAGACTTCGGGGTTATGAGGATGGAATGAATGTAAGAAGGGCAGGAGTTCTGGGAGGCCAGGTGCAGAATGCTACAGTTTGAATGATTGTTCCCTCTGAAACTCATGTTGAAACTTAATCTCCTATGTAACCGTATTAAGAGGTGGGGCCTTTAAGAGGTAATTGGGTCAGGAGGGCTCTGCCCTTATGAATGGATTAATCCATTCATGGATTAATGGATTAATGCGTTATCACAAGAGTGTGTCTGTTATAAAAGCCAGTTTGGTTTTCTCTTGTGAGCCCTCTTGCCATGTGATGTCTTCTGCCGTGTTAAGATGCAGTAAGAAGGCCCTCACCAGATGCAGCCAGCCTCAAGCCCTCATGTAAACTATGGACTTTGGGTGATAATGATGTGTCAATGTAGGTTCATCAATTGTAACAAAGCTACCACTCTGGTCAGGGATGTTGGTAATAGGGAAGGCTATGCATGTGCAGGAGCAGGGATATAAGGGAAATTTCTGCACCTTCCTCTGAATTTTGATGTAAACCTAAAACTGCTCTAAAAAAACAAAGTCTTGGCTGGGCATAGTGGCTCATGCCTGTAATCCCAGCACTTTGGGAGGCTGAGATGGAAGGATCACTTGAGCTCGGGAGTCAGAGGCTGCAGTGATCTATGATTGTGCCACTGCATTCCAGCCTGGGTGACACAGTGAGACCCCGTCTCTAAAAATAAAAATAAATAAAGTCTTTAAAAAAAAATAGAGTTCAAGCTTCTCATCTGGGCACAGTGGCTCATGCCTATAATTCCAGCACTCTAGGAGCCGAGGTAGGAAGATTGCTAGAGGCCAGGAGTTTGAAACCAGCCTGGGAAACATAGTGAGACCTCTACAAAAAAAAATTAAAAAAATTAAAGAATCAGTTGGGCATGGTGGCACCTGTAGTCCCAGCTACTCAGGAGGCTGAGGAAGGAGGATCCCTTGAGCACAGGAATTCAAGGCTACAGTGAGCTATGATCATGCCGCTGCACTCCAGCCTGGGTGACAGATTGAGACCTTTCTTTAAAGAAAAAAAAAGGGTCTCCATCACAGCTACTGCAAGAGTATCTCCAGGGGATTTACATTCAGGGGATTTGTCTGGGATCTGTGTTTAAAACCAAATCAAATCAAACCCTCAGGTGTCTTTGAGGCAGCCGATAAAGAACAGGCATTAAATTCATACAATCACTTCCCATGAAAAGATGAAGTGAGATATCTAGTGTTTGCCAGATATAGCTACCAGAGCTAAATAAAGCACAGACATTCACAAGGCAACATTTCTGATGCCAATAAAATCATAACTTACTCGTTTAGTAAAATGTCACTTAACATGTGGTTTTTAGTGCTTTTACTACTAATTAGAAGATGTGGAGTGATTCAAGATGTTTTCATTCTGCCCATAAAGAATATATTTTGTATAGAGTACAAATACTCCACAGTAGGTGCTCAATAAATATTTGTTGAATTAAACTAAATTAGGCAAACAAAGTTATCATCCACATGGTCAAAAGCAAACATTTAACATAATTTAAGCACTTGAATGCCTATTATCTTCCAGTTCTCTTTCAAGATAAACATGCTGGTGCCATTCTGAGTACACAGCATTCGCTGAAGCTGGGTATCAGAAGAGGGAGTTTATGGGGGTAGTGTGGCATGGAAATTATTAACTAGGGGCCACTTAATGTAAATATCCCTTTTCACCAACATTTAATTGGCATAAATATAAATAAATTATGCTGGGAGAAGAGGCCGATTGTTTTGCTTTTTTTCAAACTATTTTCTAACCAAACTTAATAATTCATTGCTTTTCTAAAACTTAATTACTGAGTCTAAAAAGTTGAATGAGACTTAAGTTTGCATTCATCAGGATAATGAACAACAGATCTTATCTCAGTGATGCACACTCAAAGATTTTAATGATCCTTGGAAATACGGGTCTAGAAATATTTCATTGATGAGTGCATACATCACAATACAGATATAAATATATTAAAGCCAAATGTATATGTTGGCCAAAACTCTATTTTTTTTAAAAAAAAAATCGGCTTGTTATTCAGGAAAAGGCTCATATGAAGTTATACTATTCAGAAAAAAAGATTCCTAACCTCCTGTTTATAGTTTTTCATCCATTTACTTATTCTTAGAGCACAGAACACAGGAGGCATTCTATGAGTATTTATGGAATCCATAAATTTTAAACCTAATGCTCTAAATGACCAATTAATAATATAAAAATAACCAATTTAAAGAGAAAGCTTGGAGCTTATACAAATATCTCATTCTATTAGATTTTAATATTTTTTCCACTGAGTACAAAAAGCATTTGAAGTGATTTAGAATAACATATTTCTAAGGAAAGAATTGCAATGAACATGAAACTAAGAATACAAGACATACAATAGATTCTCAAATTTGGGAAGCAAGCTTAGCATGAGCTTTAAAATGCCAATTCTCAGGTACCACCTTAGAGATTCCAAGTAAAAGATGTGTGCAATAGCGTTTAGAAAGTAGCATTTTTAACAAGCACCCCTATGATTCTGATGCAGCTGTTCTAAGAATCATGCTAGATAAATACTCCCATGTAACAAGAGAAGGGGAAAACCAAACCAAATTTGTTTCCACACCTGAGCCTTGAATTTAGCTCTTGCTGTCTTGGTAGCCAAGACAAAAAGGAATTAAAGAGGAAGCAGCTATTGGCTGATAACAGGAAGCCTGGCAGTTTGTCAAGAAAGGCCAATCAATTGCTTCAAATCTTTTTGTAAACAGGCACAGTATGCACATGGAGAGAAAAAATATCCCTCACATTAACAAAATAATTTACCAGATGGCACCTCATGTAAAGGACATTAAGTAATAGAAATGAAAATGTCCTTATGAGAAATTTTGGAGAATATATAGAAACATCACCAAATGGGTACTTCTTATTCTAATTTATTTTAAGCATGAGGACAAATTTTTAAACACTGCTGGTGGGATTCTAAACTAGTACAGCCCCCTCAGAGAACATGAAACATGCATGTTCCTTACAATCTAGCAATTGCACTCATAGATAAATTCTAGAGTCAGAGAAACTCACTTACGTGCACTATAAGTTGCATATAAGTACTAGGACTGTTTGTAAAAAACTGGGATCATGCCAAATATCTATCAAGGAAAATGAGTAAACTGTGATATATGCATATAATGGAATATCATAATTAGGAAAAATTAATGAACTAGAAGTGTATGTACTCATACAGATTTATTTTGTAAGTATAACATTGAGGGGGGGAAAGCCATTTGTGTTATAGAAGAATAGACAGTGTGACATAGTGCACGTAAAGTTTAAGAGCATACCAAATAGTTCTATGTATTGTTTCAAAAAACATACCAATGAAGTAAAAACATAGAAAAATGCATAGGATTAACACCAAAGTCAAGGACAACCAGTTAGTTACTATGGATGGGGCGGGGGGGG
>NW_012155284.1:2259191-2274582 GCF_000956105.1 Propithecus coquereli
GGGGGGGGGAATTGGATTAGGGAGGATTAAGGGTTCAATCATATTGTACTGCTTTATTTTTTCAGTGCAGGAAGGTACACAGGGAATTATATATCTGAATTATTTCATAATAAGTGAAAACTATTAATATAAGGGCATAATATTAAACTATATCCTAATAAAAATTCTAAGGATATAATTTAATGTGGCCCATGTGGATTCCTTCCTATCTGGGAAGAGAGGTGGAAGACAGGGGAACAGATAAGGAACATGTCCTGTACACTAGAGGGCAGTCCACCCCAGATGGAGCTCTCGGAGGTTAGAGATCAAGGAGTATCTGTACTCTAGATACACTGCAGCCATTTAAAAGAGTGAGACTAATCTGTGTGAACTGATAGGGAAATATGTACCCCACATAAAAGCAAGCTACCCAGTGGTAATACTTAGTATGAAACCTTTTTTAAAAAAGAAAAGATTTACTTGTAGACTTGTGAACAGTTACATAAGGAGTCATTAATAGTGCTAGACCTGGGGAGAAGAGCGTATGTTTTTGTTTCATAATAAGCATCTATTGTTTTGTCAATTACACAACTGAGCTCTCCAGCAAGGGCTTGGGGAGAAACTTAGTTGTTCTTTCACACAGTGATTGGCAATCGGTCCAGCTCCTTAAGGCTGCTTCTGGGTCATGAGATAAAGGGATGCCATGAGCATGGAGGAAGATGTGCACCTTTCATGTGAGCACCTTCCATGTCAGTCTTCCTGAGAACAAGAGGAATGGCACCGCCATCACCCCATTCTGGGTGGTCTATGGGTTTCTGAATTCTCAACTCTATTACAGCCACAGTGTAATAGAGATAAGGTTAGGGCGACTGTATTTGGTTAACTTCTTTCAGTGATGATAATGAAGAGCACTTCATAGTGATTTTACATCCTTTTAAAAATTATTCTCAAATCAACTCTGTGAAGTTAGTATTATCAAACTTTGTTTGATAGATGCAAAAACTGATACTCAGTTTAGAAAATGGAGTACTATACACTCACATATATGAAAACAGACTTTTAAATCCAGAAGTACTAATGACACAGAATCTAGAAGAAAGAAAACTAAAATTTACCAAGTACCTACTACGTGCCTGGCATTTTTATGTACTCTATTTAACTTCCACAGTAAGGTAAGCAGTATCATATCCATTTTATAGGTGAAAACCTGAGGCACTGAGAAGCAGTAATTTGGGAAAAGTCACACATACTTGTTAAGTGCCAAAAGCAAGATTTGTACCCAAGTATAACATGTCAGATTCTTTTTACTATGGCATAGTACTTCTCTCAGGGCCCCAAAAGGATGAAGCAACTTGTGCATGGTCAGGAAACTGGGGAACTTGCACTGAATCCTGAGCTTTCTAGCTCTGTAGCCTCCATTCTTTCCCATACACAGCCTCTCTACTCACATCTTAGGAGATTTAATATCAGCAAGAGATTAGAGAATACTATTGACACATCAAGAACTGTGCAAAGTCTGGGATTTTACTATACTTCCAAGCTAACAAATTAGCCCAATAATGTTTCATAGATGCTGGCAGGAGACGTGAGACCCAAGGGTCAGAGACAAAGGACTCTTTTACTCATGTTGGTTTGCATCAGCCCCCAAGTCCTCTGAGGGTGATGCAAGGGGCCCAGCATGTATGCTGTACATGCAGCAAGAAAAGCAAGCTTCAAGACTCAATTCCCTTCACAATAGCAACTAAGAAAATAAAGTATCCAGGAATATATTTAACTAAGGAGGTAAAAGACCTCTACAAGGAGAACTATGAAACATTGAGGAAGGAAATAGCCGAGGACGTAAACAGGTGGAAAACCATACCGTGCTCGTGGGTCGGCAGAATCAACATCGTTAAGATGTCTATACTACCCAAAGTGATCTACAGATTCAATGCAATCCCTATTAAAATACCAACATCATTCTTCACAGATGTAGAAAAATTGATTTTACGCTTCGTATGGAACCAGAGACGACCCCGCATAGCAAAAACAATATTAGGCAATAAAAACAAAATGGGAGGTATCAACTTACCAGACTTCAAACTTTATTATAAGGCTGTAGTAATCAAAACAGCTTGGTACTGGCACAAAAATAGAGCCATTGACCAGTGGAACAGAACTGAGAACCCAGATATAAAACCGTCCTCATATAGCCACCTAATCTTTGACAAAGCAGACAAAAACATACACTGGGGAAAAGAATCCTTATTCAATAAATGGTGCTGGGAAAACTGGATAGCCACATGTAGAAGACTGAAGCAGGATCCACACCTTTCACCTCTCACAAAAATCAACTCACGCTGGGTAACAGATTTAAAGCTAAGGAGTGAAACTATTAGAATTCTAGAGGAAGATGTTGGAAATACTCTTCTAGACATTGGCCTAGGCAAAGAATTTATGAAGAAGACCCCAAAGGCAATCACAGCAACAACCAAAATTAACAAATGGGACCTGATTAAATTAAAAAGCCTCTGCACAGCCAAAGAAACTGTCACAAGAGCAAACAGACAACCTACAGAATGGGAGAAAATTTTTGCATGCTACAAATCCGATAAAGGGCTGATAACCAGAATCTACTTAGAACTCGGGAAAATCAACAAGAAAAAATCAAACGACCCTATCAAAAAGTGGGCAAAGGACATGAACAGAAACTTTTCAAAAGAAGACAGAATAATGGTCAAAAAACATATGAAAAAATGCTCAACATCTCTAATCATCAGGGAAATGCAAATTAAAACCACAATGAGATATCACTTATCTCCAGTGAGACTGGCCTTTATCAAAAAGTCCCAAAACAATCAATGTTGGCGTGGATGCGGAGAGATAGGAACACTCATGCACTGTTGGTGAGATTGCAAACTAGTGCAACCTCTGTGGAAAGCAATATGGAGATATCTTAAAGAGATACAAGTAGAAGGACCATTCGATCCAGCGATCCCATTACTGGGCATCTACCCAAAAGACCAAATGATACTGTATAAGAAAGACACCTGCACCCGAATGTTTATAGCAGCACAATTCACAATTTCAAAGATGTGGAAACAACCCAAGTGTCCATCAATACATGAGTGGATTAATAAAATGTGGTATATGTATACCATGGAGTACTATTCAGCTTTAAGAAACAATGGTGTATAGCACCTCTTGTATACTCCTGGATAGAGCTGGAACGCATTCTACTAAGTGAAGTATCCCAAGAATGGAAAGACAAGCACTACATGTACTCACCACCAAATTGGTATTAACTGATCAACACATAAATGCACATATAAGAATAACATCTATTGGATGTTGGGCACGGGGGAGGGGGGACGGGGGAGGAGGGAGGAGGAGACGGGTATTTGCAATACACAAAGAGTGCAATACGCACCACCCGAAGGATGGACATATTTGAAACTCGGACTTGCGGAGGGGGAGACAAGGGCAACATATGTAACCTAAACATCTGTACCCCCATAATATGCTGAAAAAAAAAAAAAAAAAAAAAAAAAAAAGAAAAGCAAGCTTGCTCTCTGAGGGAAGATTTATCTTATTCCTCAACACTGTTTGCTGCAAGCACAGCCCTGACAAATGGGAAACAGCCCAGGTAAAGAGCTATAAGGGGCTTTCCTGGCACACAGAACAGAACATGCAGGGATACAGGGCCCACGGCAGACTGTTTCTATAAACATGACTGTAAGGTCCACGAAACAACAGCTACTCAAATGGCAAAGCAAATGAAAATGTCCCATGTTTCAGTATTTAAATCTTCATAATCTGCATATTTCTTTTTTAACTGGCCTAAATGATTCTTTGTTAATTAATGTTTTAAAGTCGTGACTGATCTTGAAATATGAGGTCAATAACTCTGGGTATGTTTTAGATTAATGAAGACTTACAGGAAAAAGTGAAAATAATTTCATATAAATTTGAAAATAATTTCATTTCTGATTGATTTTAATTTATATTAAATTACCATACTGAATGGGGTAGAGGATAAAAATGGAGTGGAGTTCTTTTCCTCCAACACTGTACAGTATTGTGACGGCATGGGACAAGCAGTTATAAACTTAAAACAGATACTGAAATAAGACACTGAAAAAACTCAGTGTCCAACTAAGTAGTGCATTAGGAGTTCAGAGCACATAGACCACTGTGGGATGAAATGGTCAGAGTAAGCGTCACGGAGATGGGACTTAAAATAATAACTAATATTTATCGAATAACTCTTATATGCCAGGGACTACATTAAGTGTTTTATGTACATTATTTAAACTACATATCAACCCTAGAATATATATATCATGATTACCCCATCTTACAGACAAGGAAGGAGGGTCAGAGACTAATTGCTGGCACGGTCTGATACTTTTATTTGCCCAAGACTTACCATTTTAAGGATGAGAATTCAGACTAGCTTCAGACTGAGCAACTCAGCTTAACCTGGACTTTCACAAAGTCCAAATTCCCTCTTGTTTAGCATCACAAAGGTGCACTGGTGTCCAAAGTACTGCCAGGACAGACTAATGTCCTTAACACTGGAAATTGTGCTCTTTACCTCTGTATCAGTGTGAATTTATTCCATCCCATACCTAGATTTAAATGTTTTCTTTATAAGACCAAATCTTACTTAGAAATTAGATGACTTTTTGAGTCCTGTGGAAAAACCTAGTTAAGCTGCAATGTTCTAGTTTAGATGACATTTGAATCACAGGGGAGGTTTCAGCCAGATTCCAGAAATCTAGACTAAGAAGCAGACTATGTCAACACATTTATTTTATTTATATTAAAATTTTTATTGTCTTTCAACAAATATTTACTGCACATCTACTTTGCACTGGGAAGAGGGGATACAAAGGTGTGCAGAATAGGCACAATTTCTGTCTCAGTGGCACCCGTCATACAAGAGTAACAATCAAACATCATTTCCTAAGCTCTAGGCAAACCAAAGGGAACCAATAAAAACTAGTCTGTGTGTTATTACCCAATATATACTTCTAGCTGGTCTTATTACTAAAACTGTTGTCCAATACAATAAAAAAGTTTTCTTTTTAAGTTGCCTTAAGTAATTCATTTGGTTTTCTGGACACTGTGAACTTCTTAATTGAACAAGTTTACCTTTGCGGAAACCTTTGAAGCAGATTTGTGGCTTATCCACAGCAGTGCTGGTCATTATGGGATATTTTAAGCCCTCGTTTTCATTTTGACTTATGCTATTTTGAATTTTCTGCAAGCTGCCTCATTCCTTTCTGGAAGATGGTAGGATAAATGTGAATGAATGAGTAAGCAAATAAAAATATACACACATACTTCTGTAGGACTGCATGATCATACTGAATTATAATGACTTGTTTTTTCATCTCCCTTACTGGACTTGAGCTCCTTGAGGACAGGCAACTGTCTTACTCAACTTTGTATCCACAATGCTTAGCATTAAAACTTTGGTGCACTAAGGTTTTAATAAAAGTATGTTTTTAGCACAACAGAGTTTCGATCTTATTAATGGGCAATGCTAACATCTCCTAATAACACTATACTTTCTATTGACAACATGGAAATGTAATGGCCATCTTATCATGTATCCTCACTGCTGTGCCACACACTACAAGTTAAGATGACTTCTCAAATCAGATCCTCCTATCTGAGTATAGCTGTTTCTCAGGAGCACCACCATTCTATCACCTAGGCTTGATGCCTTACTCTTTGCCTCTATTTCTTCATCTTTCTTCATCCATTGTAGTTGCCAAGGCCTGACCATTTTAGCCCTACAAACTTTCTCCTCTGTCCCTTGTTCTAATTCCATCACTCTGTTAATACTTAAGATGCTCAAGATCTCCCTGAGAATAATGCATCACATCATCCTTCTTAAGAGAACGTCTTTCACAGTGTTGCCAGAAGAATATTCTTGAAACATAAATTGTAGATCTGGTCACATCACTTCCCTGCTAACAAATCTTCAAGGACTCCCCACTACCCACAGAATGTTTTTTCACTTGCCTGACCTTGACTTAAGAGTCAATTCATTCAACAGCCCTGTTCTCAAGTATCTATTATGCATGTACAAAGCAAAGTTCTAGGGTAAAGGAGGGGAAGAGAAATGTACAAAATATGAAACATCTTACAGAAATTGAAAACACAATAGTAGAGCAGACATCCACACAAAATAACTATAAAATGAAAATTGGTAAGAGCTGAAAAGAAAAACACATGTATGATTAGAGGGATTAATTCTGGCTTGAGAATCAAGGAAGGCTTTAAGGAGAAAGAGGTTTCTGAGCTAGATCTTCAACAGTAGGTGGGATTTTTGCAGGAAAAAAAAGGGTATTTCTGGCACAGAAAATATTATCAACTGAAAAAGACAAATGGTAAAGTACTATATAATAACTTCCTTCCATTCAGAAAGAATTGTTTGGCTGACAGGTAAGTTAGGGAAGTAATAAAAGACAAGATTAAAATGGCTGAAGGTTGTCTGCTGTGTCTTGACTGCCAGGCTCAGAGATCTGTATTTGCTACAAGGAGGCAACTAGAGGCTTATGAGCAGGAGAATGACCTAATCAACGCTGGGTTCTGAGAGGCAACTCACAGGACATGAAAACTTACTGAAGAGGGGAGAAAATGAAGGCTGGGAGGGCAACAAAAGAGTTCCTGCAATAATATGCAAGAAGTAATGGGGGCCAGAATCAGAGCTGAGGCAGTGAGAAATGAACGATGACTGGCCAAAGCGGGTGATCAATAATACCTGCTAGTTGACACTGTAACTAGATTCTCACATATATTTCATCCATTTCTTCCTTGCTTGATAGATTAGCTTCTAAGTCCAGGACGTGTGTGGAGTTCTGGGGCCACCATCAGCCAGCTCAGTTTGGCTGCTGCGTGTGGTGCCTACAGCTTCTGGGTCCATTTCTGCCCAGCTAAGCATGACTCATCCCCAGGCCCCACTCTTCTCAAGGCAACTGCTGAGATGGAACACACCATATCTCCTTTCCATGTTTTCATCAGTCAGAACTCTAAGTGTGTGTACTCTGTGGTTCCTGGATCCCACTTCAAGTCCATATTGCTTTACACTTCTTAGGCTTTATCCAACTCTCCACCTCCCCTCCTCCTAAACCCAGACATTAGCACCTTGGAATAGTTCCCAAACAACCAGAAAACTCCCCAATGTCCTCAACTCCTTCTCCTCAAGGGCATTGCCTCCATTTCCTCTCCAGACTCTGTCTTGTGGCCCTCTCCAGAAATGGCTATTCATTTTCTTATATC
Source organism: Propithecus coquereli (assembly GCF_000956105.1). Taxonomy (NCBI): domain Eukaryota; kingdom Metazoa; phylum Chordata; class Mammalia; order Primates; family Indriidae; genus Propithecus; species Propithecus coquereli. Next base: position 2,266,446 of record NW_012155284.1, read on the forward strand.
ATGTGATAGCTCAACAGCTCTTCTGCTCACCACTCTCACTTCCAAGCTCCACTTTCTTGTAATAAAAACAATTCCTTTGAGCTTGTGCCATTGACCATAACATCTTCCCTCCTTCCACATTGTCAGCAACTCAAGTTCAAATTGGTCCCCCTCATTCGTGCTTGGCTTATATAGTCTTTTCCATAATAAGGGCCCTGCCATCATTTTGGGGGATCTCAAGGTCCATGTGCTAAACCAAACCACACAATCTGGATCAGTCCTCGATGTCCTTTTGCCAATTTCCTTCTCCTCTACTCTACCCCAGCCATCCAACAACAGGGTCACATCTTGGACCTTGTCATAGACATGAACTGTCCTACCTAAAAAGTCATCCATTCAGACAACCTCCTGTCCTCCCAGCTCATGCAATACTTCCACTATAACTATTCTTCAGTCCTTCCAGCCCACCTGCCATTCGACTTTCCCCTGTTCTTTCAGCCCTCTCCTTTCTTTAAGTCCCGTGGTCCATCATTTTAAACACATACTTGCCACATCTTTAACTCCATGTTTTTTCATTCATTGTCTGACAAAACCCCACTGTGGAGTAAGCCAACTGTCTATTTCAGACCTGTACACCAGCCGCTGGAGGAAGCCACCCAGCAGGCAGGGTGGTTCCACCAAAAACTCATTACCCTCGGTGAGCCCCAGAACTGCCCATCAATACTACTATGTTTCTTTGGTACCCTCCTACCCTATACAACAACTCTTCTCCACCCTACTGAACTATCCTCTACTTGCTAGCAGATGAGAAAATAAAAGCCACCAAATATGTACCGCCTCATCTTACCAAATGTACAAATCTACCCACATCTCACCTGTACCTTCTCTTATTTTACAATAGGAAAGATGTCCCTGGCTATGACTATTACCTTCACCTTTGTTTGGGTCCTAACCTTAGGAATCTTACATCAGGAGTTTTTGAATTATTCTGACTATGTATGTACGTGTGAGTATATAAAACAAAAACTAGTTTCACAGAAGATGGGTTTCACCATGAATGGGATGGGTTACTACATGTAACGTACTAATATTTTTTCTTCTACTCCATTAAAAAAAAGCTTGTTTGGGTCAACTGTTGCATCCTGATACACTATGATGTGAAACAAAAAGTACCATCTAGGAGGTATTCTTGCTAAAAAAAAAAAATTCTAAACCTCGATCTAATTAAGCCTCTAGACCTGATTTTCATTTTTAGAAAATAAACGGAATAGAGGAACAAGTTTTTTTAACATCACAAGGAAGTAAACAGACAAATTCAGCACATGGGACATTCATTAAGACAACCGATCCAGTTTGTGTAACGAGTCAGTGGAATAAAAGAGATGGAAAGAAAGATGACTGCTATAGATGAAAAGATATTTAATAGATATTACATTCGAATATAACATGCAGACCTTGCTCTGATCCCAATTCAAACAATTCAACCATCAAAAGCTATTTTTGAAACAATAATGGAAATATGATTATGAACTGGGTATTATGATTATTTTTTAATTTCAATATATTTAGGGGGCATAAACTGAATTCCATTACATGTATATTAACACATTGTACAGTGGTGAAGTCGGGGCTTTTAGTGCACCCAACACCCAAATAGTGTACACTGTACTCAACAGGTAATTTTCATCCCTTACCCTCGCCCACCCTTCTCCCTCTCAAGTCCCCAGTGTCCATTATACCACTGTGTGCACTTGTGTAGCCACAGCTTAGCTCCCACTTACAGGTGAGAACGTGTAGCATTTATTTTTCTTGAACTGGGTATTAGATGATACCAAGAATTATCTAATTTTGTTAGGTGTGATAATCCGTTAAGGTTATGTATAAAAATGTTCCACCTTTTTGAGATACATGCTGAAGTATGTAGGGGTGAATTGAGATGATGTCTAGTATTTAGTTTAAGACTTCACCAAAGGGGGAAAAGTGAGAAATTTTAATATTTGTTGAATCTGGATAATGGTGACATAGGGTTTCATCATACTATTCTCTCTACTTCAGTACATGATTAAAATTTTTCATAATAAAAATTTTCCTTCAACTCACGCCTGTAATCCTAGCACTCTGGGAGGCCGAGGCGGGTGGATTGTTTGAGCTCAGGAGTTTGAGATCAGCCTGAGCAAGAGCGAGACCCCGTCTCTACTAAAAATAGAAAGAAATTAATTGGACAGCTAAAAATATATAGAAAAAATTACCCGGGCATGGTGGCGCATGCCTGTAGTTCCAGCTACTTGGGAGGCTGAGGCAGTAGGATTGCTTGAGCCCAGGAGTCTGAGGTTACTGTGAGCCAGGCTGACGCCACGGCACTAACTCTAGCCAGGGCAACAAAGTGAGACTCTGTCTCAAAAAAAAAAAATTTTCCTTCAAAATGTTAATTGCAACTCAATGCATTGATTTGATATCCACAGTTTGAAAAACACAATCCTACACGAAGGATCTTATCTCTTTCTCAATTGGCTGCCATGAACTTTAAAACAAACAAAAAACCTGTACATTATGAAAAATTCCAAACACACACAACCAAGAAAAATAGCACAATAAAACCCCAATGTAGCCAACATCTGACTCAAAAAAGATCAATTCATAGCCAATCTCATCTCATCTCTATCCTATCAACTTCCCCATCTTGATTATTTTAATGCAAATCCCAGATAAGCAGATATTTAAAATGTACATATCTTAGTATATGTATCACTAAAGGTAAGGATTTTTCTATTACATCATAACCATTGTACTATTTTTACCTCATTTTTTAAATTTACAGTTTAAATGTTTCATTAATGCTTAAAAAAAGGTTTATGTATTTGAATCAGGATTAAATTAAGACCTATATATGTTAGAACCAGGCGACACGCTCTTTAACTCTCTTTTAATCTACAGGTTCTCTTTTCTCTCTCCCCCACTTTTTTTTTTCCATAGTCTAGATTTTGCAGATGGTATCCCCCTGGTGGTATTTAACATGTTCCTCTGTCCTTTTTTCTTTGTTGTAAACTGGTAGACAGATCTAGAGGCCTGAACAGATTCAGGTTTGATATTTTTGGCCAGATGATGACACAGATTGTGTTACAAATTTTTACCTAATGTCTGGTTGTTTCTCCTTTCAATGTTAGCAGCCATTTCTGATTATACTTAGATCTACTATTACATTAGGGGTTGCAAGAAGGCTGACTGATACTCTAATTGTTATCATCCCTGCTTTATCAGCTGGAACCTTTGTGTAAAGAGACACTTCACCTCATCACCTATTTGAAAAGGCAGGATAGTTGCTTGAATCTTTCTCTTTATTTTTCTGTTTTCATCCTCCAAAGTGACTAATGATTTATGTATCATTGTGACTCATTCTGATGTCCTCCAAAGGTGATCAATGCATTGTTTTTTTTAGAATCATAAATTCTTGTATATAACACATCCCACTGGATATCTCACTGAAACATGTTCAAGTCTACCATACAAAAACAAAAACAAATAAGTCCTTCATTGGCTCTCTCACTTCTTCCCAGTCAATCTCCCCTGGTGTCACTGTACTAACCTCTCTACTTTCTGATCTCTAACTCACTCCACAGCCCCACCACGCCACCAAAGCAGCTCTTGCTAAGGTCACTAGTGACATTCATTTTGCTAAGATGAAAGGTGACTTGAGGCTTCACCATACCTAACCTATTGGCACTGTTGACCACTTCTTTCCTTCTTGAAGCACTCTTTCCCCTCACTCCCAAGACAGTGTAATGTCCTGGTTCTTCTCCTGCTTCTCTGGCTCCTCCTCTTCTGCTGGTTTTCAAGTTTATCTTCCTAGCCAAGAAATGTCGGCAGTTTTAAGGCTCAGTCTCAGAACATTACTCTTCTCCACTACACTCTCTGCCAAGATGACCTCACTCACATCCAGGATTTCAATTTTCAACTTACACTAAGATGTCTCACAACAAATTTATATCTTTACCTTTGATCTCTCCTTCTGAACTCTTAAAGTTTATATCCAAATGCCCACATGACAATTTTCCTTGTAAATCTCAGAGTAATTCTACCTATTCTGTACAAAATAAAGTCAGAATCTATGGAAAAAAAAAATCACCTTCTTCTAGTAAGTGCCAGCATTTACCATCCAGATGCACAAACCACTGCCATCTCTGACAATTCCATTTATCTCAGTCACCATACTCCCATCTATCACCAAGTTCTACTGATTTATTTCCCAATGCCTTTCAAATATGACTTCTTTACACTTAAATCAGCACTACAAACCTAGTTCAAGCTACAGATCTTCTCACCAAGACCACTGTAAGAGCCTACTGATTGGGCTACTCTGATCTACTCGGTTCTTTCTTCAGACATTCTCTACATTGCAGCCAGTGCAGACATAATCATGCCCAGCCCTGCTTAAAATTCTTCAATAGTTTCCCATGGCTCCTAGTAAACTCCAAATATGGCCTATACTCTGTGTAACTTGCTCCAATCTATTATTCAGCTTCATCTAGAATCTTGCTCTCCTAGAGAGATATCTTTCACTCCCTTATCTATGTTTTTTATACTATAAAGACCTTTATACATCCTGCTCTTTGAAACACACTTCCTTCTTTGATTGGTTAACTCATCCTTCAGACAGGCACTCAAAAGTCACTTGCTAAGGGAAGCCTTGCCCTGACCTTCCTGAACAGATCATTTCCCAGGACCACAGGCTACCCCAGTATCTTCCATATAGCTTTTGTAGACTTAATTGTCACAGCTGCAATTTTACATTTCTTTATATGATTATTTGGTTAATGCTGATTTTATCCACTAGGTAAGTTTCATGAAAACAAACTGTGGTTCCTATTGCCAGCATTGTTATATGTTACTTACTACATGTTGCATGAATAAATGAATAGAAAAATATTCAAATTTCATGAAATTAGTGTGGTTTAGATGGCTTAGACTTGTACTCATTAAATGTACTTTAAAGTACTCTATATGAAGAGCACAGAACAGTATCTGTAAATAAGAATGTTATTACACTAACATTGTAAATACATCATCATCACAGCATTAGCTATTATCATTTCTGATTTTACCGCTTATGACAGAAACTATTTTCTAGTTACCTCTGAATTCATTCCCAACTACCATGCTTAACATTATTACAAGAGTTGGACAAAACCACATTCTTATTTTCTGTTTCCCTTGCAATTGCAAGGCCATGAGACACAGTTCTCATCAGTGAAATACAAGTGAAAGTTTTCTGGGAGGCTTCTGAAAAGCTGTTGGTTTTTTGAAAAAAATGAGGAAGTTGTGGCAGTTCCTTTTTTTTTTCTTCGTGTGAATAGGAACGTGATCCCTAGAGTTGCAGTAGCCATCTTGTGACCATGAGGGAAAGGCCAAAAAAACTGCAAAGCCGGTGAAATACCAGAAGCAGCTGTCTCCCTTAAGCCTTCTCACTATATGAGAAAAATAACCCTTATTTCCTTTTCTGTTACATGTACTAACCCCTGATATTCTGTTTGATAACAAGATTCTCTTCCAGACAAATCACCTTATGTTGCCCAACATGTTTTTTCTTTCTCCTCTTTTTCTTCATTAAATTTCTATAACTTTCCCTAATATTTGTAACCAAAATACCTAGTGTATTTTTCTTATAAGATAGAAAATTAATTATAATTTTAAAAATTAAAGAAATATTCCTTAAATTTCTTATATTGAGTTAATTTACAAATATATTGTGATCAGAATGACATTTGTTTGGTGACATGACAAACAGAATTTAGGTTGCTTTGCTCACTCTCAGATGAAAAATGAAGCTTTCAAGTATTTTAGTGTCTACTGAAGAATATTAATATTAGCATGTGATCTATTCTGATGTGATTCCAGTCAAATATTATATAAATATGCAACTGGACACTCAGACACCTTACACACAGAGCTTGACTATACACACACAGACGATACTTACTTTTTAAATGTACAAGAAATACAATACTTTAAGAAGTGATAAATCACAAGGTGTCAAATAGACTGACCTATGAATTCTCCTTAGCAAGACCAGTATATTTTACTCCTAATATGGCATGAAATTTAGGTTTATGTATCGAGGGTAAGACCTAATCAGTCGCATATAATGTTCTTTGAGTAGAAAGGAATATAAACTGGATTATCTTGGTCCAATGTCTTTTTCAGTCTGTCCTCAGTTCTCCACCTATCAAACGGGGAGAGCAGACAGTTTTCAGACTGTGCTCTACAGAGCCTAACAGCCAGGTCTCCAAACCTTCCACCCTTGGAAGGCACAGCAGATCTGCTTTTACCTGTTTAAATGTCGATTTTCTACATAAGATTCTGCTTAAAGTAAGAACTCAATAAGTAAAAATACTTTGAAAACTACTGGACAAAATGAATTTCTAAGTCTCTTCTAGTATTAATATTCATGATGAAATGTTTTCTTTAAGCTCCTAAATGCTAAACATTTTAAGAGCAAATCTATTCATCTAAATATGTACATAAAAAGAAGAATTATGTCATAATGTGGGCTTCACTTATTGCCAGAAATATGTTCAAACAGAATGAATGTTTTTACCTCGTGAAAATGCCATCCACAATCCCAATTGTCGCTTCCTCTGCAGGAACGTAGGAACCAATCTGAGCCATGACAGTAATCAACGCAACTTGTTTTATGTAGGAGCTTTTTCCACCCATGTTTGGACCAGTAATTATCATTACTCTTTCTGAGTTCTCCTAGAAAATGAAAAAGGAATTTCACTTATTGTGCCAGAAGGGTTTTTATGTAATATCTACAATTTATTCCATAAATGAAAATTCATTAGGCACAACATTGCTTTATGGCACATTTAAATATGTCACCAATAAATATCACATAAGGAAAGAGGATCTCTTTATCTTCAACCTAAACTGTGCCATTGCAGAAAAGTGAATTCTTAGCAGTACACACAGCTATTTCTGGGTATTAAAAATGAAATAAGAAGTAACCTGAACTGCATAAGTACTATGGCTTTCTCATCAAACATTCTTTAATCTACCAATGTGGGTATTTATCACATTGCTCATATTTAAAGTCTATCAATTTCCATTTGTCCATCTTAAAACATATGTATTGCCCAAGGCCCTATTTTGGGTTGGTAGCACTCAAATTTTTCAGTTATAGGTGGATAACAACAGTAGATTTATATAAACAGAGATTTATAACACCAAATTCTAGATACTGGTTTTATCGGCATTTAATTATTCACTGGCATTTCACCAGAGCAAATGAAGGAGGCAGAAGAACTGTAACTCTTACAATGATTTAATTTTCTAGAATGACCCTGTATTGATCAATTACAGTGCTTGCAACATATAAACCCCTTCTAAGAGAAATGGTCCAACTGCAGCCCTCTGCAGAGGAGTTGGCCCAAGGCATCTTGCTCTGTGAACCCACCACCTTGGCAACATCTGCACCTAGTCAAGAGTAGCCAATCCATAATTGGCCAATGGGCCTAGCATAAAAGCTCTTCTCAAACTAGGCCAATTAAATAATCTCTTGGGAGTTAATTGGCAAGGTTCAATCAGTTGGTAACTGGAGCAAAGGCTGAAAAGAATCACAGAATGAGGCCACAAGGCACTGGGGACCATGAACAAGAAGTTATGAGGAGACAAAAGGTATGAAGAAAAGTTATATGGAGCAGGGGTAAAGAGGATAGTTAGTAATGAAGGGAAGAAAAGATACAGAAGAGCCAAAAGGAGGTGAGAAACTTCACGTAAATAACAGGCATCAAAGCAAAGCCCTATAAAGTCCTACTAATAGGAGAGAAAAAAAAGAAAACCTGTCCCATCCCTAAAGCTGTTTCATAACCTAATTAACCACACATTTCCAATCTCCCTAATGCCAAACTGTGCTAGAGATTCTATTCTTCCTGTGTGATTCCTTTCTCCTATGGCTCCATGCGGCTTTTATAATGAACTTAATGAATCTCCATTACTTGAAGGAACTTGAGTGAATCTGTGTTTCTTGCAACAGAAAGAATCCAGAAAATATTTGGTTCAAGTAGAATGATGAAACTGATGACAAAAACAAAATGAATTCTACAGAGATTAAAAAATAATAAGCCTATTATAAAACAACCAAATATTTGGCATAACCAAATAT
>NW_012155284.1:2275432-2277432 GCF_000956105.1 Propithecus coquereli
CCAGAAAATCTAAAGAAATCTACAAAAAAATATTAGAATCAATAAATAAATTTAGTAAGATCTTTGGATATAAGTTCAGTATTCAAAAGTCAACTTATCCCCTGCATTTTAGCAACAAGTGAAGGTTATCTGAAATGCTTAGGACCAGAAATGTTTCAGATTTTGCATTTTTTCAGATTTTGGAATATCTGCATTTTATGCTCACTGGTTCATCATCCTTAATCTAAAAATCTGAAATCTGAAATGCTCCAAAATCTGAAGCTTTTTGAGCACCAACATGATGCTCAAAGGAAATGCTCATTGGAGCATTGTGGATTTCAGATTTTCAGACTAGAGATGCTCAACCTGTAATGGAAAATAAAAACTTTTTAATGATATAATTTACCATAGAATCGTATCAAAAGAAATCAAAACCGAGGAATAATCTAACAAAATGAGCAAGACTTCTACACAGAAAACTACAAAACATTATTGAAGAAAATTAAAGAAGACCTAATTAAATGAAAGCATGTACCATGTTCACGAACTGGAAGGCTCACTATTGTACTGCTATAATAATTACATTAATAGTAGTGTGATCTGGCACAAGGCTATATATCTACACACACACGCACACATATATACACCAGTGGAATAGAACAGAGTCCACAGATTGACATATGTACAGTTCCTTGATTTATGACAAAGGTGACCCTGCAGTGCAATAGACTTTGCACAGTAGTGTCCATACTATGTTCAACATGGTTTGTTGGCAAAGCTATGGAGAGCAATTTGGAAATGTCTAGTGAAGTTAAAGATTCTGTATATTGGTCTATATGACCCATCAATTCCTCTTTTAAGTATCTACCCTAGAAAAATATACAAGTGCTGAAAAAGACATTTATAAAATTGTTCACTCTAGTATAGTTTGTATGTATTTATAACAGACAAAAATAGAAATAATCTAATTGTCTATCATTAGGATCAAGTGATCCTCCACCTCAGCCTACTCGTACACTTACTAAAACAATTATTTACAATGCAGAATACAAGATAGGCTCAGTGAGACATTTATGTACATTTAAAAAAATACACAAAATAATTACATATTGTTAATAGACACATATATGTCAAATAAAATAAAAACCATGCATAAGAATAATAAATAACATCAGGATAATGGTTACCACATAGGGTAGGAGGTGAAGAGGGAGGAAAAGGAATAACAGGTAATTACTATGACCTTAGCTGTATTAGTAATATTTTATTTACTTAAAACTTAGGGCTGGGTGTGGTAGCTCATGCCTGTAATACCAATGCTCTGGGAGGCCAAGGTAAGAGGATTGCTTGAGACCAGGAGCTTCAGATCAGCTGTGCGACACAGTGAGAACCCATCTCTACAAAAAATTTAAAAATCAGTTGGGTGTTGTAGTACATGTCTGTAGTCTTAGCAGCTGGAGAGGTTGAGATGGAGGATCGCTCGAGCCCAGGTGTTTGAGGCAGCTGCACTGAGATACGATCACACCACTGCACTCCAGCCTGGGTAACAGAGCGACACCTTGTCTCAAAAAAAAAAAAAAAAAAAAATTACAAAATGTCAACCTCTATGACATTTGTGTTTTTGTGTGATAGGTAAAAGGATTTCTGTTATACCGTTTTCTATACTTTTTCATTGGTTTGAAATATTAAAAATCAAATGAATTGTTTTAAGATTTCATTATTTCATGGATCATCATTATGAATAATCAGATAACTCTTTACAAACACATTTATGCAATTTAGGAAAAATTCACCTAACTTCCAAGTGACATTTAGTTATCTGGACTTACAGAATATTACATACAAATAAAGCAGTAGAGAAAAGTATAAAATGGGAAGTGAAAGAATATAATGCCAGAGAGAATACCACACAGAAGGATTACACGTGCCAGGGGCCGAGGGTCCCTGAACCGTGATGGTATTGTTAAAGGAGCTGTCTCAAGTGAATTACCAAACTCAATGAGACATGACAGTGATCGATG
>NW_012155284.1:2278882-2302601 GCF_000956105.1 Propithecus coquereli
CTTAAAGAAAACCAAAATAGAAGTACAACAGGTCCTCAAATAATGTCATTTCATTCAACATTGTTTCATTATAACATTGATGAGGGAAAAAAACAAAAATTGATTCTGGGCTGGGCCCACTGTCTGTGTTTTTGCATGTTTACTTGTTTTCCCACATCTATGCTGGTTTTTTCCAGGTACTACAGTTGCCTCCCACATCCCAAAGATGTCCCTGTTAGGTGAATTGGCATGTCTAAATGGTTCCAGTTGGAGTGAGTGTGGGTGTGCCCTGCAATGGGATGGCGTCGTGTCTAGCGCTGGTTCCTGCCTTGCATCCTGAGTTGCTGGGGTAGGCTCACACCACCTGCAATCCTGAATTGGGATAAGGGACTAAATAATTATCTTATTTTATTAATCTTTCTTAAGTGTATGTATAGCTTACATTTATTTCAATTTTAATACTGAAAGTGTTTGGGTCTTTATTTAGAAGTTCAGTGATGTTTTTGTGATCAGAAATATGCTATAGGAACTTAAGTCCTGTTTATATCAATTAGCCTATGGTAAAACTGGTTTCATTACACAGTTTCACTTAAAATTGCAATTTCCAAGGACCTACCAACAACATTAAGTGGGGACTTTCTATATACTGTGTTCATGGAGGGACATGTTCATATGCTGCATATGTATTATAAAGATGCCCACTTCTCTCCAAACTGATCTATAGGATCAGTGCAATTCCAATAAAAATCCCAATTTTTTTCCCCAAGGAACTGAGTAAGCTGATTCTAAAATAAAACAGAGGAACAAATGCTAAAGAAAGGTCAAGAAGTTCTATTAGAAAAATATGTGGAAAGAACTTTCCCTACTAGATGTAAGAAATTGTTAAAATGGAGGGAGACAAAAACCTGACCAGTAAAAAAGAGTCCAAAACAGCCCCATGAAAATATGGAAACTTAGTATGTGACAAAAAATTCTGTATATTGATGGGGGAATGATGGATTATTTGAAAACCGGTACAGAACAATAGAAAGACATGAGATTAGAATTCTACTTCACATCATACATAAAAATAAATTCTGGATAGACTAATGACTTAAATCTGAAAATCAAAACTTTTAAGGAATTATAGGAGAATATCTTTATGACTTCAGGGATTGGAAGAATTTCTTAAGTAAGGCACAAAAACACTCACCCATAAAGGAAGGACTGATACATTCAACTTCAATAAAATTAAACTTCATTAAAATTAAGACTTTTGGTCATCATAAGGCATCATATTAAAAGTGAAAAAACAAAAAATTAAGTAATCTCCTTTAAAATATTAGATTCATTATTTAAAAGTTCTGTGATACAAGTTCAATGTACTTAAAGTGTAGAATATCTTAAATTTTCTAGTAAATAAATCCCAATGTCTATTTCCAGTATTTAATTATATGTGTTAGGGGAAATTTAGATGCTTGAAAAGTCAAAAATAATATTAAGAGGACTTATGAGTATGGAGAAGTTTATTTCCACCATCCCTTCTAGAATGTCCTGCCTGACTACCATGGTTGTTTCCTGATCCAAATATCTATTTCAGCCACTCTTGGCTATTTTGGTCTGAGGTTAGGCAGCAACGCTACAACTCTGAGAGCCACTGACACCACTGAGCAAGCAACAGAAACACCAAGACCCTCAGGGCTTTGCTCTGGCATCTACTGAAATATAAAATATGATATAAGCTATTGGACTAGAAAATAAACTCCAAGTAAAAACTTCACTTTCTGGAAATGATGGGTAGATTCCTGTGGGTATTTCAGCCCAAGATATCAGAAAACAAAACTTACAAGGTAGGTTGTCTTCATTCCAGTGACAGTGCTCCAGCAGATTCCTATAGTTGAAGGCTAACAGAACAGGGCTACCTAATCACATACAGAATATCAAGGTCAAATTAATTATCTCCTTCCCAGAGTTTTGTTTAATACTGTTGGAGGTGGTGGTATAAACTGGGATAGTCCTTATGGAGAACAATTTTACAATACATGTTGAAATTTTTTAAACTTTTCAAATCACAGACATGAACAAAGCATGATCCTATAATAATTATGAATGTGACCTGGGGATGATATTTGGCTGACATGCATCTGCACAACCAAACTAGTTAATAATTTTGAAATAATAGTTAAACACTATTTCCCAGATCTGGATAAGTGCCCCTCTCACCATCCTGGACCCTCCATAAGGTCCCTCTAGACTAGGGTTGCCAGGTCAAATACAGGACACTCAGTAAAATTTGAATTTCTGGTAAACAACAAATAATGTTTTAGTATAAAACAAATATTGCCTAGGACATACTTACCCTAAAAAATTATTCATTGTTTACCTGAAATTCAGATTTAACTGGAAGTCCTCTACTTTTATTTGCTATGTCTGGCAACCCTACTCTACACTGCCATTCAATCCAGTAATTTAATGGACCACCAGATGTCTACTATGCCCTGCCCCAGAACTATAGCATGAGTTCTGATTGATCAATGGCTGTGAGACTCAGCACACCAAAAAAATCTCAGCTACTTTTTTTTTTGTTAGAGATGGGGTCTCGCTTTGTTATCAAGGCTGGTATTGAATTCCTGGCCTCATGCGACTCTCCTGCCTTGGAGTCCCAAAGAGCTGGGATTACAGGTGGAACCACTATGCCTGGCCAAAAAAACCCAACTTCTGGGAACCATCATTGGCCCCTTAGAGAAACGGGAGGGTTGGCCCATGTCCTACCATGCCTCCTTTCCAGTCCCTCATAGGCACCACAGGAGTCCCACATGCTCACCCCGTTCCCACAGTTTCCCTCTGTAGGAACTGCAGACTTCACAGGACTGTGGCTCAGAGAAAGCAGGGAGAGCCTTGGGAAAAAAGTAGATGAACAGTGACAGGAGCCACATGAGGTACCATTTGAGCCTTCCTGGGACAGGCGGAGTCTAGGGGAAGAATGGGGTATGCCCAGTGCAGGTTCACTTTCCTCCTCTATTTAAAAGCCCACTGAAAACCTGCTTTCCATGGCCATTAACATCAATTTATTTTAATTAACTACCTAAAATGAAAGCCCACTTAGATAATGCTTGCCCTGTGCCAGGAGCCATTCTAAATGTATATTCAATATCGTCTTCCCGATTTTTCAAGAAAACTAAGATCCAGGAGATTATTTAAAATTTAATTGAGAGAGGAGATGCCACACTTTTAACAAGATCTGCAGCCATCTGTTTTACGTGAAAAGTTAGATTTGATCTAATTAAATGCGACTCTCAGTAAATGATTTTAGGGGGAATTATTTATGGATTGAGACAACCACCCACTTACTGAATGAAAGGAGAAATTCAAATTGAGTTACCTAGCTGATTTTTGTTTTCTCTATAGTTTTCCAACTTTTCTACCATGAGCATTTTGAGGTCCCAATTCCACTTGCAAGAATAAATTCCATGAGGTACCATAACAGAGTTATTTATAACAGCAAAAAAAAAAAAAAATCAAAATAGAAAATTTTAAGATAATTATGGTACATCCATATTGAATACAATGAAGTCATTAAAACTTATCTTAAGATCTTTTTAAAATACAGAAAAATATTTGCATTATGACATTAAGTGAAAAAAGCAGGATATAAAATTCTTATATAAAAAAATCATGGCTATGTTTTTTAAAAATACAAGAAAAGACAAAGGAAATCTGCCAAAAGCTTAACAGATTTGGCAATTAAGGAACAATTTTCTCCCCTTCTTTCTCCCTTTCTTTGTATCCCAAATGTCAATCTATAACTTACTTGTAAATGGGTTTTGCAGCAATGAGAGGTACTAACAACCATTTACTAAATGCATACTATGTTAAGTATTATACAAAAAAGGTCTGGAGAAATTTTCACTGTGGTGTCAATTTCTTTTTTTTTTTTTTTTGAGACAGAGTTTCACTCTGTTGCCCAGGCTAGAGTGCCATGGCGTCAGTCTAGCTCACAGCAACCTCAAACTCCTGGGCTCAAGCGATTCTCCTGCCTCAGCCTCCCTAGTAGCTGGGACTACAGGCATGTGCCACCATGCCTGGCTAATTTTTTTTCTATATGTATATTTTTAGTTGTCCAGATCATTTCTCTCTATTTTTTAGTAGAGACAGGGGTCTCACTCTTGCTCAGGCTGGTCTCGAACTCCTAACCTTGAGCGATCCATCCGCCTCGGCCTCCCAGAGTACTAGGATTACAGGCGTGAGCCACCGCGCCCAGCCTGTGGTGTCAATTTCTACAAGAGCCTTGACAAGCAAAGACCAAGTGGGAAAATGAAAGAATATGAATAAAGAATTGGTCCACAAATCAGGAAAGGTGGTTTCTAGTGCAAAGTTTGGGTAAGCCAATACAATTCAGTTTCTCCCTCTCGAAAATGAGGGAGTTGAATTAAATGATCTCATGCACCAAATCCAGGCATATTTAGGATTACTTGGATATGTGGCCCTGGGTGGAACCAAAGGGAAGGGACTAAACTGACACCAGAGCTTTGTCCCAGATTTGCTTAGGAGAGGGAGGCTATGGAATTCACTTGCATGAAGTACTTGGGAAAAGTGGTGCCTGGTGAACCTGGTCAGGCTGTGGTCACTACTGTGGAAGTGGATTTTCAATGACAGGGAATCACAGTCACTGCTAAATAAAAGAAGAGGTGCTCTAGCTCATGGTCCTTGGGTCTGTCACTAGGTACACCAGAACGATGGTCAGTCATAGTATCGCTAAAGAAAGGAGATGTACAGCAGGAAAAAATAAAACTAAAATTGTCATATGTTAATTTCTAAGCCCTGGACAACAGCTAATTTTCTGGGGGGAAAAAAAGCTTTCTTCCTTGACAGGTATAAATATTGACATCTACTTTTAAAGAAGAATTATGGTAGAACTATTTTTATAACAGCTGCAGACTGCTGAGAAAGTTTGACAGTTTCAAAGTATTTTATTCCTTGAAAATGTCAATCAATGGCAGGTTACAGTAAGAGATTCCCAAGTATAAGCCTCCCCGAGGCAAGCTCTCAGCCAAATCCTTGCTCTTTTAACCCAAGGTGAACTATAAACAGAAAGGGGGAAGTGAGGCTGGAAGTGAGGCACAGGCTGCATTTAGGTAAGGACCTAAATCCTCTAGTGCCTGGGTGCTGCCTAGTCTACGTTCCCCAGAGTGTGAGAGCTGGCTGTTGCCCAGTTCAATACCATTATTTTACAGATGAGGAAACCAAGGACCAGTCAGTATGGTGGCCTGTCCAAGATGACAATAAATAATAGCAGAGTAGGATTTTAATTTACATCTCCCATGAGGCACTTTCCCACTATACCTGTATACCAAGAAGTAGTATGTAAGAAGAACTTTAAAAAAACAGAACAAAGAAAGTGCTAGAATAGAGAGAGATTATCTCTGGCCAGAGTGAGGGTGAGAAAGGAGGTAGTATTTTGTTGGGTCTTGAAGGATCAGTAGGAGTTCAATCAGCGGAGACAGGTAAGGGACAAGAAGAGAAAAGAGCAATGTATGGGGCAGAGACAGCCACACAGGTAAGAACACTTTTATCATACAAATGTCCTTCTCTATCCCAGGAGAAAGGGGCACCAGAGGAAGAAGTGCCAGAAAACAACGTTCAGCTGCCATTAATGTTTCTTCTAATTTTAATCCTTGGGCCCATGATCCAAAGATCATGCTATATGAAAAACACATTTATAGGATCTATGAGAATTTATAGCATCTATGGGAATACTTTAGCCATGGAGTTAAACTTAATGCTCATATTTTATTGTATGCATTATTATTTTTCTGCTTGGTAATTAGATACAAATAGTCAACAGCTTATAAATATTACTGTCAACTAGTCTTATTTTTACCTTTTCTATAGCCAAAGCAAGCATTTCTGGGACAGCTAGAAGTTTTTTGTACTGGGAGAAGGGAAGAAGTTGGGAAATTTTGTCTCCATTCTTACCAGCTTCAAGCACTGGTTCATGTAACAAATATGTGAGCACCTACTATGTGCCACACACAGTGCTTAGGACTGAAAGGCCTCGGCCTTTTCTTGATCTCAGAAGGGATTGTGCCCAGGATCTCAGTGTCCACCCTGGCCCAGCTCTAGAACACCTGGGCTGTGGATTTCCCCCTTGGGCTAGAGAGAGCCACATGGTTCAAGCACTTACTGGGAATCTTCCTGTTCTGCACATTTGACTCATTTCTTTCCCTTCCACAAATTGAGCTGTTAACCACATTTTCTCCTCCCCTCCCATACGTTTAATTTATATTATTTATATTAAAAAAAAATACCCACAAACTAAAAATCCAAACTTTATTTGCTGTCAAAATCCATCCATTAAAAAAAGTCATCTGGTTTAATAAGCAAACAATCCTGGGAAAGTTGAGGCTGCAGTGGGTATGATGGAGCTTCCCAAGGAGCATGTCTTGCTCTGCTTCATAGGGTGACAGGTGTGCTAAGATGCTGGTCCATTATCCCACAAGGTGGCAGGTGGGGTTTGGGCAGCTATAGCCCCTTGGCCAGCCTCCTTTGCCCCGGAGCAACGTCTTCCCCTTTTTATTCCAGTGTGCCATCAAAATATTACCATTTTCTATGTGTGCTGCCAAGTGAAAAAGGTTGGAAAACACTGCCTTGCCTTAGAATATTTCCCTTATGTTCAGGGAAATAGTTCAAGATTATCCAATTCCGGTAACCTCTGGCAGGTCACTTCCCCTTTTCGAGCTTTAGTTTGCTCACAAGTATGAAGAGGTGGTTACACTAAAAGATCTCTAATTTCCCTTCTAGTTCAACAGTAAAATTATTCTGTAAACTGTGAAATCCCCATATAATATCTTGAAAAATAACATTTTGTGAACAAAAGAGGCAAAAATTTAAAGCAAGACTTGGAGACTGCTAAAAGAATTCTAGCTAATCCTTATTGATTTAATGAATTTGATTAGGTGTGCCAGAGAGCTGTGACTAATCCGGGGATTACACCTAAACAAGAGAGGAACATTTCCTATTCTCTTCATGCTTATAGTGCACTGGGAAACACAAATCAAAAACGAGTGATCATAATTTAGTGGGATAAGTACTAAGATGGGGAGAAACACAGAATGGTGAGGGTACGAGAGGGATCCCCACCCCAGCCTGGATGAGGGAAGGCTTAGTGCAAGAGCTGACATCTAAGACAAGACTTGAACAAGCAGGAGCTGGGAGGTGGGGTGAGTGGGCTGTGGGCACGAGGCGGCAGTGGGTGGGGTGGGGAACGATGACATTTTAGGCAGAGTGAACACCATCTGCCAAGTCCCAGAGGCATAGTGACTTGGGAACAACAAGAAGTCCAATCTGGCTGGAGTGTAAAGCATGAATTCAAAAGGGAGAGTGACATGACAGGCGAGAGAAGCCCTGTGGCTGCACAGTAGAGAACACACAGAGGTGGGCAGGGTGGAGGTCGGAGATTCAGTGGCAGCCGCAGCTACAAATACTTAAGATTATGTAGTGAATCAGGGAAGGCGACCAAAAAAGAGGGTTTAAAAAACTATTCTTAAAACTGGGAGAACAAAAGTGGGTAGAAAGTTGGCTTGTTCAGAAGGACTATAATAAGTGCATATAATGCAGAATCCAGAAAAGTATACTTATAATTACATGTACAAAAGGCCATGTCTTAAAACTACATGATTATCAAAAGCAACAATGTCATTTAACTCTGAAATTATTTTCAGGGTGTATTTTATAATTAACACCCATAAAATATTTTAAATTGAATTTTACGTAAGTTCTTTCTCAACACTATCCTTACATATAAATTTACACCCTGAAAAATAGAATGCACTTCACCATAGCAACAATTCTATATCAACTCCTACTCAAGTTAGAGAAAGCATATGTAATAGAAATGAATATTCTGGAATATTCTGAGGTGCCTACTTGGAAAAAAAAATCATACCATTTATTTTGTAAAGATTTAAATATAAGAGTTCAATGTTTCTTTAAAACATTCCTGTAATTAGACAGAAAGCTATTTTTGTTCCTCAAATCTTGCTTTATTAAACAGTATAACATACTTTTTAAAAGAAAGAGGGAAAAAGAAAAAAAGAAAGAAAAAAAGAAACAACAACAAAAAAGACCAATGCCAAGGATAATATACTTAGGATCAAGTTGATGGGCATAGGAATGACAACAGAAAATGATTTTTAAGTGCCTTGTAAGTTAAATATAAACTAAGCTATTAAATATTAGAACTATATTCTTTTTTCAAGAAAAGCTATGCCCTACTGGTATTATGGGAACTGAAAAAGGAATTATAGTTACATAGTCTTCTTTTTAAAGATAACAAAAGGATTAGTACTTATTAACTTGTTTGATAAATAAGTAACACACAAACATCCTAACAAGAAATACACAAATTTCCTAACAAGAATGAACAAATTTATAGACCTTGGGTCTTAGGTTGCTGTGGTCTGAGCGCTCGTGTCTCCCCCCAAGATTCATATGTTGAAATCCTAACTCTCAAAGTGATGGTATTAGAAGGTGGGGGCCTTTGGAAGTGTTGAGGTCATGAGAGTCTACAAGAGACCCCTTGCCCCTTCCACCATGTGAGTACACAGCAAGAAGGTGCCATCTACAAACCAGGAAACAGGCCCTCAGCAGAAACCAAGCCTGCTGGTACCTTGACCTTGGACTTCCCAGACTCCAAAACCATGAGAAATAAATTTCTGTTGTTTATAAGCTACTCAATCTATATTTTGTTATAGCAGCCCGAACAGATTAAGATACGGGTTATATACCACCAAGTCTTTGTATGATATCGAAATGCTGTATTAAACTGGACATAATTCAAAGCATCTCCTTTCACTTCCCACTCTTAAGGCCCACCAAATTCACCTACCACATATCTCTGTCATCCTTGCTCACAGCCTGGGGTAGAACACTTTGTTACAGTCCCAACTTCCTCCTGTTCTGGGATTCCTTTCTCTGATCTACTCTCCAACTGCTCCCCTACACCTCAATTCTCTCGCTGTCCTCAGAAAAATTCCCCAATATTTCTGTTTCTAATCACTTTGTTTACCATTTCCTTCATATGTGAAATGAAGGCTTAAAAGTGAAATCGAGCTGTGTGTTACTCCCCTGCAGCCCTCTCATCTGGGGACTGAGCTCTCTGCCACAGAAGTTCTTTGCTTCTTTCGGGCCTTACCACCTCTGCTCGTCCTCACTGCGGGCATCTGCAAACTTCCAGGTCACCGGTCCCCACTCCTTGCAATCTTGGACATCTGGATCAATGCCGTCTTCCACGACAAATGCTGCTGTTATCTTAGATGATTTCAACATTCACATCGACGACTCTTTGTCAAACTCTGTTCCTTGATCTCTTCATCTCCAAAGGGGTCCAAAGACCCCTTGTGTTACCTACCTTCCATGGCCACACCTACGATCTTGCCATCTCCCAGAAGAACACTACCTCTGAAATCTTAAAGTCAAGCATTTCACTGTTTGATATAACCTCTCTCACTACTACTCCCTACATATTAATCCTTTGACCCCAGCACCATACTATTTTACTCTGTGTTGATGAAGACCCTCTCTAAGATTAAACTCTGGTCAGACTTCTCCGAGCCCTCTTCTAAGTGAGGTCTCAACTTTGGCATATAAAAACTACAGACTCTGAGCACAAATGATTTTCTCTATTCTCCCCACTTAGAAACTTGAGCACCAGCATAGTTTCTAACAGTTCAAGGGCTACATCCTTAGGATGACCCCAGCCCCGTTTAAAATGCCCGAGAAAGCTCAGTGTTGTCAGAATTCACTGTTCTAGCCAAAACTTGGTGATAGGCAGATGGACCCCTGAAGCCCTTCTTAGAACAGTTATTTTAGAAAGTTTCCAATTATAAATACTTTCTCTACCCCTTTGAGATGTAAATTTTCTAACTAGAACTGTCTTCCCAAGGACTGGAGAGCTGGCTCTTTGAAAGGTGGTATTTAAGTGGTATAAGCACCAATTAGTAAACCCAAATGGGTTTCCCATTAACCACCCTCACACAGCCCCCAGCCTATTACCCCTCACTAATCCGTCATTCTCTCCTTAAAATGCCCAGTCACCTCTGCGCAAATCAAAGTTGAGTTCAATTCATGTTGGACTCTTCCATATTACAATAGTATTACTGAATAAAATCTATCCTTACCACTTTAACTAGTGTCCAGCTCTAGTCAGCTTTGACAATGTAACTTACACACCCTAAAAGTTCACTCTTTGTGAAGTGAATTGGTTTCTTCCTTATCTGAACACTTCTTTCTTTATACTCTATGCTCCAACCTTGCTCAACATCTTTCAGTTCCTTGAATTTATCCTGCTATGCCTCACTTCCAGCCTTTATGATGCCGGTTCCTCTACCTGGAATACTCCCCTCCCCTTCTCTGGTGTGCACAGACTCATTCTTCAGTTGATATCTCATCCCTGGGGAACCTCCCTGAGTGCTCCTTCCTGACTGGGTTAGGTCGACCTGCTGTCTATTGCCAGGACACACTGGTTTCCTGTATCACGGCACTCACCAAGCTGTATTATATTAGCCTATCTTCTCTGGGAGGGTAGGGAAGAGTTCTGTCTTACTTACCACTCTCTGTTCCTAATACTCACTTCATTACCTGGAGCATAGGCACTCAGTGTGCATGTGTTAAATAAGTAAGTATTTAGGATCATTAATGTTCTCTAAGAGAGCTCTAGCCCAGATAATGAGAATTCTCATCACTGGAATCAGGTGAAACATCTGTGATTCTTTCACAGAACTTTTGAAAATAGTAGAACACAGGACAAAGCATATACACTAATAGGGACTTGCAAAACCATAGATTCCAATCCCATAAGCATACTTGGGTATTTACAAATACAAAATATTTTTATTAGGTTACCTAGGTTAACTAATTAGGACCAATCGTTTAGTTGCTAAATTTTTCCATCTATGGATAATCTTTCATTGGAAATAGCACCAATTCCATATTTAGTGGTAAACATAAAACTATGCCCAGGATTAGTCCATCTAAAGCCAAAGTTAAAATTTGGGTGATGTTTAATTATCAACACATTTATTTAGTATTTAAGAGTTTGGGATGTTATCGACTTTTAGTTATTTTTTGGCATAATATGGTACTTACTGATAAATTTGTACTATTGGGAACATACTGATCCTGTTCTCCCAGCAACATGTCAATTACAGGGTGCCTGCCATTTTTTATTATGATTTTCTTTTCTTCTCGTACAGTTGGTCTGCAAAAAGAAGTTATGTTACAATTTACCAGGCAAGGAAATAGCCTTTTAAGAAAACCCCTAAGACAGCATGAAAAATTTCAGTATGCAGTTTGTAAGACAAACAACAAAACCTTAAATATAGATTTTTAAGAACATGTATCCAGAATAAGGCTCTGAGTGTAAAAGTCAAATTTTAACTGTAAAATAAAACTGGGAAAGTAATTATTACAGTAATAGTGCACTGAAGCATAAACTTTAGAAGAGTCTTATGACAATTCTAATATTGCAGTTTATCTTTATACAATCCCTTTTCTTTTTAAAGAATTTTTTTAAGAGATGGGGTCTTGCCATATTGCCCAGGCTGGAGTGTCATGGCTATTCAAAGGTGCAATCACAGTACACTAGAGCCTTGAACTCCTGGGCTCAAGTGATCTTCCTGCCTCTGCCTCTCGAGTAGCTGGAAATATAGGAACATACTACTGCACTCGGCTTTATCTTTCATATTTCTATTATTGCCTAAGATCAAATCAATATTTTCGTTAGTAAAGATAACAGTTCAGATTATTGCTGCTTAAATTATTTTCAGTAATAAGTATAACAAAGGAAATCATGTAAAATTATTTCTAAATTCATTATATCAATATAAACTTGTTATGTGTTGAACTTGGAAACAAAATGACCTAAAATTTTCATATTGTGCTTAATTGAAACATCTTTCTATGGTCTTTAGTATCTTTCACTTTTGATACAAAAATTATTTTTTTGCCTTGCTGTTCTTCATGCTTTTTAAAACCTCTATATCCTGCTTTTATCTACAGCCTTATCTATATATCCAGGTCGCTCTGAGCCCTGCCCTACTCTCAGGTCTCCTCTCCAGAGGTTATCACTGAAACTAGTTTGGTGACTTCCTAGCAACCTTCTTCTATGCATTTATGTTTATATATGCATTGTACTGGTTCTGTTTTCTTTTTAAAAAATCATACTGTAATATATCATTCTGCAACTACTTTCTAAAAAATTTCAATAACTTTATTTTTAACCCTCAGTATAAATAAAAAATAGATTTTCACCATCTACCATCTGAGTCCAATGGACCCTTTTATTTAATTTACAGAAGTAAGAATAAAGCAATAGTTAAAAAAGAAAAATCTCATGACAAATTTTAATAAGAATTTAAAGACAGCAAATCTCAAATTTTTATTCTATATTTTCCTGGTTTTCAAAGTATATATACCTGGAATGGGCAACACATTCTGAATGTAACTGCTCATCGGCTGTCAAGCATGTCCCTGGAACATACTCATTTGTAAATACTAAATTCTGGTTTGCACTGACTACATAGTAAATTCTAAATTTCAATACATTTCTAATAGGTTCTAGTTCATGACTTCTCGTTCTTCTCACACTTGCATCAACAAAAATGCAACACTTGAAGAATTTTTTGAAATGCTTTAAAGCTCATAATTTTCTTGAAGAGAGGAAAGCTATCTTCTTTGCTCCATAATTGCAAGGCATTTTCATTTTTAGATTTATGAATACCAATTAGAATAAATCAAATGAATACTTTCATTTCTACATGATTTATTTCCTTTCAATCTCCTGCCTGTCCGCCTACAAACTGTAACAAGTAAATTTTAGTGAACAAATATAATAAAGGATAGAAGGATACCACGTCTTTTAGCAAAACAGGATGGTTCGAGTTCTTGTCACCAAATATTGCATGATAAATGCTTCCTACAGAATGACTACATGGATGAAAATAACACATTTCATTTTGCCCTTACAAATACATTATTCACACATTGATTCTTGAGTTTGGGAAAATTCATCTAGGATATTGTCATCTAAACACTTAGATTTTGTTTATACAAGAAATTCCACCATCATCATTAGTATCCAGAGCATTGGGACCTTTCTCTTCACATTGATCTTCTGATTAACCTAATAAATGTGCAATGCCTTCTGTCAATTGTTTTCTCTTGCTATTATAGGTGAAAAATGAAAAATTCTGAATTCTTGACTGTGTTCAATGAGCTAGAAGCAGATGCCAATGGTGGCATCTGTGTTCTTTTGTATCTTCTTGAAAGATCATGTAACGCATTAGGCAATACAGTAAGAAAATGGAAGGATGATGTGATAGTGATTTTTTTCCTCTCACTTTTGTATCATCGTTCTCCTGTTTTCTTTTTATGTTAGACTTTTATGGTGTAGTTGGAATAACTGATAAACAATGTTGAAATAATCCCCAGCACGATGAAATAACAAAATGTTTCAAGATATAAGAAAAATAAAATCACTAAAGATCCCAAAATACTAGATTTATAAAAGGGTCCAATGGAGCCACAGGATAAATGTAAGACAGAATAAGTTTTACTCTCCTTTTTAAAAAACAAACAGTAAACTTTTTCTTTGTTCCTTGGAAAACCTTTAAGAAACTGCAATTATGTCCAATGAACTCTTACGGTATGATATACTGAAGATTAAGGATCATTTCTTGTCAGAGCTTCAGGATTCTTTTGAAGTTGCTACATCATGAGTTAACTCTACTGTTAAACATTTAGGCTATGTCCTAATTTTTACCGCTGTAAACAATGCTGCAATGAATAACGTTATATGTATCTCCACATGTACGTGTCCAAGTGTTTCCCTGAGCTAGAGGAAATTCTTGAAGTGGAATTTCTAAGTCATAGGGTATGCCTATATTTTTATTTTAATAGATAAGAGCAGCTATACCAATTCACCTTTCCACAAGCAAGATGTGAATGCTGACTTTTTCATACCTTCACCTAGAGTTGGTATTATCAAACTTTTTAATTTTTGACAATGTGATGGGTGAACAGTGTTATATTACTGTTTTAATTTGCACTCATTGATTACTAAGATTGAACATCTTACCAGTTTTTTGGCCATTTGTTGGTCTTTTTCAGCATCCTACCAATGACCTCCTCGAGTTGATTCATAACTTTCACATATAAACACAGTTCTGACCTTACTCATAACACCAAGAAATACTACTTTCCTAAATACTTAAATTCTTCTTCTTCAATATACCTGGCTGATAAAATCCCAAGAATGTACTCTCACATTTTTCAAAGAAAGTGACTACAGTATCTCCTGAGTAAATAATTTGTAATTTGTATGTTGGAGAGAGATGCTTAAAATTACAAGAAAAGGATAGCTTTGGGATTTTAGAGTATAATTCTGAAGACAGAATTCTTATCTAGGTGAGTTATGAATTTACTATAAAAAAGCATTTATAAGTGATATCAATTTTAAAATAAAATCATAGGTGCTCTGCCAAGTGAAATCAATACATCATATTCATGACATTGATATGACTTCTCAGGAAGCTTTTTATCTTAGAATAAAATTGAGTGATTTGTTCTGCACTAAAATTTACACTGACTTATTCTGTTGCTATCAAAATTATTTAATGACAAAACACTCCCTGCTAGAGTCAGAAGCAAAGGATAATTCACAGAACTGGGATGATATATTAGGATGGAATGACTAGTCAGAGCAAGAAAAATATGAAAAACATATTGATGCTATCTTACGGTAGTGAAGGAAAAAGAACTAAGGAAATCTAGATAGTTCTTAGGAAGAATAAAACATTTGAACTTGAACAAATTTATTTTATTTTGTATTTTAAAACTACATCTCTCTTTTAACTGCCCCAGAGAAACAGTACAAAATCTCTATTAGTAAAACAGTACACTATTGATAAGAACTTTTGCCTAAAGGTTTACCCTGCAGTGAATAAGATATCCTAATAGCATTTGGAAAGAAAAGATGCAATTATGAAGCCAAATAATCAATTTGAACTGCAATAGCTCAAATGCATTGAAGTTTTTTAAAAAGCTGGAAATCTAAGACAAATACGTGTAAATTTCAGGTATGTACATACTAGTTTAAAATGTATTTTACAAAGAAGTTTCCTATTTCATGGCTATTTACATTCAATTTCATTTTTGCCAAAAAAGAGACTGATGACATTACCAAAAGGCTATGGTTTGATTTATTTAGATATTTTTCAGATGGATTTTTCTTAATATAAAATATATGGTAACCAATTCAGAAAATTTTTTAGCATGAGAAATATTTTCTAAATGTCTTACTGATTGCCTAGATGATTTGAAACAATCCTCCTACTGAGGAAAAACAAAAAAGTTGGACAACATATAGAAAACAGCTACCCAAAGGTACCTGATAACTAATAAGATGGCAAGAAATTATCAAGCCAGGATCTGGGTGGGACAGAGGCCCAGGAAGGAGCCATTTTCCCCTGTCGATGTTTGCTAATTTCTGAGGGAATAGCTGAGGCTGAGTGCTATGGACAGTTTGCTCTGGAATAAGACACTGAGGGGCTATACACCAGCATAAGAGTGTATCTGAAGTAGAAAGTGTAGCTCACCTTTGAATCACCTCAACCCCTGATTTGTATTAAGTGATGCTAGATTGTTACTGTCCTGAGAGGTCTGATAAAAGCAAAAGTAACTCTTTTGGAATGAGTATAACATCAAATTATTTTGCCCAGTATAATGCCCAGTAGATAACCAAAATAACCAGACATTCAAGGAGATACATGAATGAAAACTAGCAGAAACAACAAACAATAGAAACAGACCCACAGGGACTCCAGTTATTTCAATTATCAGACATAGGCTTTAAAATAACTATGTTTACTGTGTTCAAAGAGATAAGCTGTAAGATTGAGAATTGACAGAGAAGTAAAAAATGATTTTTTAAAAAGAATTAATATGGCCATGGAAAGTACTAACAACCTATAAGTTCAGATATTTCTATTAAAGAAATTTTATAATACTTAAGTCATTCTGATTTTTAAATAGTTTAACATCTGTAAATAATAATAGCTGCTATTACTAAGTAATTATCTGCCTGGCCCTATATATCTTTATCTCATTTAATCTGCACATTTCTGAGGTATTATTTTATCTGTGCAGTAACCAAGGATCATAGAGGTTATGTAACTTGCTTAAGGTGAGCTATTAAATGAACAAGCTATTATTCAAATATGTGCCCGTCCAATCCAAAGTCTACACTCTGAAGGACATACATAGAGATTTGAATTTTACTTATGTAAATCAAGGGGCCTCTAGATATATATATAGATACAGATATAGACAAATATAGATATAGATACACACACACACACACACACTAGAAGATGTCAAAAGAACAAGGAGAAGCTGCAAACCGAAAAAATTTAGGATCAAACTTGCATATAGCAGATGCTCTAAAAATATCTTTTAAATCTGATGAGTCTAGGGATTAATTGCATAGTTTTACAATGATATAATGAGGGATACATTTTCACTCCTCAGATAGATTTTGCCAGAACTATATCTCAATGAAGAATTCCTACAACTTAAAGATTTACCTCATTTACCAATTCATAACTTTACTTTTCACAATTTTACGTATGCACACCTGAGACTTAAGAGTACACAGCTAGTTAAACTGTGACAGAGAATGGGCTAGAACCAGCCCTGACATCAAAGCTGGATTCCGATTATTACATCACACGGAAAACCATATATTATTTTAAATTATACATTACGTATGTACGTTTAGGTGTACATACAGACACATTGACATAGATATGAAAATTTCAATTTGGTTCAATGGAGCAAAACACATTATATAGATGTCCTTGTTTCACTATCAGCAGCAGAAAATGGCAGAAGGCCACTTGAAGTATAAGAAGGGATAAATCAGGCATAAGTCTTTTTCAATGGGAGGAGCTTTATCTGAACATGCACTAAATGCACAGGTTGTAGCCATCCTCCATGTAATTCAGAAACAGAATCCATTAAAAGTTTGCTTCATAAGTCTTGTTTACCCCAACAGAACTCCTACTAACATTGCAAATGTATAAGAAAAAAATCAAATCAATTGAAGGTAGATTCTTAGTCTTCCAGAACTAGATCCAGCTAAAGTAAATTTACATATCTCATCTTTACAGATGATAAATAGGATATAGTTTTTCTCCATTAACTGTACTGCAAAGTTTCAGCTCTAAAATGCCTATTTTGGAATTTCCCATTCCAAAATGGCAGCATAGAGGCATGTTGGCTTTACTCCCCACCCTCCCCTCACCCCCCATGAAAACCAAAAACAAATATACAGTACCAAGATACACACCAGCAACAACCCAGAGCTCAAGTACGAGGATGAGACAGTTCCTTGGGCCACAGAGAAAAACTTTGAGCAGATGGTAGGAGAACTGGACTTCTACATCTGCAATGCCTCTACCCCCATTCTGCCCAGAACTAAGTACGTGGAAAATCTCTCCCCAACTAACAATTTCTACATGGGAAAAAATGAAACTGAAATTGTCAAGCAGCTTCCCCACCTTCTTGTGTTACCTAGCAGAAGATCTGTCCTTGTCCTTGCCTTAACCCAGAGGTAGCATTGTGGCTGTCTGAAGGGAGAAATATCCCTGAGGACAGGCAGAGATAAATGGAGAGGTACGGCTACCATCCCAAGCCCCGGAAACTTGGCTCTGTAACTTGGGCAAAGGAGATGTCAAATCAGAGTGGCTGTTGAGCATCACCAGGCTATAGGAGGTATGTTCTCCAGGTCCCCTGGGCATGGCCCCTTGCAAGTCTTCCCAAACTGCCGCGACAATCCCTTTGGGACCTCCCCCATTTGGGATTGGCAGTATATCAACTATTTACTAGAGCCAAGGCGAACCTGGGCTTAAAGGCACCACTAGAGCCAAAAAGGAGGCAGCAATCTAGCAGTGAAGAATCGCTAAGCAAATATATTCAATAAAAAACAAAACAAGCCAGAAGGTGAAAAAACTGGAATAACTAATCTTCAACGCAAAGACACAGACGTATACCCACCAGAAACAACAGCAAACAAAGAATCATGACCTCCCCAAAAGGACAAAGTAACTGATCCTAACGCGATAGTGATTTGTGTGTTTTTTGATTAAGGATTCAAAATAGCAGTTTTAAGGAGACTTGGTGATCTCCAAGATAACACTTGAAAAGCAATTCAGAAATTTATCAGAGAAATTTAACAAAGACTGAAATAATATTTCGACAAATCAAACAAATCTTGGAACTTAGAAATACATTTGCTAAACTGAAGAACTCTTTAGAGGTTCTCAACAGTAGAATGAACTAAGCAGAGGAAAGAATCAGTGAGCTTGAAGACTGCCTATATGAAAATACAGTTAGAGGAGGGGAAAAAAAAAAAAAAAGGAATGAATACTGCCCAAAAGATACAGAAAATTACCTCACAAGACCAAATCTAAGAATTATTGGTGTTCAAGAGGGAGCTGAGTAAAAACAAGGGGTAAAATGCTTACTCGAAGAAAGAAAACTTTCTAAAACATAAGATGTAAATATCCAGGTATAGGAAGGTCTTAGAACACCAAACAGATTCAACGCAAATAAGACTACCCCCAAGTATATAATAATCAAACTCTCAAAAAGGAAAAAGGAAAAAGAGAAGATCATAAAAGCAGCAAGAGATAAGAAGCAAATAACATATAAAGAAGGTCCAATTTATCTGGAAACAGACTTCTCAGCAGAAACCATACAGGTCAGAGGGAGTGGAAAGACATTTTCAGAGTGCTCAAAGAAGACTGCCATCCAAGAATACTGTATCCAGAAAAATTGCCATTCAAATTTCATATTGAAGGAGACATAAAGTCTTTCCCTGACAAACAAATACTGAGAGAATTAACCACCATCAGAACCATCTTGCAAGAAATGCTAAAAGGAGTTCCTTCAATCTGAAAGAAAAAAACACCAACATGCAAAAGAAAATTTTTCAAGGTATAAAACCCACTGGCAAAATTAAGTAAACAGAAAAACACAGAATACTCTATTACAGTATTAGCAGTGTGCAATCTACTCATAGTCTAGTATGAAGCCCAAAAGACAAATTAAAGACCACAACAGCTACAGAAACTTGTTAAGAGATAAGTAATATAAAAATGTGTAAATCGAAACAACTAAAAGTCAAAATGGGGGGATGGAGTTAAGTCTAAAAATTTTTGTGTGCATTTTTACCTTTGTTTCTATTCTTTGTGATCTAAGTTGTCACTCTCTAAAATAACTTATTAAATCTGTAAGATTTTCTTGCAAGCTTCATGGTAACTATAGCACAAAATCCTATAATAGATTCATGACAAATAAAAAAGTAACATATTAAAACATA
Source organism: Propithecus coquereli (assembly GCF_000956105.1). Classification (NCBI taxonomy): domain Eukaryota; kingdom Metazoa; phylum Chordata; class Mammalia; order Primates; family Indriidae; genus Propithecus; species Propithecus coquereli. The sequence goes on from NW_012155284.1 coordinate 2,298,279, forward strand.
CTACCAGAGATAATCACTAAACCACAAAGGCACACAGCAAGAAAGGAAGAAAGAAGTCTCAAACAACTGGAAAACAAGCAACAAAATGGCAGTACTAAGTTCTTACTTATCAATAATAATGCTGAATGTAAATGGTCTCTATTCTCCAATTAAAAGGCATAGAGTGGCTGAATGGATAAATAAACAAGACCCAACTAAATGCTGCCTTCAAGAAACCCACTTTGCCTGTAAAGACACACAAAGACTGAAAGCGAGGGGGTAGAAAAAGATATTCCATGCAACTGGAAACCAAGAAAAGAACAGGAGTAGCTATACTCCCATTAGATAAAATAGATGTCAAAGACTATTAAAAAAGACAAGGAAGGTCACTGTATAATGAAAACGGAGTCAGTATCAGCAAGAGAATATGGCAATTATAAATATCTATGCACCCAACACCACAGCTCCCAAACATAAAGCAAAAATTAGTAGACCTAAAGGGACAAACAGACTGCAATACAATAATAGGAGACTTTAAAATCCCACTCTCAATAATGAACAGATCAACCACACAGAAACAGTAAACTACATATTAGATCAAACAGGTCTGACATACACAGAATATTTCACTCAACTGCTGCAGAATATACATGCTTTTCATCAGCACATGGAACATTCTCCAGAAGAGACCATATCTTAGGACACAAAAAAAGTCTGTACGAATTCAAAAAAATACAAATCAAATCAAGTATCTTTTCTGATCACAATGGAATAAAACTAGAAATTAATAACAAGAGGAACTACAGAAAATACACAAACACATGGAAATTGAACAACAGGCTCCTGAACACCAATTGGTCAATGAAGAAATGAAGAATGAAATTTAAAAATTTCTTAAAACAAATAAAAATGGAAACTCAACATATCAAAATCCATGGGATACAGCAAAGCAGTACTAAGACGAAAGCTTACAGCAATAAATGCTTATATCAAAAGGTAGAAAGAAAGCAGGTGTGGTGGCCTGTAATCCCAACACTTTGGGAGGCTGAGGCGGGAGGACTGCTTGAGGCCAAGAGTTCAAGACCAGCTTGGGTGACAAAGTGAGACGCTGTCTCTACAAAAAATTTTAAAAATTAGCTGGGTATGGTAATGCATTCCTGCAGTTCTAACTATTTGGGAGGCTAAGGCAGGAGGATTGTTGAAGCCCACGAATTTGAGGTTATAGTGAGCCATGATCATGCCACTGTACCCTAGCCTGGGCGAGATACTGCCTCAAAAGGAAATTGGAAAAATAAAAAAGTAGAAAGAGTTCAAATAAAGAACCTAACAATGCACCTCAAAGAACTAGAAAAGCAAGAATGAACCAAACCCAAAATTAGTAGGAGGAAAGAAAGATCAGAGAAGAAATAAATGAAATTGAGACTGAGAAAATACAGAAGATCAACAAAATGAAAAGCTGGATTTTTGAAAAGATAAAACAAAATCGACAAACTTTTAGCCACACTAGGAAAAAAAAGAGAGAAGACCCAAATAAATCAGAAACAAAAAAGAAGAATTAACTGAGACCTCAGAAATACAAAGCATCACTAGAGACTATTATGAACAATTATATGTCAACAAATTGGGAAACCCTAGAAGAAATGGATGAGTTCTGGGACACATACAACCTATCAAGATTGAACCATGAAGAAATAGAAAACCTCAATAAATAAATAAAGCATAACAAGATAGAAGATATAATAAAAAGTCTCCCATCAAAGAAAAGCCCAGGACCCAATGGCTTCACTGTTGAATTCTACCAAACATTTAAAGAATACCAATCCTACTCAAACTCTTCAAAAAAAAAAAAATGAACAGGAGGGAATACTTCCAAACTCATTCTATAAACCCAACATTATTACCCTGATACCAAAACTAGACAAGGACATGACAAAAAAGGAAAACTATAGGCCAATATCACTGATGACCACAGATACAAAAATCCTCAACAAAATACTAGCAAAACAAATTTAACAACATATTATAAAGATCATTCACCATGATCAAGTGGGATTCATCCTAGGGATGCAAAGATGGTTCAACATATGTAAATTAATAAATGTGATACATTACATTAACAGAATCAAGAACAAAAACCATATGATTGTTTCAATAGATACTAAAAAAGAATCTGATAAAATACAACATCCTTTATAATCAAAATGGGTGTAGAAGGAACATACCTCAAAATAATAAAGGCCATAAACAACAAACCTAAATCTAACATAGTACTGAACAGGGAAAAACTGAAGGCCCTTCCTATAAAGACTGGAACAAGACAAGGATGCCCATTTTCACTTCTGTTTTATTCAACACAATAGTAGAAATCCTGGCCAGAGCATTTAGGGAAGAGAAAGAAATAAACGGTATCCAAATTGGGAAGGAATTAGCCTTGTTCCCAGACAACATGATCTTACATCTAGGAAAACCTAAAGACTCCACCAAAAAACTGTTAGAACTGATAAACGAATTTGGTAAAGTTCCAGGATACAGAATCAACATGCAAAAATCAGTAGCATTTCAATATAGCAACATTGAATAATCTGAAAAAGAAAACAAGAAAGCAGTCCCATTTATAATAGCTATAAAAAATATAAAATATCTAGGAATCAATCTAACCAAAGTGAAAGATCTATAGAAGGAAAACTATAAAACTCTGAACAGAAAAAAAAAAAAAGGGAAGATAGTCCATGCTCATGCATTAGAAGAATACTGTGAAAATGATAATATTACCAAAATCAGTGTACAGATTCAATGCAATCTCTATCAAAATGCCAAAAGAGTCTTCACAGAAATGGGGGAAAAAAACCTTAACATTTGTACAGAACCACAAAAGGTCCCAAATGGCCAAAGCAATCCTGTGCAAAAAGAACAAACCTGGAGGCATCACACTACTTGACTTCAAAATTTACTACAAAGCTATAGTATCTAAAATAGCAGGGTACTGGAATAAAAATGGACAAATACACCAACAGAACAGAACAGAGAAACCAGATATAAATCAGTGCATTTACAACTGACTGACTTTGACAAAGGTGCAAAGAATATACAATGGGGAAAGAACAGTCTTTTCATGGTGTGGGGAAAATTGGATAACTGTATGTAGAAGAATAAAACCATACCTCTATCTCTTACCATACACAAAAATCAAACCAAAATGGATTAAAGATGTGAATCTAAGACCTGAAAAAATCAAACTACTAGAAGAAAATTGAGAAAACCTCTCTAAGACACTGGAAAAGATTTTTTGTGTTAACACCTCAAAAGCACAGGCAACCAAAGCAAAATTAGACAACTGAGATTACATTATATCAAGCTAAAAAGCTTCATCACAGCAAAGGAAGTAGTCAACAAAGTGAACAGACAACCCACAGAATGGGAGAAAATATCTGCAAACTATCCATCTGATAAGGGATTAATAACCAGAAAATATAGAGAACTCAATAACAATAATTAAGGAGCTTATTAGCCCCCCCAAAAAATCCAATTAAAAAATAGGCAAGAGATAGGAACATTCACAGAATAAGAAAAAACAATCCTAAATTACATATGAAATCAAAAAAGAGCCTGAATAGCCAAAGCAATTCTAAGCAAAAAGAACAAAGCTGGAGGCATCACGTTACGACTTCAAATTACACTACAAGGCTATAGTAACCAAAACAGCATAGTACTGGTGTAAAACACACAGATCAATGAAACAGAATAGAGAACCCAGAAATAAAACCATATACCTACAACCAACTGATCTTCAACAAAGCAGACAAACATACACTGGGGAAAGGACATCCAATTCAATAAATGATGCTGGGAAAATTGAATAGCCATGTGCAGAAGAATGAAACTAGATCCTTCTCTCTCACCATATATAAAAATTAACTCAAGATGGATTAAAGACTTAAATATAAGACCTAAAACCATAAAAATTATAGAATAAAACCTAGGAAAAACTCTTCTGGACACTGGTCTAGGCAAAGAATTTATGACTAAGACCCCAAAAGCAAATACAACAAAAATAAAAATAAATAAATGGAACTTAATTAAACTAAAAAGCTTCTAACACAGCAAAAAATATAATCAGCAGAGTAAATAACCTACAGAATGGGAGAAAATATTTACAAGCTATACATCCAACAAAGGAGTAATATCTAGAATCTACAAGAACTCAAATTAGTAAGAAAAAAACTCCATTAGAAAGTGGACAAAAGACACAAACATTTTTCAAAAGAAGATATACAAATGGCGAAAAAGCAAATGAAAAAATGTTCAACATCACTAATCATCACGGAAATTAAAACCACAGTGAGA
>NW_012155284.1:2307015-2308840 GCF_000956105.1 Propithecus coquereli
AACTATCCAGCTTTATTTCTGTGTTAACTATTTATAAATTGAAAAATATATTCACAGTATAGTTTATACTTCTGTATCTGAGCAGACAGAGCATAATGAATATAATCTACCTATTTCTCACTGAATCAAAGTTCATCAAAACAATACAATTCCCACTAATTAATTAGAGTATGTGCAAAGCCCCAAACACAAAGGGGATGGACCCCTGGCATCAGACAAGTAGCCCTCAGCTGCCACTTTAAAATGCTTCTGAGCTTTGAAGATGTTACATGTTGCACAGACCTAACTATGCCTTGTCACTCCTGGTCTGGCTTCGATTTAGATCTGACTACTCATTGATCTCTTGCACTGTGGTGTATGCTGCCCGTATTCTAATTACCAACACATCTGGTCTTCCCATCCTGGCACCTTCTCTTTTGCCAGAAAGTAGCCATATTTGATGTTTCTGCCCTTGCTTTTCTGGACATGAGTATCAAAACACTTTGGTACTAACAAATGGTCAATTTTTTCTCACTTTCATTCTCTCCTTCTCAGGTCCTGTCCAAGCACCAAGACCCTAATTTTCTACTACCCAGCAGCCTGGGTTTGAGGGTAACTAATGATCTTCTAATTTCCAGGATGGACATGAGTGACATAGCTCTCCGTGGGTACCATCTCAGTTACTAAAACAAAAAAGCGGGGAGGTATACGGTAATTATTTTGATATGGACAGCAATATTATATCCATGGTATAAATAAAATGAAAAACTATCATAAACCTATAACATCATCATAACTTAAAGAAACCTTGCTTGACTTTTTGGTCTTTGTCCATTTGTTACACCTTGCCAAACTTCAAAGAGATTATCCACACTTACAAAAATGACAAGATAAAAAATGGGCAATTCAGATAATAATCTAATAGACTGGGTTTATGTCATAACAACATGCAACTTTATCACTATGACACCAACTAACTTAAGGGTAAAGTCAAAGCACTGTGATTTAATCTCTGGCCAAAAGATATTGCAGGGTCTGTGGGAAGCAGATGAAGACAGTTGTGTTCTAAAGCTGTTATGATAACTAGAAGTTTACCATCAAGTGTTGCTCAATGACATCTGAAGTTAATAAAAATGGAAAATTTTTATTTGCAAATGCATTTCTAAAATTTTTTTATTATATGAGATATCACAATTCCATTTTTAAAGAATTTGCAATTGAGAAGATCATCCACGGCCCATCTTCCAGAAAACAAAAAAAGAGACTTTTTCAGAGAGGATTTCATCCACAGCAGTATCTATAAGCCTTGATTTCTTGCAACATGTTGATCAAAAGTAATATGACTAACACACAACAGTCAGTACCTCAGTAAGAGACAAATATATTTATATAGTTGGTATTCAATCCTCTGATGTCAGGTTCATTGAGGTTAATCATTTTTTTAATGACATCATATTCAAACCATCTGGCACCTTAATAAATAGTGTGCATAACAATCAGTGCTGCTCTCAAACTTATCTCCAGTTATCTTATTAATAATGTCTATTAAAATTAAATATTAGTTTTAAAAAAAGATAATGGTCATTGCCTCAAATCTTTGGTTAATTAAAACTATAATACCCAGTGATCTAAAAGCTTAAAAGACTTATTCAGAAAAAGTACAGGAATGCATGCTTTTTCTTCTTGCTTAAATTATCTCATTATCTTATATCATAGTATTTTATGTCAATGTGTGCAATATTATATAAACTGTGGACATTTGTACATAGTGATCAATTGTGGATGCTTGAAATATACATATTTAAACTACAAAAAGGACTCAAAATTTAATTTTTTAAAATGCTCA
>NW_012155284.1:2309911-2311510 GCF_000956105.1 Propithecus coquereli
TTTAGGGACCATAATCACGTAGTCAATTTCTCCATATCTTCTCCTTCAAATAAAGAAATGCTGTACATTAAACAAGTTTTTTAAAACATCCACTACTGGGTACTATGCTAGGTACAAAAGCCATATATATTTAAAAAAAAGATATTTGGCCCAAACTAGAGAGGAAATCAAGATAAGAAAGAAGTATGAAGAGCAAAACATAGATCTGATGCACTCTGTGGGCCACAGGCACTGCCAGCCAATATCACTTACGTGCTTTCTTTTTGGTCCTCACAGTAAGCCAGTGAGCTAAATAGTCTCTGAATTTTTAAGTATATGAAAAGACTGAAGCTTTTGGAAGACATACAACTTGTGTAAAAGTTACAGCTAAGATACGAATTAGAGCCCTTTGATACTAACATCCTTTATGAAAAGGAGAATAACCATTCCATGTTGGGATGTTTGGAGGCTGATAAAGAACAATGGAATGAATTTGGGCTCTCAACAAGAGGAACAGAAAAGATCACAGAAAAACACTCCCCAGGTCCCTCAGTCCTTTCTTGCCTAATCGAGCTTTTATAATTATAAAAGTGTTCAAGTCAAAGCTAACAAATGAAAGGAGTGCTCAAACTTTATAAAAATGTCATCCATATAAACTTTAACATCTGCTTTCATTATACCCAGTAATAGAACAAGCAGGAAAGGAATTTGTTAATTTTCAAATCAAGCTGTATGTATATGACATACAGCTTTACCAAGACTCTAACATATTTGAGTAATTATATTTTATAATAAAGAATACAGTTAATTGAATAATGCCATCTTATCTGAATCATTCATAAAGAGTGGAAATAAAAAATATATTTACCTGCAGTAATCTCCTTGTTTAGCGACCTTGGCCAGGGAGAAAATGCAGTCAACAGTTGCTAGGTGATGCACTGCTTTACATAAAGAGTGATAATGTTCACTGAACTTCCTATAGAAGCAGCAACAACAAAAAGGTGAGAACATTGATTTCTTGTCCTGTAAAAGCTATACAGCAAGCAATCACTTTATCAGCTAATATAAGCATACACAAAATTACCAGGCATACCTAACAGTTTAGGCATAATTAAAACAAATATAGCAATCATTCTCATTTAGCTCCAATAACATCACAAATTACTCAGATGGGTGAGCTTCCCTTTATGCTTCTCCATCATAGAATCAACCAATCCTGGAATAAGGTTTTCAATACCTTTCTCTCACGCTGAACTAGAAGCTTCCTGAAGCCAAGCCCACATTTGTCTGATCTATCCTATTGTAGACCTAATGTCTAGTCCATAATATTGGCACAGAATAAACATTGTAATAAATAGTTGTTTAAGAGAAGCAAGAAAAAACGTATTTTTTCACTTATCTCCAGTTATCTTATTAATACCTTTCTCTCACGCTGAACTAGAAGCTTCCTGAAGCCAAGCCCACATTTGTCTGATCTATCCTATTGTAGACCTAATGTCTAGTCCTAATATTGGCACAGAATAAACACTGTAATAAATAGTTGTTTAAGACAAGCAAGAAAAAACGTATTTTTTCACTTATCTCCAGTTATCTTATTAATAATGTCTATTAAAATTAAAT
>NW_012155284.1:2321995-2332895 GCF_000956105.1 Propithecus coquereli
TAGAAAAACAAGTGTGGCAAAATGTTAAAATTATATAAACCTAGGTGAAGGGTGTATAGGCAGTCATTTCAACTTTCAGTAGATTTTTTTATTTAAAAGTTAGGGGGAAAATATACAGGATGTAAAAAAAATTTTTTAATTAAATGGAGATAAAAACAAAATAACCCATACTTGTCCAATTCTGAAAAAGATGTTAAGCTTTTATATAAGAAAGGTAAATTCCAAGGTGAAATTTTAAAAAGTGACTCTACTAACCTTCCTTGGCAATAAATGTTAGTACAGTAACAATAAAGTATATTTGGTCTCAAACCAAAGACTCAGATGAGCTTACATTTCAATGGATTAAAAACCAAATCAGAGAACACATGTACTCAACTATTTTATGGCAGGTCACAAGAAGTAATCTCTACTTTCTTTTTGATGGAAAGATTTTCCGGTCTATTTCTCATAGCAAAAAGTCAGATTATATTTTTCATTGTAAACTCACTCTAGAAAATCAAGCCATTCAGCACTGCAGTCAAGGACTAGCTGCTCGCGGAGCTGATTCAGATGTCTGTAATTTTCTACAATAAAAGGAGAGTGAAAGCGGCTCACAGCTTTTGTGCTAGAAGAGGGAAAAAACATAAATAGGAAATCAAGGTTAGTAAGAAATCAGTAATGCCATCACTTCAGAAAATTAAAGTAGTTATTTACTATTCTCTGATGAACCTTGAAAGGAAATAGCTGTAAATAGAGAACATTCTTTAATTACGGTCCTGAACTGTACTGATTCCAAAGTATATGACAATGTTCAGAAAGCTTTTTAAGTGCATTTCAAATTATATCCATATGGCAAAGTCAGACTTCAGGATTTTTATTTCACAGGCAAAAAGCTTTTTTCTTTAAGTTATAATAAATGAAAATGCTTTTTTAAAAAAAAGATCAGAAGCAAATATGGCAAAATAAAGTGTGACAAAGCTGGCAAGTAGATACATTGGTGAAGAGTTACATTATTCTTTATATTTTACACTTTTCTGTATGATTGAAGTATTTCAGCGAAAAAAGAAAAATAAAAGGTATTACAAAGAACAGCAATGCATTAATTAAGGAGGCAATCAAAGAAGAGATCTTCAGGATCTTATGATCTGTATAGTGTCACAGTGGCCCTGAGGGGGAAGAAGTACCACATGCTCCTCACCTGGGGCCAGAGCACCATTTCTGCTCTTTTGGTCCAGAGGCTGCAGAGCACATGAGTAATGCCGTGAGTCCCCAGTAAGAGAATCTACGCAAAGGCTCTGACCCTCTCTCTCACTTACTTACTAGCTATGTGACTTTGGGCAAATGGAACTGACCTTCTCTAAACACCACTTTTCTCATCTATAAAACGGGGATAGTAGTGTCAAACAGATAGTGCTTAGCAGAGTACCTATACAGTGAGTACTCAATAAAAATTAGTTGTTTGGTGGTGGTGGTGGCGGTGGTGGTGGTGGCAGCGGCAGCGGTGGCTGCTACTGCTGTTGAGGCTATCTATTATCATGATGGCTCTTCTGGTAGAAAAGGCCAGGGGTGCACTCTGTTCTTTGTTTGTTCCCCTACTCCTAAAATACACTGTCACAATTATCTTTAATTTGGCAAGTTACTGGATTAGGGTTGGGCCTTTATATTCAAAATCTGACAGATGATGTTCTAACCCTGTCAAGGTCTTGATAGACAAACAACAGATAAAAAATTGCAATGAACCTTCCCCAAACCATCTTATTTGTTCATTCAATTTACATTATTGAAAGTTCAAAAGATGGTGACACTGATTTATGCTCTGCTTGTTGCTTTTAAACTACATCATCTAGATTTCTATGCCAATACATTTTTCATAGCTTTCTCTTCTGGCAAAACTCATTTAGTAAGACATTTTAGTTATTGTTCTTGATGGACTAACATGATTTTTGGTAATTTCTCTTCAAAAAGGATATTTCCATTCATTAGCTATACTATAGGACAAAAGGAAAGGAAAGAATGTCTGCAAAGAGAGAAAACAACATCCCCTGAAAACGATACTGAAATTTAAAGTATAGCTTCTGGTCACAAAGGAAAAAGAAAAGGATGGTATTACAGCTAAAGAAACACATGCCTGTGCCTTCAATATGTGATGCTTTGGCAATGGATAATAAATAGTTTTCTTTTTTAATTAAAATAATAAATTAATAATCATTCACACATCAAAATTTTCCTTCATCCTCTACACAGAGTTCCTTCACACCATCACCAGCGACTAGTCCCTCTTCTACTATCTTAGGCAAACATAACATTTTCATCTCATATTCATAAGCAAACTTATTAATAACAGTACTAATAAATATTCCAAAAAGGATACTACTCACAGGAGCATATACTTCCCTAAACCACTTCTTTAAATGAGTCCCTTCTTGGGGATCAATGCCTAACCAACGAAAAGAGGCAGAGTCTCAATGTAGTTCTCTAATTTTGTTTTTGACTAATTTGTTTTCAATTCATGAAAAGAAGATATAATTACAAAAAAAAGATATAAAGAACTACTATAACTATGTGCCAAGGAAAGCATTAAGAATAAAAAAATGTGGAGCTCAGTGAGATAGGAAATGAAATTTCAGCTTCTTAAAAGAAATGTCAGGCAGAGCATTAAGATGTTCAAGCAACTAAACTAATTTTACAATTGAAGGTTCCTCAACTTTTTTCCCATGTGTACTCTGAGCCATAAGAATAAAACAGTAATTTACAAAATAAGAAAACAAATGTATATAAATAAGATACTCTTTTGAGAAATGTTTTTTTAAGATCAATGATAAAAAAGTTAAAAATAATTATCTCTTTGGTTAAAAGTTCCATAGGAAAACCAAAGGGGGAGAATTGCTTTTAATTTCAAGAATGTGGCTATTATCCACCAAAGTAGCGGAGATTTTTACATCAACGTCTAAAAGATTAAGCTCAGACATCATCTTTTCCAAGAAGCCTGCTCTGACTCTGCCTCCACCAATTGGATGAAGCGAATTATTGAATGTTTCCATAGCGCTCTTCAAGTTTCTACTGTATTACATACCAAGTGGTGTCTTTTAGTTTATATTTCCTCTAGACGATGAGCTTTCCTGTTACCTGGTGTGTAGAAGGGGCCGAATAAAAATTTGCTGTACTGAACTTCCCCATCATCCTCTAGGGCCTCTATCCAGTGCAGTTTATGTTGATGATTTTCTCATCACCCTTGCCTATTCCAGATGTTCGAACAAATAAAAGTCATTACAGAAGATGTTCAACTTACCACTGTAGATGTTAAAAAGGGTTCATGAGTGTTGAACTTCATGTCTTAACTATCAATTTCAATATCTTGGTTGTGATATCATACTATAGTTTTTCAAGATGCTACCATTGAGGGAAACTGGCTTAAGGGTACATGGGAACTTTCTGTACTATTTCTTACAAATTCATGTGAATTTACTATTATTTTAAAATAAAAATATTCACACACACACACAAAAATGTGGCTATTATCAATCCAACACTACGTAGGTATGCAGATGTCATTATAGTTTATGTTATAAGAAAAAAATTATTTTTAAACCTACCTTCCAACCTTAACCCAGTCACTTGGTATGCAAGATACAGCAGAGTTCTTTATTTCAATCATGAACTAAAATAAATACAAATAAACAGATATTTAGATAAATAACTATTACATTATTTAAAGCTTTCTCAAAATTGTGGTGTAACAATTTAGTATATATTGTTCTAAACATTCAAAATAAATCCAGTATTGTTCTTCAGAGACTTTATATATGTCAATACAGCCAAATATTAATTAGGCTTTCAATACTTGGGATAAAGTAAAATTTGTATTGAGCAAAAAGTTTGTAATAAAGGATATAACTTGGGGCTTTAATGTTGATAATACTGTTATATGCATAATATGAATGATTTTTTCATTAATAACTTCTTTCAGTTATTTCTAATTATCTTAAGAATTCTATTACTCAAATAAGATTGAATTTCTAAGTATATAAAATTTTAAAATATTCAATTACTAGATGTTATACCAGTTTGAGATATGGTCCCTGCTCTATTGTGAACAGAAGATTTTTTATAATCGTTTTTACCCAAGGAACCTAAATCCTCTACAAGTATCCTCATAAAGAAAGCACTGACTTCCCCAACTACTAAGAGTGGAAAGTATTTCTTCCCATATAAGTTTTCACTCATGTAAACCGTGTCTTTATAGATCCATCTGTGTGCTGTAAGCAAGCTTCTCTGAAATCAGCCAGGAAGCAAGTGAAGTCAAGTTCTTCTATTGCACCTTTCATTTTTAGTATTAATTATGTATCATCCCTTCTTGGTGTGCTCTCATTCCTGTATTATTACAATCAAATTCAATGTTTTATTTAAATAAAGTTTTTTTTTTATTTTAGCATATCATGAGGGTACAGATGTTTAGGTTACATATATTGCCCTTGCCCCCCCCAAATAAAGTTTTTAAAATCTATTTTATATAGAATGGAATCCAGAAACTCTGTGGTTGTCATTAATTTTGAGATAGGTACAAGAACTTTTCACATTCATCAGTTTTATGATAAGCATATAACTTCTGGTACTTATAAAAGTCATATTAAAAGTTATCAACCTGGCTCTTGAATTTATTTTTCCATTAATAGAAACACTGTAGCTTTTACATTAATTACAATAAGAATTAATGGCTAATCTTAAGAATTCTTATCCTTAGCAAAAATTTTTGAACTAATGATGTCCTCCTGTATAAAGAGGAATTAATACAATTTCAGATCTGCCCCACCCAGTTAAATAGTTAAGGCTAAAAAAGCCCTCTTTGGCTATAAAAACTAGAATATAAAAATCATTAATGGGAAAGATAAAACCACTTTTAAACTATGCTAAATAATCCTGCTATTTTAAAATGTTCTATAAAAAGACATGTTGGCCTTTTTATAAAATAATTCTGGGAAGAGCTATGCCTAAGGCAAACAGGAAAATACAGGAACACATTGATATTTGGGAAGGACACATCCAGATCCATAATGACTAAGACAGAGCTCCACAAGAGTTTTGAAAAGAAGCCAACAGTAACAAGGAGCACCTTGGGAACAGTGCAAGCACCAAAAGTCTACTCTAGGGACCACGATCACTACAATAAGCTGCCATATTTAGAGTCAATACAGGCTGGGCAATAGAGTGAGAGTCAGGAAAGCACATGTGGAACTCCTGCTTGCTGACCTCCTGCAGTCACATCCTCAGAGAAGTGCTGGTCCTGTATGCCCTCTTTTCTCTTTCAGCAGTCCACAGGTTTTCAGCCTGTGTTCCTCCTCAGAGCTGTCATCAGCTAGCTTTTTGCTCTTCTACACTGGCTATATGATAGCAAATTTTTCAAACATTCTAACAATGAGCAGGCAGGCGTTCTGTTCAAGGATTTTATTGCTAAAGAAAATCAACACTGGAAAAGAGCATATATTCCAGAAGTCTTAGAGAGCTCTCATAGCAACTTTTCCTGCTCTATAGTTCCTGACTTTGTTTCTTAGGTGTTAATGTGAGAAGGCTGCCTTGATTCATTATAGCCATCTCTCATATTCTTTTGCTAGGACCCAATTCTGTCTTGGTTAAACGTCAGATACTATTACTCAATCTACATAGCCTGTGGTATCACTGGGCTGGCATCATTGCTAGGTTTGCTGAAATTCTTAACTCACCCCAGAAACTGCTTTCTGTTTTCTCCAGCACCATGCTTAACCCATTCCTCTGCTCCCCTCTTTTCTTTCTTGGTCTTAAGAATTTTCAAATATTTTTATACTCAAGATTTAACAGAATGTTTTCTACATTTGAAACATACTAAACAGATTTTGGATACATGGCATGCTGTAAGTTAATAAAATTTTCTCTAAAGATTTTTCCCAATATTTCTTCTTTTCCCTTAAGAATAATATTTATCAATACAGCCCCCAATCTAAATATCACCCCATATCCATTCCATATTTGATTCAAGGTTAAGAGATAATTGTTGATATTCATAAAATATTATAGAGACTGTCACAGAAGCAGTGAAGTATGTAAAATTGCATAAGATTCTGCTTTCATTAGTTTCTTATAAGCAATACTTTTAGAGTCACAGACAATAAGGCATCACACAATAAAGTTTAGTATTCTACTAAGTACATAAAAGCTAGAAACAGAGATGAAAAATGAATGTTGTCAAAAGTAACACTGGCTTGACAGCCTAGCATATATATCTGTCTAATGTTAGTAATAACAAGATCCATGTACCACTACATGGGTCTGCTATAATAGGTTTTTTAAAACTGTCACAAAGTCATATGTATAGAAACAAAATTTCAGACAGAACACAAAGGTATAGAATAAGCATATATAAACATAAAATAAGGGTTTTCCTTCTTGCCTCCCTCACTTTTCAGAGGTAATCATATCTGACAGTCTGTTCTTAGTCTTTTAACTACCTCTAAATAATTTGCTGATATCTTTAGTCCATTTTTTAAAACAGAATTTGATTATAAAAATTCTGAATATTTAGAATTCATTTGATGTTCAAATGAATAGAATCACTAGTTCTCAAAAAAATTATATGAAAGCAATTCTGTGCTAATGTTCTACTAATATCCTAAGGGAGGTTGTTAAAAACCAACAAGAATCCATCCTACTGTTAACGACTAAGAAATTTCTTTCCTCAAACCCATCAACTTAACCTAGTAAAGATATAAAGAATAAGAAGATAATTCATCTTCCTTCCTAATCATTTATAATATAATTACTTGATTTTCATGCTGTACTTTTTCTTAAATCTCAATGCCATACTCATAAGAATAACCAATATACTATCTCTTATGAATTCCTGGTAATTTTCTCCTGTTTTTACTTCAAAAATGCCAAATGAACCCTGGACTGTCTTCCCAAGGTTTAAACTTTATTTTAGCTTGAATAGAATAAGCTGTAAAAGGTCTGGATTTTTATCAAATAAAACCCATAGTGTTGATAATCTCTTGTGTTAATATTTGTGAATGGAATGAAATGATGATATGGTACAAAGACTAGTGGTCAGACACAATTGGGCTAGAATTGGGCTTCTGATGTTAGGTGACTTAACTAACTACTCCAAAACTCAGGTTTTTTTTCAGCAAAATTGGAATGACCTTTTTTTATGTTGTTATAAGAATTAAATAAAATAATGTATGTTAAGCACTTAGCACCATTCTGGACTTTCACAAGTGCTTGATAAATGCTAACTAATACTATTATTGTTATTATATGAGTAACATAAGCATAGTACTTTACGATTAGAAAGCACTTTCATGTATATGAACTTAATTGGTCTCCATAATAGTCTCACAAAAGAGGTGACTCTTCCATGGTCACATAGTGGTAAGTGGTAGAACTGGCACTGACACTTAGCTTTTTCTGCTGTCATACCAGGCAGCCACTTTTCTACCACATATCTTTTTATTAATGTTATTAAAGCAGTTTTGACCATCTGATTTTCAACAAATAGCCAGAATAGTGGCCCTAAGGTCACCTTTTACTTTGCAAGGTCATGAATGCATGGTTAAAATAAGAGATACAAGTAAATATTTGGTGTTTGCATTTTCAGAAGATAAACATGAGTATAAATATTGTCAAATCATTTTTATGTTATGTAGAGCTCTGTGTAAAATGCATTGTGAAATGCCTGCCTGAGTGTAACATCTTATTAATTTTAGTGCAGAAGACAGGCTGACTTAACCAATGGTTAAATCTATTAAATGACACAAGATTAATAAACATTTTAATAATGATTATCATTTACTGTAGAGCTTATTTCAAATAACCATACAATCAATAATCTATTGGTAAAATACACAAAGTAATTTAAATATTTAAAAATTCAATTTGAAATTAAACTCTTGTCTACGGCCATGCTGCCCTGAACCCGCCCGATCCCATCTGAAATTAAACTCTTCCCCACCAGAATATCGATTTTTTAAAATCCTAAATAAAATGTTCATCCTATAGAAATTCATAAACTTCCTAATTTATTATTTTAATGAAGTAGAATTTCTCAAATTCTCTCAGTTGGAGTCTCTGTATTTTATTAAACATAACACATAGCAGTAGCACAGCTCAAGATTCAGAATAGGACCAAAAAGTACACCACATTTAAAAAGCACACTTCTTCCTTTCCTGGTTCTCATTCAGGAATTAATATCCATCTTTAAACACAGAAATACACATCCCCCAAACACATTCTAAACAGCACCATGATCTTATGTAAGATTCATTAAATGTAGGTTTTTCCCTCTGTAGATTTGGTTTTTTGTTATTGTTTGATTTTTCAGCAGCTATACCCTTAACTTCAGGAGGAAGCCCTGCCATTTAATCACCGTATGATCCAATCAACACAGGTGTTGTACCATTTCATCATCTTTAAGCCAGGATCAAACACTAACTTCTTATTTCTTGGACTTAGAATAAATGAACTCTATAAATTACGATTCAAAATAATTGAGATATTTTTATAATACAACTTCAACAAATAACACTAAAACACATGTAACATTAAGTTGCATAACTTTACCAAGAAAGACCACAAAAGACCATCATTAAAATAATTCTTATCAAACCAAGTTATTACAACATATTTCTAAGGAACAAAACAGAACATTTGAAAAAATATATCCTCAGATTTTTATTTACATTTTAAAATTGCTTTCCTACTAGAGAAAAACTAACACAAAATAAAAGTATATTTGACATTACCTCCTGTCCTGATACTGTCACATATTGTGCAGAAGGATTTTTTAGTATTTTCCGTATTTCTTGCAAATGTATTTGGATCTTGTCAGTAACTTCTTGAATTTCATCCTTCCTCTTTTTTATTAGAGGGAAGTCAGAAAGGTCTTTGAATAGTTCAGTTTTGTCCCCAATTCTAAAAAATTTTTAAATGCAAATACATATATTGAACCATATTAATTAGACCAGTTATCAATTATTTTTTGTAATGTGATGAAAGATGAAAGGACTGGAAGTCAGGAAAATGTGGTTCTAATTCCAGCTCTGCTACTAAGGACTTGTGGGTTTCTTAACTTCTCTAAGAACAGACAAAATTACCCTAGTATCATTTTTGTTTTGCAAGTTTAAGTTCATGATTCCTATGGTAAAACCAAGAGATAAAATTAGGTATTTGTTCTTTACCTATTCAGAAAACAAAGACAAATGTAAATGTCAACTCTTTTTTTCTTTTATATAGATCTCTTTCTGCAATGCATTGTGAAATGACTACCTTTTAAAGGATAACTTTGCTTTGACAGATTCCAAATATAAAGCAGACCATCCCTGGATATCTAGGAAATGAGAATAAGATGCCATCTGACACCTGTTTTGGGGTTAATAAACTGTCACTACTTGGCTTTGCCTGGGTTTTCATCAGCCGATACTTGGGGAAGTAGTACATCTGTTCTAGATGGTGAACTGCCTAAATTTTACAGCCTAAGTGTTACTTTTAGCTGTAATGTAAAACTTTTATTAGGATCCAGTCATGTTTCTAATTATATATGTGTTCATTCAACTTCTATCATTATTCTAGCAAAGATTAAGAATCCACACATCAAATGGCAAATGTACTGGATTATGTTCACCGCTGAAAAGGAAGAAATGGGGGTCTGGTACTTACTTGGCAGCTTGCTCATTAAGTATCTTTAAGTAATGCTCCACTGGACTGAGAAGTTCAGGAATTTCTAAAATAACTGTCTGGAGTAAATCTGACTGAATGTGGGAATTAACAGCAGGTATTAATGCTTGAAATTCTGACTTTAGATGATACAGGGTTTTGACAATCAAGAAGAACTCTTGGGTAGAACACTGAAAACAGAGAAAAAAAAAAATCTGTTTTTTTTCTAAATAGCGTAAGATACATGAAAATGAAGTTTAATTAGTGAGCTTTTTAAAGT
This sequence comes from Propithecus coquereli, assembly GCF_000956105.1. Taxonomy (NCBI): domain Eukaryota; kingdom Metazoa; phylum Chordata; class Mammalia; order Primates; family Indriidae; genus Propithecus; species Propithecus coquereli. The sequence goes on from NW_012155284.1 coordinate 2,331,934, forward strand.
TAGAATCAGAATAAAGGAAAAATTTTAATTTCAACTAGTTAGCTGAAATAAAGTATCACTGATATTTTCTAAATGAGGTTAAACACTATACAATATTTTAAAGCTATAAAGACAATAATTTGAGCAAGGGATAATCAAGCCAATACTTTGTTAGTATCTTTTCATTTTAAAATACACTGACCACGTATGTAGCAAAAATATAGTAAATAAGGTCAAAAATGTGAAGGATAGTATCTGTAGGATAAATGAGAGATGAAGAGCAAAAGTCTCCCAAATAAAATGGGCTCTTACAAATACACAAAAAGATGAATAATCCAAATAATGGCTAAACAAACTGAACGTACAGCTTATTGAAAGAAAACACCTAGTAACCACATGATTAACTTCATATATAACCAAAGACAAGCAAGTTAAAAATATAAGATAGCATTTTTTACTTATTCGAATTTCAAAGATTTAAAAGTTTGATGAAAACCATGTAAGACAGGATGAAAAAAATACATTTTTATATAGTATTAGTAGAGGCCTAATCTTTTCAAAGAACTTGGCGTTATCTTCATAATTTTTTAAAAAATGTATGTATCCTTTGAATAAACAATTCCACTAAAGAATCTATCTAAAAATATACTTAAACAAGTAGTGAAAAACATGTGTGCATCTGAATATGTATAGTAGCAGTGTTTATAATATTAAAAAGATGAATAAGGTACAAAGATCCATCAATTGGGATCTTATTAGAAAAAAACTCATACAGTCTGGGCATGGTGGCTCTTGCCTGTAATTCTAGCACTTTGGGAGGCTGAGGTGGGAAGACTGCTTGAGATCAGGAGTTTGAGACCAGCCTGAACAACATAGCAAGACAGGAAGGCAGGCAGGTAGGCAGGCAGGAAGGATTAGCCAGGAGTGCTGGTACATGCCTATAGTCCCAGCTACTCAAGAAGGTGAGACAGGAGGGTTGCTTG
>NW_012155284.1:2336802-2337902 GCF_000956105.1 Propithecus coquereli
AAAAAAAAAAAAAAAAAATACATTCTGAAATCAAAAATAAAAGTCATTCTTTCACTGCATATTGCTCACTTTTAAAATGAATTAGATTCTAACTTTACTAGAGTTTTGAAACTATTATAAATACACAAACCTTATGAAATACAACCATCAAAGTAAAGTTTACAAAGTGGCAGCAAGGCGTGATAGAAATCATAGTGGCATGGAATAATGCTGCCATCTTAATGCCATATTCCAGGACATTCTGACTTAGCTCTTTTGATTAGCCATTGAAAATTTTTCAGCTTTGCTCCTCTTAAGAAAAACAAAAATCTCTGACATTTTGTCAGTGAATCCTTTCAAGTACCAAAAACAAGGTGCCTGTAGATCTTGTTGCTTGATGACGGGTTATATGCACTGATTGTCAGGCACCGGGCCAAGGATACAAAACAACAAATGGTTTGGCACCCACTCTGTAACCTCAAAAAAGTCAACCATAAAACTCTCAACTATCAGCACAACTGCTGTTTTTGCCAGCAAAACAACAACACAGTGTACCCAGTGATGGTGCAACAGATTCCACTGACCCCATGACCAACTCATGCAATTTCTTCCCCAGGAGTAGTATTCCCAGTTCTGGCTTATACTTTGTTTTCAAGTTTAGCTGAAGCATATGGAACAGTTATATAAGTCCTCTTGGGCACCACAAGTATTCTCTGAGGTAGTGTACTTATTCTAGTAAAACTTTGTGGGGAAAGGGGGCCTAAAAATAGTAAATGCTAATGAAAAATTGGTCACCACTAAAACTTAGGCATATAAAAACTGTTCTACAATAAAATTATTAAATTGGCAAGGATTTACATTTGGGGAAATATAAAATTTGCTTATGAAAAGTAGCAACCAGGGAAAAAATGCAATGGCCAGTCAAGACAACTACGTCAAACACGGTAGTGGCCAAAAGACACAGCCACAAAAAACACAGTCAAGAACACTGAGTATAACTAAATGCAGATTCTGTCACTTACTAGCAAGTTACTAATCCTCTCTCAGCATCATATTAGCCAAGGTAATGCAAGCAGTTGTAGCACTATACATAATTTCTCATTAGCATGAAGGTAATAAAA
>NW_012155284.1:2338062-2341980 GCF_000956105.1 Propithecus coquereli
ATGTATCCTTTGAATAAACAATTCCACTAAAGAATCTATCTAAAAATATACTTAAACAAGTAGTGAAAAACATGTGTGCATCTGAATATGTATAGTAGCAGTGTTTATAATATTAAAAAGATGAATAAGGTACAAAGATCCATCAATTGGGATCTTATTAGAAAAAAACTCATACAGTCTGGGCATGGTGGCTCTTGCCTGTAATTCTAGCACTTTGGGAGGCTGAGGTGGGAAGACTGCTTGAGATCAGGAGTTTGAGACCAGCCTGAACAACATAGCAAGACAGGAAGGCAGGCAGGTAGGCAGGCAGGAAGGATTAGCCAGGAGTGCTGGTACATGCCTATAGTCCCAGCTACTCAAGAAGGTGAGACAGGAGGGTTGCTTGAGACCAGGAGTTTGACGTTGCAGTGAGTTATGGTCATGTCATGGTACTTTAGCCTGGGCAACAGAGTAAGACCCTCTCTCAACAAAAAAAAAAAAAAGAAAGAAAGAAAGAAAAAAAGAAAGAAAAGAAGAAGAAAAAACTTGTGCAATGTGATACTATGAAGTAGTTTCAACAATTAAGACATCTGTATATATTGATATGGAACTCCATAAATTCAACATATTATATAGTATGTTCATATCATATACCACATACCTTATACATATTTACATAGTAACATTTTCTTTGTGACTCTTTAAATGATATGTGTTATTCTATATAAGTAAAAAATAAAAATATAAACAAAAAATTTCTGGAAGGGTACACATATAACTTACTCTGGTTACCTCTGGATAGTAGGTATGGAGGGGGTAGCAGAGGGAGACTTTTTACTCTTTGTTTTATAACCTTGTATATACCATTGTAATTTTTTCAAACAGAAACATGAATAATTTTTACATTGTAGCTTCTGGGAAAGAGGGTGGGCTGAACATACGGATCTAATTTCTTTCCATCTTAAACTACCACCAAGAGATTGTTTAAAAAGGCATAAAACCACACAAATAACTAGGAAAGAAACAACAGCAACGTCTTACAAGTTATAAAGTAAAAAGACAAGTAGTAATTGACTTAGAAGAGTCAAGATCTCTGAATCTTAAACTGTTTTTAAGGAAAACAGACACAATTTCATTTACACCAAGAATCCTAAAAGACTCAGGAACTGGTACACAAATTATCTTTGAAAGTGAGAGTTGGTGAAGGGAGGAGGAAGGGTTAGTTGAAAGCAATTAAGAAGCAATTAAGTCCCTCCTCCTCTCTCCTGTTCCTCTCCATGTCACTGAGCAACCCCTCTCCTACCACGTAAGGACACTCGTTTTATTCTCCGAAGAAGGTAAAACAGAGAGTACCTGGACCAGCATCAGACCTAGCGAAAGATTACGGTACCACCAAAAGCAGAGGATTAAAGGAATGGTTGCAAACTGAATGCAGAGATTCCCAGTTGTCCCCATCCAGCTTCCAGAACACTGTTAGCCAGTCAGGATCCCTGGAGTATCTCACAAACGCAAGAGGAAAATTCTAAAGATACTACAGCAGGAGTTCTTCCAATAAATGGCCCAGCTAAGTTCACTTTACAGTTCACCTCATTTTTTTTTTTTTTGACAAGCCACACTCAACTACATAGATCTTCTTATCAACACTCTAGTTTCATATTCTTAAAAGTGATCAGATACCTGAGGAAAAAAAAATTTAACATAGAATGCAAAGACTAAAACAATCAATAAAACTTGAAAGGAATACAGCCTACATTAGAAGAAAATTTCTACCAAAAACAAAAATCTACAATATCCTCAGTAAAATATTAATAGAAGATACTGCAACCATGAAATAAGAATAGGAGGCTATTTAAAAGAAAAGAAAGATTCAGAGAACAAGAAAACAACAAAATTCTTGGAAATTGAACTATGATAGTAGAAATGAAAAATTCACCAGAAGAGGTAGAAGATAAAGATAATGAAATCCTCTGAAACCTAAAATTTTATACCCAGCCAAACTATCAAGATGTGAGAGTAAGGGGAAAAAAACATTTCCAGATACTCATGTTTTAAAAACTTTACTTCTAACACCCTTTCATAGGAAGATTCTAGAGGATGTCGTCCACCAAAATGAAGGAATAAACCAAGAGGAAGACATGGAATATGGAAAACAGAAGATTCCAGTCAAGGGAAGTAAGGGGAATCCAAGACGGTACAGCATATACAGTGGGCAACCAGTCAAGACTGGATCAGGTCAGAAGGCTCTAGAAAACAGTTCATCAAGAAAATAAAACTGATAGACTATTTGATGAAAATAAATGTTAAGATGAGAGGACAATTTAGGGTTAAATTAATAAGGCACACAATAAGTAGTATATATAAAATGGATTAATGCTAAGAACATATTCAAAAAGCTAATTATTAACCACAGAGGATAAAGTAAATTATGCAGAAAAATAAGAAGTTAGGTCCAACTGAGCAAAGTTGAATTCTAAGTGTATCATAAAGCAACTCTTATCCAGAAGGACCTCTCACCCACCCCTATACAGGAAGCTGGACTGTTTGCATAAGCAGTTTTTTGGCCACAAGTCAATGATACATTTTAACAAAAGTGAAGAAATAAAAATAAAAATTTTCAGTATGATTTCTGAATAATAATCTCTTATAATTATTATAATTAGAAAGGCAAGAAAGGGATTAATTTTCCAAGTTCAGATGTGATGTAAAGTCAAGTCAGCAAGAGAAGAGAAAACCAGAAAGAAAAGTGCTTTACAATGAAGTTCTAAGAGCCAGAGGCAGGATGTTTTCAAGCTTCTTAAGCAAAAGAATTCAAAGAAGCTTCAAGGAAGCTGAGGACAAGGTTAGTGAAGTGGCTGCTGCTGAAGTTACTGTGTTCAGCCCCACTTCCGGCACCAACCATCTCTGTGGAAGAGATCTCTATCATTAACACCATAAAAACACCTACTTGTGGATATTCCAGGCACTTCCCACACAACCACATGGCCTAGGCTGACCACTGCCACAACATCCAAACCGAGTGTTCCTCCATTTTATGGATTTCACATAGTTGGCACAATCGTACCCCGGGCATCACTCACTATGTAGTGCATATAGTAGAAGCTTACTTAATCTACTGATAAGGAAAAGACCTATGCTTGATGATAAGTTCTAAAAACCAGCAAACTAATCCATAAAAAATTATGGAAGTAAAACTCAACGGAAATCAAGCAGGTGGGAGGGGAAAGGGGCGGATGGGTAAAATCACACCTAACAGGTACAATAATGCACACTATCTAGGTGGTGGGCACACTTACAACTTTGACTCAAACTGTACAAAAGCAATTCACGTAACCAAAACATTTGTGCTCCAGGATATTCTGAAATTAAAAAAAAAAAAACTAAAGCTCTGGTTGGGTGCAGTGGCTCACACCTGTAATCCTAGCACTCTGGGAGGCTAAGGCAGGAGGACTGCTTGAGCTCAGGAGTTCAAGACCAGCCTGAGCAACAGTGAAACCCCGTCTCTGGAAAAAATAGAAAAATTAGCTGGGCAACATGGTGCACGCCTGTAGTCCCAGCTAAGAGGCTGAGGCAGGAGGATAGCTTGAGCCCAAGAGTTTGAGGTTGTTGCAGTGAGCTATGATGATGCCACTACACTCTAGCCAGGGCAACAGAGTAAGACCCTGTCTCCAAAATAACAATAATAATAATATTATTATTATTATATTATTATTATTATCATCATTAAAGTGCTTAGCGTTCCTAAAGTTGGTTTGTTACCAAATCATTTCTACTCTTCACTTTTCAAACCAATCTTTAGGCACATTCTTGTGTAAAAATTAAAACAGCAACAAGGAATGGCTTCTGAGTGAGCCATAAGTTCCTTTAGTAAAATACATTCTGAAGGCCGAGCGCAGTGGCTCACGCCTGTAATCCTAGCACTCTGGGAGGCCGAGGTGAGTG